>NC_042617.1:225136360-225436360 GCF_901001135.1 Rhinatrema bivittatum | reverse complement strand
GCTGTTATTTTCATGCTGGTATTACATTTTATAGGTAAATGAAGAGTGGCCACAGTTTGGGAACAGCCAGAAGTACAAAAGGAGGAGGCCAAACTCCAGCTGATTCTACACATTTTATTTAGAGATAAACAAAAATATAGCAGAAAGGCTGCTTATTTCAGCAGTCTCTTGGGTTAAGAAAACATTCACAGGTATGTAATTCGGGCATAGGCTAGCTTCCTGCCTTTTCCCTGGGATCTCCTTCACTCTTCTTGGCCCTGCCTTCTTATGCTAGGCTGAAGGGGTGTTCCCTGGACCCAGAATCTCTTCCTGGATTTGGACTTAAGGAGGACCAGGCCAGGTAGATGTGGCAGGTCCTTAAGATATTTTGAAGGAGTATCTTATTGTACATATCCGCAGCCTTAGATATCATCATTCACTCCATACTATCTGGATTACTATCCATTGGCAATTTTTGGCACAGTTTTATCATGGTTTACTTCAAAATTTGATAATCGTATATAACAGATAAAAATTGGTTCAGCAAATTCAAAATGGTTCAGTATCACTTCAGGCGTTCCCCAAGGGTCTGCACTACCTGCTACTCTAGTTAATTTATACTTGGCTTTATTATGCTAAATTCTGGCCTGTTTACATGCACATTTTTTATTTTTTTCAATGTATTTTTTTAAATAATTATCATTTACATGAATTTAAAACAAAGGAAATGATACATTTAAGCAAAATTGTGTTACATTTACCAAAAAAGAGAAAAGATAAACATTATGAGGTCAATATTTGAAGTGCTTTCAACCATATTCAGCAGCTGCCATTTAGCCATACAAGTCCCTTATATGCCTAAAATGTATGCACTAAAAAAGTGGGCGTGCATTGGGCAAATCGAGGTGAATTGAAACTGATGTATAACTTATACCCCTAAATATTGATATTTGGAGTAAAGCAGGTGTAAGCTTAGCCGGGCAGACTTATCCAGTGAAGTGTGCACATATACACATATATTCAGCGGCTTCGTCATGACGCTGAACATACATCATAACAATTAGATAAGTTATATCCGGCTAAGTTACATAAACAGCCAGCTCTGAAAATTGACCACAATAAGTCCACATCCATTGAGATGAGAGAAATCACATTAAAGAAAATTACATACCCAAGGCAAGGTGGAACAAGGCCACCATGTGCTAAGTACCACCCTCCAAAGATAACTCAGATATTGGAGCTCTACTGGACCTATCTAAAATGAACTGCTCGAGAAACATAGGATCCAAAAAAACAAATTTGTTCATTTGATACACAATTCAGGGTTATTTCAAGTAAAGATATTATTTATTTATTTAGGCATTTTTCTATACCGAGGTATAGCTATCAGCCTTCACCCCGGTTTACAGGTACAACAACATATTACATTTGACATTGAACTGCGAGAACTGAGGAACATCAAAACTAAAATCTTACAAGTACATTTTTCAAAACGTTTAACAGAGTATAAATATGACCAAACCATGTAATTTCTGGCTTAACAAAATGTTCTGTGACCTAGTCTAATTTTAGCTGTTGCATGTCCGATAAATGTTATGCATAAGGTCTTTTGTGCGATATTAACCGGTACTGTCTTTGATTGTTTGAATAAATAACCATGTTTTGAGCTCTTTTTTAAAAGATTTAATGTTGTTTTGTGTGCTTAAGTGTTCTGGAAGAGAGTTCCATAATTTTGGGCCAGCGATGGATATGGCTCTGTTCCTTGTGTTGGATAGCTTGGCTAATGGGATTGATGGTATTTCCAGCTGTAATTTACTTGCTGTTCTAGTTGGACGTTGCGCTCTGTGTACATGTATGACATTGTCAAGGGCCATGTTATCTGTTTTGTGAATTGCGTTGTGAAGAATTGTAAGTAGTTTGAATTCAATTCTTTTTTCGACTGGAAGCCAGTGTAGGCTGTTGAGTACGGAAATTTGAACGCGGCATTAAAAGTGCAGCACTGCTGCAAGACAAATAGAAAAACAGCTGAGCAGGGACCCCCCGGGGAGAAGTGCAGGCAATCGAACCCTGCTCTCCTCTTAACAGCCGGCAAGTGCCAAGTAAACCTTTCTGCCTCTGCAATCTTTTTTTTTTTTTTTTTTATATGACAGGGGAATGAAACATCCCTGAAAACTCACCCGAGATATAAATGTCTTGGGGCAAGGCAGAAGGCGGAGGGGGAGTGACTGGAACCACCAGTATCGCCCCAAGTAAAAGGGTCACCGGGAAAGGAGCCTAGGCTGAACAAGTCAAGGGGCAAGCCCCCCTAGGTACCCCAAGAGCGAGGGAGACAGGGCTGTCTCCCTAACACAGTCAAAGACAGTGACACAATTTAAAACCTTTTTCTTTTTTTTTTACACAGAATAAATCCAATCAATACTTGCTTGAGCTTGCCCCCAAAGAAAAGAAGCAAGGAAGGAACCCTGTAGGGTAAGGGCAAGCTAACAGGGAACCGCAGGGTGAGCTGTACCATCTGCTGGAAACAGACAAATATTGAAGGGCTGCAAGGTAGGCTCTGTCCTGATATAGGATACCCTTTCAGTTTTGGTCTGTCTCCATCTGCTGGACAGGAGGCTCAACCCATGGTCTGGACTGATCTGGGTACATACAGGGAACAGAGAAATAGGTCTGTAAGAGTCAGGTTGGGATAAATCTTTACCTGGCTTGGGCAAAACTGTGATATATGCTGTACTGAAATCTTGCAGAAAAGCGCCTTTGCTTAATCCCTCTCTAAAAAAAGAACACATGGGATCAAAGACTTGGGCTTCTAATAGTTTAGAATAATCATATGAGAAACCATCGGGCCCTGGTGATTTGTTCGGTTTACTTGCTTTGATGGCCTTGGGTATTTCTTCTGTAGTAACAGGAGAATTGAGTTCCTCTAGGTGTTGGGCACTAAGGGATAGATTTTCAAACCGCGCAAATTGGCGTACTTTTGCAGGCGCATCAGGCGCCAGCAAAAGTACGCGGGATTTTAGTAGATACGCGCGTAGCCGCGCGTATCCGCTAAAATCCTGGATCGCGCGCGCAAGGCTATCGATTCTGTATAGCCGGCGCGCGCCGAACCGCGCAGCCTACCCCCGTTCCCTCCGAGGCCGCTCTGAAATCGGAGCTGCCTCAGAGGGAACTTTCTTTTGCCCTCCCCTCACCTTCCCCTCCCTTCCCCTACCTAACCCACCCGCCCGGCCCTGTCTAAACCCCCCCCTTACCTTTGTCGGGGGATTTACACCTCCCCGAGGGAGACGTAAATCCCAGCGGGCCGCTAGCGCGCCGGGACGCGACCTGGGGGCAGGAACGGAGGGCGCGGCCACGCCCCCGTATCGCCCCGGGCCGTAACCATGCCCCCGGGCCCGCCCCCAAAATGCTGCCGACACGCCCCCAAAACGCTGCGCCGACCGGGCCCGCCCCCCAACACGCCCCCAACACGCCCCCCTCGCAAAACCCCGCGACTTACGCGAATCCCGGGGTCTGCGCGCGCCAGTAGGCCTATTGAACATAGGCGCACCGGCACGCAGGGCCCTGCTCGCCTAAATCCGCCTAAATCCGGGCGGATTTAGGCGAGCAGGGCTCTGAAAATCCGCCCCTAAGAGTTGGTAGTTGAAGATTGCAGAAGAACTCTTGTTCCTCTTTGTGACGGCCCTGTCGGTCATCTGTGTATAAGTTTTCGTAAAAGAAGCGGAGTACTTCACTAATATCTGTCCCTCGCGTAGCCCATGCACCTTGGGGTGTTTTTAGTTTTTCAATAAATGTTTTACTCCGTCTCGTCCATACTAAGTTTGCTAGGAGTTTCCCTGTTTTGTTTCCATATTGATAGAATGTATGTTCTGCGTATTGATAACTTTTCATAGCCCGTTGATGTAAATTGGCCTGTAAGGAGCTTAAAATCATATTGTAATTTTTGAAATGCTCCTGAGAAGGGTTTTGAATCATTGCTTGTTTAGCTTTCGCTAAGTCTGCTTCTAATTTTAATATTTGGGCAGTTAGACATTTGTTCCTACGCCTTAAATAGGAGATGATTTCCCTTCTCAAGACAACTTTATTTGTCTCCCAAAATAGACTAGGGTTATCTTTGTGTTGTATATTAGATTCTTTAAAGAGGTGCCATTTAGATTGTAGGTATTTTTGGAACTTTAAATCATTTTTAACATAAGATGGGAATCTCCACTAATGACTCTGTACCAGCTCTTCCCCAATATCCAAACTGACCCATAGGAGTGCATGGTCGGACACACTGGATGGACCTATAGTGGCGTTTCTTATAAAAGGAATTGCCTGTTGTGCTCCAAGAATGTAGTCTATATGGGAACGTGTTTTATGAGCTTTAGAGATGTGTGTGTAATCCTTTTCGTCTGGATGTATTATACGTCAGGGGCCAACTAGTTGTAGATGGTTACAGATTTTTGTTATCCAGGTAAGAGTAGTTATTGGGGCACCCTTAACTAAAACTGTTGATTTATCTATAGTAGGATCTAGAACTGTGTTAAAATCTCCCGCTACTAACAGCCAGCCTTTCCTGTGTAAAGTGAGAAGATTCATAATATTACAGAAAAATGTTGACTGGGTGAATTAGGACCATATAAATTGCAAATAGTAAGTTCTTGCCCATTTAGTTTTCCTGTAATGATAGAATATCGCCCTTCAGAATCTTGTATTTCGTTTGTAATTTGAAAAGCTAAATTTTTGTGAAGGAGAATTGCTACCTCTATTTTTTTCCGGTTGGCCGGGGCAAAATATACTGTACCTACCCAGTCATGTTGCAGTCTTTTACTTTCTTCTTTAGTCAAATGTGTTTCCTGTATGCACGCTAAGTCTACTTTTGCATGCTTTAGAGCTTGAAAAACCTTAACCCGTTTGGATTGCCTAAGCCTTTCACATTTAGGCTTGCTATTCTCATATTACGTTACTAAGCAAACAGCTTGTGTTGTGGTAGCTGAAAGAGATATGGCATATCGAAAAAGTCCATGAGCTTAAGAACATAAGAACATAAGAAACTGCCATGCTGGGTCAGACCAAGGGTCCATCAAGCCCAGCATCCTGTTTCCAACAGAGGCCAAACCAGGCCACAAGAACCTGGCAATTACCCAAACACTAAGAAGATCCCATGCCACTGATGCAATTAATAGCAGTGGCTATTCCTTAAGTACATTTGATTAATAGCCGTTAATGGACTTCTCCTCCAAGAACTTATCCAAACCTTTTTTAAACCCAGCTACACTAACTGCACTAACCACATCCTCTGGCAACAAATTCCAGAGCTTTATTATGCGTTGAATGAAAAAGAATTTTCTCCGATTAGTCTTAAATGTGCTACTTGCTAACTTCATGGAATGCCCCCTAGTCCCCCTATTATTCAAAAGTGTAAATAACTGATTCACATCTACCCGTTTAAGACCTCTCATGATCTTAAAGACCTCTATCATATCCCCCCTCAGCCGTCTCTTCTCCAAGCTGAACAGCCCTAACCTCTTCAGCCTTTCCTCATAGGGGAGCTGTTCCATCCCCTTTATCATTTTGGTTGCCCTTCTCTGTCCCATCTCCATCGCAGCTTCCCAGTCTATTTTATTTATTTATTTATTTAAGGCTTTTATATACCGACTTTCTTGATACAAATCAAATCAACTCGGTTTACATCGAACTAAGCAGAATTATAACCAACCAATCAACAAGTGACAATTTAAAGGAGCATAAAGTTACATTATAACAAGGATGCCTTAACTGGGATAAGGAAAAAAGAGGGGGAGAACGAAGATAAATTACTATATACAATGGAATATGGGAGGGAGGCAAGGAGCCGACCTCATGATGACCTGTGAGCATGATTAGCGTTTGTTTATTTACATAAGCGATTTGAAAGTTCTAAATCAGACTGTTGGGCTAGTGGTGGGGAAGGCTCGGCAGAATAGCCATGTCTTTAGTTTCTTTTTGAAAGTTAGAAGACAAGTTTCCTGCCTGAGATCCGGAGGCATGGCGTTCCAGATGGAGGGCCCTGTGGTAGAGAATGCCCTGTCTCTGATATTTGAGTGGTGTACAATTTTGATTGGGGGAACATGTAAGGATCCCTTGTAGGCATCTCTTAAGGGTCTGGTCGTCGAGTGCAGTTTGAGAGGGTGTGAAAAATCTACTGGGGTCTGATGGTGGATATTTTTGTGGATAATTGTCAGTGATTTATGAAGGATCCTGAAGTTTACTGGGAGCCAGTGAAGGTCTTTTAGAATGGGGGAGATATGTGCTCTCCGATTAGTGTTTGTTAGAATTCTCGCTGCTGCATTTTGGAGCAGCTGGAGAGGTTTTATAGTAGAAGCCGGTAGACCTTGCAAGATGGAATTGCAGTAGTCTATCTTGGAGAAAAGAATGGCTTGAAGGACAGATCTGAAATCGTAATGGAATAGGAGCGGTTTGAGTTTTTTGAGTACTTGTAGCTTGTAGAAGCACTCCCTTGTGGTATGTTTTATAAATAGCTTTAAGTTAAGGTGACTATCTATTATGACTCCAAGATCTCGGGCGTGGGATATTTGTATGTTAGAATGCAGTTGGTTATGAAAGGGACTGCCTTCTGGGGTGATTAGCAATAGTTCAGTCTTGGAAGTGTTGAGCACGAGGTTAATGCTTGAAAGATGATGGTTGATCGTTTGTAAATGAGAGTTCCATAATTTGAGTGTTGAGTCCAGTGACTTGGATATGGGGATTAAAATTTGTACATCGTCTGCATTTATATAGAACTTAAGTTTTAGATTTGAGAGTACATGGCAGAGAGGGAGTATGTAGATGTTAAACAGGGTGGGCGATAAGGAGGAGCCCTGGGGAACTCCGAATGGGGCATTAGTGTGTGAGGATTCCTTGTTATTGATGTTAACCTTATAGCCTCTGTTGTTAAGGAAGGAGTCGAACCATCTAAGAGCTGATCCTGCAATACCTATATCTGATAGCCGGTTTAGTAGGGTATTGTGATTTACAGTATCGAAAGCTGCAGAGATGTCAAGAAGGGCTAGGAGGAATGATTGTCCTTTGTCAAAACCGATGTGAATTTGATCAAGGAGTGAAATGAGGAGGGTTTCGGTATTGTGTTCTTTTCGGAAACTATATTGTGAAGGGTGTAGAATATTATGGTCCTCCAGATAATCTTAAAGCTGTTTATTTACAATTTTCTCCATGATCTTGGCTACAAACGAAAGATTTGAAATGGGGCGGTAGTTGTTGAGGTCATCCGGATCCAGGTTCGGTTTTTTTGAGTATGGGTTTAAGGGTGGCCGATTTGAGAGCTTCTGGGAATATTCCTTGTGAGAGGGAACAGTTGATAATATCAGCTAGATATTTGGAGATGTATTCTGGTATGAGAATCAGAAATTTGGAGGGGATTTGGTCCAGAGGGTGGGTCGAAGGTTTCATTCTTTTTATCAGATTTTCCACCTCTATAGTGTGGGTAGGATCAAAGGATTCCAAGCTTATGTCTGTGTTTGGTCGGTGGAGGGTATCCGGAGACAGTGAGTTTGGGCTGGTAGGTAATTTAGCTAGGGTGTTTGAGATTTTGTTCTGAAAGAATAAGGCCAGATCATTGGCTTTCGATTGGGCTGTATTGTCTGGAATAGTAGGGGGAGCAGTTTTGGTGAGTTCCGATACGTACGAGAAAAGAGCCTTTGCGTCGAATATCATATCGTGGATACGGTGGGCATAGAAATCTCTTTTTGTTCGAAGCGTTGTCGTTCTGTAATGGTGGAGGGCGGCTTTGTATATGGTTAGAGAATGGGGGTTGGGGTTCTTCCTCTATTCTTTTTGTTTCCGTCTTAGATTTTGCTTCAGGGTACGGAGCTCCTTAGAGAACCATGGCTGTTTATTTTTTCGAGAAGGATCAATAGTTTTTTTAGACAGTGGGCATAAGTTATTAGCTATCATTTCAGTAATAGTTTGCCAAGAGGTAATAGCAGAATTGGGGTTAGATAGATCCAGATTAGGAAGTTCTTTGATTAGAGAGTTGCCGAGGTCTTCTGAAGGACATGGTTTCCTGTAGTACAAAGTGGTCGTCTGAAGGGGGGCAGAAGATCCTGTCAATGATTTGATGGTGGAGGTGATCATGAAATGGTCTGACCATGGAACCGGGAGGCATAGAGGGGGTGAAAGTGGAATGAGGTTGGAATTTGTGAAGTTAAGGTCAAGCGTATGACCTGCTTTATGTGTGGGTTGGTTGATGTGTTGTTTGAAGCCCATGTCTGAAAGGGCTGATAGGAAGGCTTCGCAGTTAGAAGATCGAGGATTGGCATCGATGTGAAGATTAAAATCTCCAAGGATTATGGCTGGAGAATCTAGTTTTACGTATTTGGCTATGATTTCCACCATAGGAGAGGCGTCTTGTTCTAAAAGTCTGGGGGGAGCGTAAGTGAGGAGGATTTGGAGCGACTTAGATTTGAAAACCCTATCTCCAGTTTGGGAATTATATTGATAGATTGAAGAGTGAGGTTAAGAGATTTTTTGGCAGCTATGAGGAGACCTCCCCCTTTTTTCTTTTTTCTGGGTAATGAGAAGATATCATATATCTGTGTAGGAAGTTGATTTATTAAGACTGTGTCTGATGGCTTCAGCCAGGTCTCCGTGATGGCACAGATGTCTGGTTTGGCATCGAGCAAATAGTCGTGAAGGATGTGAGTTTTTTTGGTAATTGACTGGGCATTGAAAAGTGTTAAAGTGAAGAGGGCCAGCCCCAGTAATTGCGTAAAGGGAGAGATCATCACCGGAGTTAGATTTCTGCGAGTTATGGGTTGATATCGTAACAAAGGATTTGTCTTGAAGCAGATGTTGTGGTGCAATGTGTGTATCGGGTAAGCAAGCATCATGATGGGACTAAAGAGAACACTTTGATGGGATTTGCCAGCAGATGATATTCTAAGACGTAAAGGAAGTGAATACTTGTGGAAGTATTCTTTGAGGGAAAAATGATTAATGTAGTGTGGCGGTGCTGATCCTTAGCTGAATGAATGGTGGGGAGGCTAGATTCATGCCGAGTTGGCTGATTGAAAGCGTGGGATGGCTGGATGAATGCTGAAGGTGTCTGGATGAATGCTGAAGGAGGCTGGATGAATACTGAAGGAGGCTGGATGAATGCTGAGGATCCTGGATGAATGCTGAAGGTGGCTGGATGAATGCTGGGGTGTCTGGATGAATGCTGAAGGTGGCTGGATGAATGCTGAAGGTGGCTGGATGAATGCTGAAGGTGGCTGGATGAATGCTGGGGTGTCTGGATGAATGCTGAAGGAGGCTGGGTGAATGCTGGATGAATGCTGAGGTGTTTAGATGAATGCTGAGGATCCTGGATGAATGCTGGGGAGGCTGGGTGATTGCTGAAGGAGGCTGGAAGAATGCTGAGGTGTCTAGGTGAATGCTGATGATCCTGGTTGGATGCTGAGGGTGGCTGGATGAAATGCTGAGGATCCTGGATGAATGTTTAAGGTGGCTGGAAGAAAGTTGAGGGTCCTGGATGTATACTGAGGGTGGCTGGATAAATGCTAGGGAGGACCTGTGTTAGGTGTGTGTAGGATTTTCAAAAATGGAGAGCATAGAGTGGCTGCCACTTCAAGGTTCTAGTGCGCACGAAGGGGCGCACAAAGGGGCTAGCCCCTTTGTTGTGCTCCTTAGGCGCGCGACGCCTGGAGCCGTCTCGGCCCTTTAAAGGGCTCAGAATCGCCAGTCGTGACGTCGGGGGTTCAGTGGGCGGGCTTACCCTGCTTTGCGGCTCCCTTCTTCAATTTAAAATTGAATCCTTTTTCTTTTTTTTTCTGTTTGCTCGGCGCTGCTTTTTCTTTTGGAGAGAGATGGGCCTCCCCAAAGACCACGTGGGTGGTCAATCCCGAGTCCAACTCCCTTTGGCCCCGATGGGCCGGCGCCGACCGCGCAGGGAGGGCCGACCCGGGACGAGGGGGAAAACGCAGGACAAGATCGCCGAGGGAAAGAGTGCGCCTGGAGCCGTCTCGGCTCTTTAAAGGGCTCAGAATCGCCGGTCGTGACATCGGGGCTTCGGTGGGCGGGCTTACCCTGCTTTGCGGCTCCCTTCTTCAATTTAAAATTGAATCCTTTTTCTTTTTTTTTCTGTTTGCTCGGCGCTGCTTTTTCTTTTGGAGAGAGATGGGCCTCCCCAAAGACCACGTGGGTGGTCAATCCCGAGTCCAACTCCCTTTGGCCCCGATGGGCCGGCGCCGACCGCACAGGGAGGGCCGACCCAGGACGAGGGGGAAAACGCAGGACAAGATCGCCGAGGGAAAGAGTGCGCCTGGAGCCATCTCGGCCCTTTAAAGGGCTCAGAATCGCTGGTCGTGACGTCGGGGGTTCGGTGGGCAGGCTTACCCTGCTTCGCGGCTCCCTTCTTCAATTTAAAATTGAATCCTTTTTCTTTTTTTTTTCTGTTTCCTCGGCGCTGCTTTTTCTTTTGGAGAGAGATGGGCCTCCCCAAAGACCACGTGGGTGGTCAATCCCCTTTGTCCCCAATGGGCCGGCGCCGACCGCGCAGGGAGGGCCAACCCGGGACGAGGGGGAAAACGCAGGATAAGATCACCGAGGGAAAGAGTGCGCCTGGAGCCGTCTCGGCCCTTTAAAGGGCTCAGAATCTCCGGTCGTGATGTCAGGGGTTCGGTGGGCGGGCTTACCCTGCTTCGCGGCTCCCTTCTTCAATTTAAAATTGAATCCTTTTTCTTTTTTTTTTCTGTTTGCTCGGCGCTGATTTTTCTTTTGGAGAGAGATGGGCCTCCCCAAAGACCACGTGGGTGGTCAATCCCGAGTCCAACTCCCTTTGGCCCCGTTGGGCCGGCGCCGACCGCGCAGGGAGGGCCGACCCGGGACGAGGGGGAAAACGCAGGACAAGATCGTCGAGGGAAAGAGTGCGCCTGGAGCCGTCTCGGCCCTTTAAAGGGCTCACAATCGTCGGTCGTGACGTCGGGGCTTCGGTGGGCGGGCTTACCCTGCTTTGCGGCTCCCTTCTTCAATTTAAAATTGAATCCTTTTTCTTTTTTTTTTCTGTTTGCTCGGCGCTGCTTTTTCTTTTGGAGAGAGATGGGCCTCCCCAAAGACCACGTGGGTGGTCAATCCTGAGTCCAACTCCCTTTGGCCCCGATGGGCCGGCGCCGACCGCACAGGGAGGGCCGACCCAGGACGAGGGGGAAAACGCAGGACAAGATCGCCGAGGGAAAGAGTGTGCCTGGAGCCATCTCGGCCCTTTAAAGGGCTCAGAATCGCTGGTCGTGACGTCGGGGGTTCGGTGGGCAGGCTTACCCTGCTTCGCGGCTCCCTTCTTCAATTTAAAATTGAATCCTTTTTCTTTTTTTTTTTCTGTTTGCTCGGCGCTGATTTTTCTTTTGGAGAGAGATGGGCCTCCCCAAAGACCACGTGGGTGGTCAATCCCCTTTGTCCCCAATGGGCCGGCGCCGACCGCGCAGGGACGGCCAACCCGGGACGAGGGGGAAAACGCAGGACAAGATCACCGAGGGAAAGAGTGCGCCTGGAGCCGTCTCGGCCCTTTAAAGGGCTCAGAATCTCCGGTCGTGATGTCAGGGGTTCGGTGGGCGGGCTTACCCTGCTTCGCGGCTCCCTTCTTCAATTTAAAATTGAATCCTTTTTCTTTTTTTTTTCTGTTTGCTCGGCGCTGATTTTTCTTTTAAAGAGAGATGGGCCTCCCCAAAGACCACGTGGGTGGTCAATCCCGTGTCCAACTCCCTTTGGCCCCGATGGGCCGACGCCGACCGCGCAGGGAGGGCCGACCCGGGACGAGGGGGAAAACGCAGGACAAGTTTATTGATTTGGAGGCATTAAGCTTATTGATTTGGAGGCATTAAGTTTATTTTATCCCCCCCCCCCTCTTTTTTTTTAATTGTAATAACATCACAACAGTTAACAGCCATTCCGGGTCAGAATCGATGGTTAGTTCGAGAGAAAAAAAAACAAAACAAAACAGTAAGACTCACCATTCTTTGTTTTAGACAGTGCGAGCCATAGCTGCTAGTGAAGTTTAAATTTTATTTATTTAGTCTGTTTTTAAATCAGAGATGAAAGACTTGGCTTTCTCTGCCTCAGAGAAGAGGTGTTCCTTCCCCGCATGCCAAACCTTCAGCATTGCAGGGTATTGAAGTTGAAAGCAGACATTTTGTGAAAGAGATCAGTGCACAGCGGTGTAAAGAGTTTCCATCGTTGCATAAGGTGGGCAGAAAAGTCTTGGAATAATCTGACTGTGGAGTTATGGTAAGTAAGATTTGCTTGAGAGTGGAAAGCTTGCATAATCTTTTGTTTATCTTGCCAGTTCCAGATTTTAGCGATAATTATTCTAGGTCTTTTCTCATTTTCTTTCTTCCTCCCTAGTCAATGAGCCCTTTCAATCTTAAGTTTGGCCTCCAGCTCTGTTATTTCAAGGGCTTCAGGTAGCCATTTTTCCAGGAAGCTCAATAGGTTTTTGTCTTCAATCGCCTCAGGTAGTCCGACAATTCTGATGTTATTTCGGCGTGCCCTATTTTCCAAATCAGCCAGCTTCTCTGTTTGTTACGCAGCTGTTTTTCTAGTGCTTCTAGCGTTCCAGTGAGAATGAGATTGTCGTCCTCTAAACAGAAGATGCAGCCTTCCACCTGGTCCATGCGGGGATGCAATTCTGCTATTGTGTTTTTAAGCTCCTGGAATTGAGCTGAAAGGTCATTAAATCTAACATCCAATGCACTGACCACGGCGTTTGTTACTTGGGTTGTTAAATCGCTGGGATGATCCGTCGATTTGGGGGAGGGAGTACTGTGGCCTGAGACTGGAGCCATCTTGTCAGTGGGATCTCTGGGCTCCTCCTTCTTCCCCCCTCTCAAGGGCATAATATTTGAATTTTTCATCATAAATTGATCAATAGACATGAGAGTCTCAAATGTACTTGTTGGATCATCTGTTTGAAGTCTGATGCTGGAGATATTGGTAGGATGTTGGAGGATGATGCTCAGAGCTAAAGCAGGACATGTCTGCTCAGCTACACCACATCACGTGACCCCCTGAACTCTTTTGTTGGAAAATTGTGTCATAACTAAACAATGATGCCGATAATGAAAGAGCTATATTTTCACTCTTTCTAAAAATATTTATAACCTGGGGTCAGGCAAATATACTTAGGCAGTCTATTTCATAGGCAAGGCCTTGCACTAAAAAGATTCCTAGCCTCACAAATTGAGAGCAAAGCTAACAAACTCTTGTTTGCAAATCTCAATGCCTAAGCCAACATAAATATTTAAGATAGGCTTGTTCTATGCCATTCAGGGCTTTAAATGTTAATATCAAGATTAACCAATACATAATTGAAAGCCAATATAGGCACTGTAGAATAGGTAAATGCAGGCTCAATGGCTCAAAATCAGTTCTCAGTCTGGCAGTGTTTTCTGGATTAACTGCAACTGCTTAAGACAACCCATTCAGTAATGCACTGCAGTTATCTAATAATGAAAACATAAATGACCAAAGAAATAAAAGCCTCCTGATCCAAGTGAATTTGAAAAAGACAAAATCTGTGCAAATGAAAAAAGTGCTTTCATGACTGATGTGATCTGATGTTTCAAGAAGTATATCAAGAACTACCCATTCAGAACCATTCCCAATAACTTCTGGTCCAGTAACCTTGGACCAGAAGTTACTGCAACAGAACCTTCCTACTTAGTTAAATAACTTCAGTATTTTTCTCATTGAAATGCAATATATTCAATTTCAACTATGGAAGAAGAGACAGAAAGCAGCCATTCAAATCGTCTAACATAACAGCAGTCATTGAACACAAGAAGTGGAGGAAGAAGATTCAGTCTGTTCAGCAGCTTAGTTAGCAAGCACTGCCTGGCAATCCTCATTCACGCATGCTGTCTTCACTACCAGCTATGGCAATAACCTTCTTGATATCTAAGGGCTTATGCACAACTGCTCCTTATTCACTCACTTGGGCCTCTGTCTGCATCCCTCCTTCCACCACTGTGATGTCAAAGGATCAAGACTCTCACTTGACCAGTATCGAACACAGGTGCAATCATGGTCCTGTAGTCGAGAATCTATTGTATTCTCTGCACTGTAAGATGGTAACGAGGGATGTTTTATCCAAGGATCTACCAATTTTCCAACCAGTCTAAGGACAGCATGGGGATAAAGCACTCAGAGTCTTCACCAAAAACTGATCAACAGAAAGTCTGAGGGAAAGCCCAAACCTTACTCTTTCCATGATGGAATGAAAAGCAAGTAGCACACTGGAGCTCAACTACAGCACCGCTGTTGTACATCCACTATCTTGGATTTCTACTAAAACATTATTTAATTTAATAGGAAGCTCTGACAGACTATTTTATTGGACCTTTTACATTTCAGGAGTTTGCTAAAGTAAAACAACCTAACAATCATCCTAGTTCTGCTGATTTATAAATTAGCACATAAGTACTAAAACACTTATTACATATTCAGTAGATTCCTCTTGCTGAAAAGAAGTGCACAGGTAACTTAAATTGCACACAATCCGATCAGGTTTATTTAACATACATCTGTCCTTAATTAACAGATTAATTTTAACAATTTGAGATTTCAATTATTTCACTAGGTAAAACTATCTATCATGAGCACAGCAGATCTGTAATTAGTTTTTGGCTTAAGAATAATGAATTGATTACCAATAATGCAAGAGTGGGTGGGGGAGGGGATTTGAATTAGGGAGCAGAGTATATTATCTCTACTTTGTTGTCTCTTCCAGCTTCACTTCCTCCTGGCCTATTCCCTGCACATTGCAGCCTGGGAGGGGTGGAGCTGAAGCAGGAAGCAGAGGATTCTCAGATAACTGGTATATTTGATTAACCAACACCTCATATTCTCCATGGATGCTGGATAATAGACTTCTTCCTATAAAATACAAATGGACGCAACAAAAAAAGTACTAAATCATAAAGGAGAAAATTGGAACTCTAATATTTCTGCATTAACTTGAATATTGCTTACTTCTAAAATACATATACATTTAACTGTAATATAATCACTGTATAAAGAAATGAAAGTTTCACTTACCTAGTAATAGTTCACCAGCTGTCTCTCTAGCAGGTGCTACACTGATACACCTTCGATTAAGCCTGTGAACATGCATATATTACAAATTTTACAAAACTGTACGCTAAGCTTAGCAAAGCACACCCATAACGAATAAAAGTAATGGAAGTCTTCTATGAGGTTGATACTGAGCAGCTCGGCTAGTTAGCCAGATAAACTTATCCAGCTAAGATAGCCTGAATATTCAGCAGTGCAGTTGCACTATTGAACATACTCAACTATCTTAAAGTAAGCCGGATAAGTTTATCTGGCTAACTTTAGGACAGGTCCATGGGCCGACTAGAGTTAGCCTGATAAGTTATCTGCATAACTCAAAATACTGAATTAGCTGGATAACTTATCTGGCTAACTCAGCTCCTGGATATTCCTTGAATATCCTCACCACTTATCTGGCTAAAAATTTATCCAGATAAATACTTATCCTGCTAAATGGCGGCCACTGATCCTGGCAGATATTCAGCCGCTGCCACTTATTTGGATAAGACCATATTTATCTTGATAAGGCATGCTGAATATCATCCTCTAAATATATGTGTATACATATATTAAATATTTTATTTTTATAACTTTTCAATCATTTTTTTTAAAAATGTAAGTGAAACATGAAGGCATAATAACAATGATTAAAGGAAACAACACAAATATATAAAACAAGAAGTCAGCGGAGACTGAATAATCAAAACAGACAACAATCACAGGGAAGGGGGTAGAAGGAAAATACTAAACTCACCTATAAAGAAAAAAAGGAAAATAATTATGGCAGAAGAATAGGCAAGAACTGCACCATCCCACTCTGCAAAGTTGGTACATGCATATCCTAAATGACTTGTGGCGTCCATCAAGTACTGAGTCAAGGGGTGTGAAGACTTATGTAATCAAGATGTTTTAGTTAATTTGTAATCACATTTGGAATATTTCTATAATTGTTCTTTCACGATGAAAGTGAAGAGAATGTTACACAGATCAATGAAACAAACATACTTTAATGCATTCAGATTTTCATATTTTTTTAAACAGAATGTTGAAAAATGTACAAGGATGTGAAGACTTTTACAAGTCAGTGTAAAATCAATCTGCCCAAAGATCAGACACACAAAAAAAGCAAAGTGACTTACCAGTAATGGGGGGGTTCCCTATAGACAGCAGGATAAATCAGCCATATTGAGTGAATTATATCATCTGATAGCCCAAACACAGTGTAATGTGCTGCTGACCACGGAGTGCTGCATAGTGATCAGCAGTCTGTTCCTCAAGGTCCTGAATCCAGCATGGTGCCTGGTATCCTGCTCATCTGATGATTCTGGCAGCTTATTTATTTATTATTTATTTTATTATTTTCTATACCGGCTTTCACGACCAGAGGTTGCATCAAGTCGGTTTACATTTAACAAGTTGTGCATTGAACATAGAACTAGAGGTATTGAACTGGTGCGGAAAATAATAGTTACAATGAACGGGGAAGTTAACAACTGGGATAGGAGGAAAAGAGAGAGGGACAGGAATATTTACATAGTAAAAATGCATTTACAGTTAATATTTACATAGTATGCTATAATGGATCTGTGTCTCGAGGACGTCGAGGGCTAAATGAAATCAAAGAAGTGATAGACTATTGGTGAGGAGGGGTTTACACTAGGATGAGGGAAGAGGAAGGTTGGGGGCGACAATAAGTGGTTGAAAGGGAACCTGGATCAATCAGAACTCTTGTCTAAAAGGCCTCTTCTACTCAGCAGTTTTAAGGGTCAGTTAGGGCCAGTGCACGGATATTAGGTACCCTAGGGAAAACCTACAGCCTGCTGTTTCCGTTCCACTCGTCACACCCTCCCCACATACAATAAAAATTATGCATAATAGATTATGCATGGACAAGAATATTTAAAGTACAATCTTCTGAGGTAAAAATATCACTTAATATTTTTTATTATATTTACATGCAGTGCTGTAAAACCCTGCAAAAAAAGTTAAAAGGTCCCTTGGAATTGGTACTAAGTCTATTGTAATGTTTGTTGGGTATTGGATTGGCCCTCAGAAAACCATGAGTAAACTGAATTACAATTGCAATATAGTAAATATCCCATGCCAAAACTGCCAGCACTTAGATACTAACAACCCTAATTATGAAAAGGCAAAACTGCAATTATTACACCAAGCCCTGAAATGCTAATACATCTAATATAAGGAAAACAGAAAAAGCCAAGCTGCCAATCACAGAACCTACATATTAGCTGAATACATCATCTTGGTCACACATGCAAAACACAAACAGAACTTCACCAAATGCAGAATAAAGTAACCATAGAGAAGTAATACAAATGTGCAGATAAAAACTGAACTGTAAACCAAAACAAGCCAGACTGTATGCATTGCAACAATGGAAAAACAGAAACATTACAATTCCTCATAAAAAAATCAAACAATAAAATCAGGAAATATGAATCATCAAAAGAAGTAAAATCATACTAATAAAAATATTTCAATGCAGCTGACAAATAGAATTATATCCAGTAATTTAACACTCACATAAATTTTCCAAAGACCAATGAAATATTTCAAAACAGCAGACACAAACACCACCCAATACTTAAAATTTTAAAAGGATACCCCCCCGCCCCCATACCTGGGTTATTCTGATTTCCAGATGCCCTGAGATTGTCTAGAATTAGCAGAGGAGATGAGAGGGTTTGTTACTCACAATCCATATGCTCTCTCTCATACATACAGACATGCTATCTTACACACACATTCTCTGTCTCATTTACTTCCTTCCACATCCCCATTCCAGCAGGTAGACTCCTCCTTCAGTCCCCGCAGCAGACAGGACTCTTCACCTTTCTTGAGGTTGTGGAGGCTGCTGCTGCTCTGTTTCCTGTGTCTGCAGGGGTGAAGCAGGTACTGCTGCTGCTGCTGAATGCCAAGGCTGATCCTTGGCATTCAGGCTGATCCTGCCTCTTGCTTCGAGGGCCTGGGGCACTCACTGTTCTTTCTGTTGCTTTTGACTGTGACTGCATGGCGTCTCTTTCTTCCCGCCTGCACAGACCCATCAATTTCTCTTCTGGGCTATGCGGACAGGAAGGAGAAGCTATGTCATCACTGCCCCAAGATCGGTGACATTCTAGGTAGCAACATAGTTTGCCTAGTGCTTCCACCAATCCTGAAGCCAGGGCACAGGATTTCCTGTGGGTGAACTAATGACATCACCACTGCCTCAGTGCCCTGAGTCGATATACCGAGCAACATGTTTTGGTTCCAAGAGTTTCTGTGCATTGCTATTCTTATTGTTACTTTTGTCTCTGACCTGGCCTGACCCTTGACTGCCTTGTCTTCTGCCTGTCTTGACTTCTTGCTTGCCTCTTGACTCTGACTGAACTCCATCTGTCCGGACCTTGGCTTGTTCCTGATGTTGCATGAACTCTACCTGTCTTGACCCTGCACCTCTGACTTGATCCTGACTGTCAGCCACAATGAGTCCACCTCTAACCCATGACAGTTTGCTTGGCCATGGATATGTCTGATGTTCCCTTGCCGGAGTTTCTGCAAGGTCTCTCACAGACAGCTCAGCAGCAATAGTAGAATGAAGACCACATTCTTGGTGTCCTGCAGGACCTGTCTTTGCAATGGAAAAATTTCTATCATCCCTAGTAGTGACTTTGTCAACCCTAGCTGCTCCACAATTGATTCTTGCCTCCTAACAGACCACCACTACACTACATCTGACCGCTATCATCCCAGTATGAGGGTGACCTAAGACCTGCATGGATTTCATTAATCAAAGCTTGATCCATTTCTAGCTCCAGCCAGCCAGCTTCACATCAGAATGAGCCAAAGTGGCTTTTATAATCTCCTCTCTCAAAGGCCAGGCTCTAGCATGGGCCTCTACTCTATTTGAAAGAAACAAAACACCAGCCTGGCTGATCTTCAAATAATTCTGACTCAAATCAGGAAGCTCTTCAATGACCCTGTCTGCTTCACTTCTGAGGCCTCCGAGCTACTCCACCTGAGACAAAGACTTATGACAGTGGGCCAGTATGTGGTACAATTTAATCTCCTGGAATGATGAAGCGCAGGGGGCTGTGTTTTGGCAAGGTCAATATATATTTGTTTTCTTTTCCCTGTATGGTTTTCTTTGGATATAGTATAAAGATATAGAGATGTGCATTCGTTTACAACGAATGTGGCATCTGCAACGAATATGTCCCTATTTGTTTGATTTGTGGGACTGCAAAACGAATGGTGATCCCCATGAATGAAACATATCATATTAGTTTAATTTATTTGGCTCACAGTGCTTTCTTAGCAGCCTTTTGAAAAAAGAGAAGGTCATGTGGGAGTATCCATTGCAACACCAGACAGGTTGGCAAGGAGACCAGAATGCCAACGTATCAGAGCAAAACATTTTTCTAATTCAGCCAATCACTGCTCTGTGATGCTGTTCCTGCTGTATTTTTTACCTTGAGCAAGTATACAACAGTACACTTTCTTCTTGGGTTCTATCTGAGAAGGTTGTTTGCTGTTTGAGCTTTCTCAGAGAGTCTCAAATCTTTATTCAATTTCTATTGCTATAATTTGCTAATGCTGAAGAAGATATTTGTTCTTTATTCAATTGCCATTGCTACAATTTGCTATTGCTGAAAAAGATATGTTCTTTTTTGCTACTGTGCCTGCCAGGCAGCCAGGCTTTTTTTACTGCAATTTTTTTTTTTATTGAACTCAGACTGTCTCTCTGTCTCTCCCACTGAGACAAGCTGCCAGCAGTGGCATTTTGCTGCTGATCTTACCCCCCTGGGGTAGGTTGCAGGCAGGGTTTGGGTGGTGGGGTAGGAGATAGCGAGAGATTTGCAGTGGCTGTCTGGTAGTGGGCATTCATTGTACAACAACTTCAAGCACCATCACAGTGAGTTCTGTAGGAATTTGGCATGCAGACTCACAGCAGGAGTAGTCAGGCTGAGGCTTCCAGTGTTTTATCTGGAGTTTCAGTTTTTGTGCACACAGAGCAGTCTAAGTTGTAGTGTACAGCAAGTCACTGTACTCTGTGTCTGTGTGTAGTTTTCCACACTCACATATATTTGTACAGTGGTATTCTTTAAATCCAAATCCCCAGTAGGCATCTGGAGTTTTCATTTTTTTTGTGCACATAGAGCAGTCTCAGTTGTAGTGTACAGCAAGGCACTGCACTGTGTGTCTGTGTGTGTAGTTTTCCACACTCACATATATTGTTACAGAGGTGTTCAGTCACCAATAAAGAAATAATCCTTTTAATTGAAATCCCTAGTAGGCAGTGACATTAAATCCATGTTGTCAGGGAAAAGTACAGGTGGTTGAGTGATTGGCACTGGCAGAGGAGGCACTTCAAAAGGCAGTCCCCCATTAAAGTTAAAAAGGGACCTGTTCCAATCTAAAATCTCTGGAGGGGCAGGCTGTTCCATCCAGAAAAAAAATTTAAATTTAAACATGATGCAACGCCACCACCTGTTTCTGACCCTGTTGGTTTGGAGATGAAGGAAGGGGAGTCTGAGCCATCTAAGACAAAAGAGCGAGACCCAAAAGCAGCAGTGAGACAGTAGACTCTAGATAGCGCTGACGATGTAGTGCAGTCAGTGTTTACTTCTGATTCCGATGAAGAATCATCTTGTATGGGATTCCCTTCATCAGAAATGGAAGAATTAATAGCTGAAGGAGGAGGAAGAGCAGTCAGCGCAGGTACAGAGTGTGACTGATGCCCCTGGCATTGCTTCTCCAATGCCAGCATCTACCCCGAAGGCTATAGAGAAGGGATCACGAAAGAAATCTGTGATCTGGAGCTACTTTAAAGTGAGGGAGGACTCACATTCTGCTCAGTGTAATTACTGTGCCAGGGATATTAGCAGAGGCAAGCAAGTGGGACATCTAACTAATTCTGGAATGATGCATCATATGCCAAAGCAACACCCAACGGTACTGACATTTGGGGATGGTGGCAGTACCAGTCAGGGGACCTCTTTTTCCAAGTAGCGTAAAGTGGTTGAAAAGGAGCAAAGTCATCCCACGCCCTCATCCCCTTCTAGCAGTCAGGTGGCAGGCCAGTAGCCCCCTGCCATGCGTCAGAAGCAAAAACCCACCATGGAGGAAATGGGGTGGTGTTCGGTAGCGCTATCCTGGGGAAGGAGGTAGGCAGCCTCAAAAGTTGTAACCAGGAGCATCGGGGAAATGATTGCCCTTGATGACCAGCCTCTCTGGGTAGTGGAGAATGAGGGTTTCAAGTGTTTGCTGCAGGTATTAGCTCCAAATTACAAAGTCCCCTCCAGAACCACATTTAGCAGAAAGGACATCCCCAGCCTGTACAACCAGTGTCGCAGTCGCATCCAAGCTCTGCTAGCTAAGGCAGAAGGGAGTATGCATTTCACCTGCGATATCTGGATCGCCATGAATGCTTCATACTCTTAAATCTCCCTGACAGCACACTGGTGGGACATGGCTGAATCAGGGGCAGGCAGCAGCATAATTAGTGAACAAGTATCAGGGTGCAGGTGGGCTTTACTGCACACCCATCTGACGGATGAGGCTCATACCTCATACTGATCGGATCTCTCCCTCACATTGCAGTTCTGTTTTTTTTTCCCCTTTTTCAGTTTCAGGTGATATTTTTTTCTTCTCTTCTGTTCCCATGGCGATGGAGAAGTGCCGCAGGGTGCCCAATGGTGGTGGGTGGGCTGCCAGGGCGCCTTTCAACGGTTGGAGCTGCCCCTAAAGACGTCGGGGGAGGGCGGGGCTTCCGATCGGGTCTCTCCCTCACATTGCAGTTCTGGTTTTTTTTCCCCTTTTTCAGTTTCAGGTGATATTTTTTTCTTCTCTTCTGAATGACAAAGAGCTGGAACAAGTTCATCTTCCTCGTGATGCCCTTCTGTCAAGTCGTCATGTCTGATCTGAGGTCGTAGTCAGAGAGGAAAAGGAGGTGGCGCCGGCTCCCTTGCCGCATTCTGTCTGGGGCTTGCCTATCTCTTAGTACCCGCTGACCCATGTTGAACCACTGTTCACATGGAAACCTTCGCCATACTTTCCAAGGCTCGGGCCCCACTCTCAGGCGAACCCATTCTAGGGATACCTGTCCTTCACGAAGGAAAGGGAACGCTAAGAACATGCCATATTGGGTCAGACCAAGGGTCCATCAAGCACAGCATCCTGTTTCCAACAGTGGCCAATTCAGTCCATAAGAATCTGGCAAGTACCCAAAAACTAAGTCTATTCCATGCTATTGTTGCTAGTAATAGCAGTGGCTATTTTCTAAGTCAGCTTAATTAATAGCAGGTAATTGGACTTCTCCTCCAAGAACTTATCCAATCCTTTTTTAAACACAGCTACACTAACTGCACTAACCACATCCTCTGGCAATAAATTCCAGAGTTTAATTGTGCGTTGAATGAAAAAGAACTTTCTCCAATTAGTTTTAAATGTGCCACATGCTAACTTCATGGAGTGCCCCCTAGTCTTTCTATTATCCGAAAGAGTAAATAACTGATTTGCATTAACCCATTCTAGACATCTCATGATTTTAAACACCTCTATCATATCTCCCCTCAGCCGTCTCTTCTCCAAGCTGAAAAGTCCTAACCTCTTTAGTCTTTCCTCATAGGGGAGCAGTTCCATCCCTTTATCATTTTGGTCGCCCTTCTCTGTACCTTCTCCATCACAACTATAACTTTATTGAGATGCGGTGTAACAACTTTGCCCTTATCTGGATCTGGCTATGTTGAAAAAGGTGGCTTTTGCCCTTGTACTCTCCAATTATCAACTATAGTAATGCATTGTTTAAGAGTCTTCCATCAAAACTGACATGAAAGCTTCAGAAAATTAAAAATACTACAGCTTGTATCCTTACAAGTAGTAAAAGAACTTGTGCTGATCCATTATTATTGCGCCTACATTGGCTCCCCGGTGAAGGAACATTCAGGTCTATCCAGTACCGAGCGGTAGGAAGAGCTGCGTTAGTGCCTACACGCACAGTGCAGCTCACCTACCGCTCGATCCTGAACACTAATTTTATTTAAATGTAAACCGCGTCCGAAAAGCCTTAGGCCCGCGCAACCCATTTTACTGGATAGAGCGCCTATACAGTATCCTTGGTGCGCGGGCCTAAGGCTTCACGCCACGCTGGTATCTGTCATTTCAAATGTCATTTGAAATGACAGATACCAGGAAGCGAAAAAACCAAAAGCAAAAAGTAAGTCGCTTCGCCGCTTCACTCTTCCCTCCTCCCGGAGCAGGGTGCGAAAAGCAGCCTTGCTCCGGGAGGAGGGAAGCGGCGATGCGACTTACTTCTTGCTTTTGGTTTTTTTGCTTCGCTGCTGTCAGTGTCTTCCCTTCCTCTTGGAGCAGGGCGCGAAAAGCAGCCTTGCTCCGGGAGGAGGGGAGAATAGGCACGGACAGCGGCGAAGCAAAAAAAAAACCAAAAGCAATTTTGGTTTTTTTTCAAAAAGCTAAAAGTAAGTTGCTTCGCCGCTATCAGTGTCCCCCCTCCTCCCGGAGCAAGGCTGCTTTTCGCGCCCTGCTCCGGGAGGAGGGGAGAAGAGATGACAGCGGCGAAGCAAAAAAAAAAGCGAAAAAACCAAAAGGGGACCCGACCCGACTTACTTTTGCAGCCGTCCGGCATTGTTGCTCCCCCGCCTTGTCCGGCATCGTTGCTCCCCTGCCTCGTCCGGGAAGATGGCTGCCAGCACGGGGGAAAGCGGCCCCTGTGCATTCAATTGTCTGCCGTGACGCCAAATGTCGTGACGTCACGTCTTGAGCAGCCAATTGAATGCACAGGGGCCGCTTTCCCCCGTGCTGGCAGCCATCTTCCCGGACGAGGCAGGGGAGCAACGATGCCGGGCAAGGCGGGGGAGCAACGATGCCGGACGGCTGCAAAAGTAAGTCGGGTCGGGTCCCCTTTTGGTTTTTTCGCTTCGCCGCTGTCATCTCTTCTCCCCTCCTCCCGGAGCAGGGCGCGAAAAGCAGCCTTGCTCCGGGAGGAGGGGGGACACTGACAGCGGCGAAGCAACTTACTTTTAGCTTTTTGAAAAAAAACCAAAATTGCTTTTGTTTTTTTTTTGCTTCGCTGCTGTCAGTGTCTATTCTCCCCTCCTCCCGGAGCAAGGCGGAAAAAGCAGCTCCGGGAGGAGGGAAGAACTGAAGCGGCGAAGCAACTTACTTGCACGGGGGAAAGCGGTCTCCGTGGCAGCCCCAGTCCTCTCCCCTCCTCCCGAAGCCAAAAAAAAAGCGAAAAAAACGTTGCAGCCCCCCTCCGGACATCGGAGGGGGGCTGCAACGCTTTTTTCGCTTTTTTTTTTTGGCTTCGGGAGCAGGGGAGAGGACTGGGGCTGCCACGGAGACCGGCACCCACGATCGCGGCCGGGG
This sequence comes from Rhinatrema bivittatum, assembly GCF_901001135.1. Classification (NCBI taxonomy): domain Eukaryota; kingdom Metazoa; phylum Chordata; class Amphibia; order Gymnophiona; family Rhinatrematidae; genus Rhinatrema; species Rhinatrema bivittatum. The sequence goes on along the minus strand of NC_042617.1, from coordinate 225,411,916 downwards.
CAGGTGAGCGGGGGCTGGGGGAAAGCTTGCCATCTACCCTTACCCCTGCCTCTACCGCAGGGGTCAGGGTAGGCGGAAAGTTTGCAGGTTAAACGCGTGACAAAACGGCAGGGAAAACTAGCGATAGTCGGGGCGCGGGTTACGGGATGCTAGGGAATAGCTAATTCGCTCGTTTGCATGCAATATCGAGCGAATTCGCTCGTTTGCATGCAATATACATGCCGCGGGCGGAAGGGGTTGCCCGGGGAATTTAGGACGCGGTAGGAGTAGGTTAAAGGGGATTCGGGATCGCAGGTAGGGCTAACGCGGCCGGAACGTGAGTAAAAAGCGGCTTAGGAGCAGGGTAAACGCTGCCGCACTTTACAGGATAGGCCTGATTGTGGGATAGATTTTAAAACCCTGCGTGCGTAAATCCTCCCGGATTTACGCGCGCAGGGCACTCACACGCCGGCGCGCGCAAAGCTCCGTGACGGGTGTAAGTACCGGGGCTTCGTAAAAGGAGCGGGAGGGGGCGTCTCCTGGGGGCATGTCCGGGGGCAGGGGGTGGTCCGGGGCGGGTCCGCGGGCGTGGTGATGGTTCGGGGGTGGGCCGGGAGAGTGGTCCCGAGTCCCCCGGCACTGCGGCCTGTGCCGGGGGATGCCGGGGCGGCAGGCTAACTTGCCCAACAAAGGTAGGGGGGGGATTTAGGTAGGGTTGGGGGGTGGGGTAGATAGGGGAAGGGAGGGGAAGGTAGGGGGACGCGGAAGGAAAGTTCCCGGAGCGGCCTCGGAGGGAACGGAGGCAGGCTGCGTGGCTCGGCGCGCGCAGGTTGCCGATTTTGCGCAGCCTTGCGCACGCCAACCCCGGATTTTATAGGCTACGCGCTTATCTTATAAAATCTGGTGTCCTTTTGTTCGCACCGGAACAAAAGTACGCGCACGCGTATGTTTTGAAGATCTACCTCAGCACATTTAAGGTACTATTGATGGCATCTAAGATGTTAAATGTGGTGGACACTGACCATGCAAGAGGTAAATTAATATGGCATGAATCAGATGTAAACTTAAGGTTGGTGAATAAACATTAGTTACAACTCTCTGAGATAAAAAGATTTTAGCAATAGCGGATAGCAAATAGATCATATTCATTTATGTTTCCAGACATGTGGAATAGTTATTACAAGATCTTAGAGAAGAGAAGAAAATTATGAATTTTAGAAAGAAATTAAAAATATGGCTCATATCAATGGTTTGAGATGTGACTAGCGAAAGGGAAAAAATGCCTTTTAATAATGGTCTGTTCTGTGATTTGTTTTATGGCATATGGTTTTATTATAATAATCATGTTGTAAATTGCTTTGAGGTATATAAATCAGGAAAGTGATTAAGAAATACTTTGTAAATAAATAAACAAATAAATAAATACATTTAAAGTACTTTTAGTCTATTGATTCATTTTATATTTATTTTGAGGGTCTCTGTTAATGACCCTCAAAACACTTCAATTAATCTATTTAGAACTACATAGTTACCCGCCTTATTGACTCTTGTTTTGAATTAATTTCCTTCTTTACAAAACCTGTAGTAAATTTAGAGTAAGGAACTTTAAGGTATGCACTTCCTGTCCTCTTCTGCTGCAAGGGATGCAGAGCCTCTGGAAACTGGGGCTGTGGAGCCTGGATCGCTTGCAGTGACTTCTGCAGTACTCCTCTGGGGGCTGCTGGACAATGTATGCAGATGAGCCTTCTGATCCTCTTCTGCTGCAAAGGATATGGAGCCTCTGGAAGCTGGGATTGTAAAGCCTGAAGTCTGGCTCACTTGTGGTGACCTCTGGAGTCCTCTCCTGGGGGCTGCTGGGTAACATATGCAGATTAGCCTTCCAGTTCTCGTCTGCTGCAAGGGATTTGGGTATCTGGAAGCTAGGGCTGTGGAGCCTGAAGTCTGTATCACTTATGGAGTGCTCTCCTGCTGGCTGTTGTGAGAACTTTGGTCCTTTCGTGCTGGTGTCTGAAGTTTCTGGATTGGTCTTGATCTTTGCGTGTGTGTACCTGCAATACCAGGTCACTTGATCTTGCTGATGGCTTCTCTAGCTGTGCAGCTTGCTGAATCTGCTGCTTCATCTCTCTCTGTCTTTATTCTGTTCTTATAGTATTGCTCATGAATTGCCTGGATATAGGTCATATGTTGTGTAGTGACTCAGTCACATGGAAGATAAAGATGATACTAGTTTTCTCAAGGTACTCACCTTGGAAAGGTGTTGAGGTAGTGTGATTGGGTTTGAATAGGGAACAACATTTGTTAATCAAGGGAGCAGTGAGTCACTCAGGCTGACTAACTGAAGTTAGACTGTTTGTATTTCCCAACCCTCCCACCACCCACCCCTAGCTCATCCTTTAATTTATAGGCAGGTGCCACTTTCACAAAAAAAAAAATAAAAAAATTCAACAAAAACTTCATTGAGAATTCGATCAGACCCCGGTAGGCCACTACCAGACACATAGTGAATTCACTAATACATTCAAAGGAAGTTAGACACATTCCTACTCCCATAGCAACCTAAAACTTAACTAGGAACTGATCAAAATTGAGATGAAGGCAGCAGTCCAGCAGCAAGAGGGGGGCTTCCCAGTCTTTTGCATCGAGTGTCACATGTACGATTTTTTACCCACTGGTGAGAAGTTGTACATGTGCATGAGATGCAAAGAGCTCCTGGCTCTCAGAGAACGAGTCCGATCTCTGGAGGCTAGAGTGTCAGACCTGGAAGAGCTGAGGCAGACAGAGAGGTATATAGATGAGACCTTCAGGGACATAGTAGTCAAGTCCCAACTTCAGACTGGCAGCCCTGGTGCTGCCTTGGAGGAAGAAGGTCTCATGATGGGAGAGCACCAACCAGGTGTAGCAGGAAAGGATCCTGTAGCAAGGACCTGCTCTCTAGGTGATGCATTATACTTTCGCACTGAGGATATCTCCCCAAGGCCTACTGCCCAGGAGGGAAGGGTTAGGTCGGCCGTCATAGTTGGTCATTCGATTATTAGGAATGTAGATAGCTGGGTGGCTGGTGGGTGTGAGGATCGCCTGGTAACATGCCTACCTGGTGCGAAGGTGGCGGACCTCACGAGTCACCTAGATAATATTTTAGACAGTGCTGTGGAGGAGCCGGCTGTTGTGGTACATGTGGGCACCAATGACATAGGAAAATGTGGGAGGGAGGTTCTGGAAGTCAAATTTAGGCTCTTAGGTAGAAAGATTAAATCCAGAACCTCCAGGGTAGCATTCTCTGAAATGCTCCCTGTTCCACGTGCAGGTAACCAGAGGCAGGCAGAGCTCCGGAGTCTCAATGCGTGGATGAGACGATGGTGCAAGGAAGAGGGATTCAGTTTTGTTAGGAACTGGGGAACCTTTTGGGGAAGGGGGACTATCTTCCGAAGGGATGGGCTCCACCTTAACCAGGGTGGAACCAGACTGCTGGCGCTAACCTTTAAAAAGGAGATAGAGCAGCTTTTAAACTAGAACAAAGGGGAAAGCCGACAGTCGCTCAGCAGCGCATGGTTCGGAGAGAGGTATCTTTAAAGGATACTAATGATGTATTAGAATTAGGGCATCCCAACAGTGAGGTTCCAATAATTAGAAAAGTAGTCCAAGTGCCTGTAACTAAAAACTCACCTGAGCTAAAAAATTCTAACTTATCCCTATCAATTAAAAAGCAGAATGAAAATACAAACAAAAAAAAGAAAATTACTTCTTACCTGCTAATTTTCGTTCCTGTAGTACTAAGGATCAGTCCAGACGGTGGGTTATGTCCCCCGTCCAGCAGATGGAGTCAGAGCAAACTTCGGAGGGTGCTGGCATATAAGCTGGTGCATCCCTCCTAGATCCTCAGTATCGAGAATATCAAAGCCAAGTCAGAGTACTGGACAGACCAAGGCAGATGGATCAAGCAAACCCTAACGATCAACTGTAAACTTTGATAGAACTATGCAACGTGCAATGAGAACTGTCGAACAGATACAACCACAAACTCACAGTCAGGAATCCCCGAAGGGAGAAAATTAAAATAGCAAGACAGGAGAGACGGACGAGCAGGTTCCCCCCTAGATCCAAATATGGCCAGGGTGGGCATCTGGACTGATCCTTAGTACTACAGGAACGAAAATTAGCAGGTAAGAAGTAATTTTCTTTTCCCTGTACGTACCAGGATCAGTCCAGACGGTGGGATGTACCAAAGCTTCCCTAAACCGGGTGGGTCCCTGAGAACCCTGCTCGAATAACCCTGTCCCCAAAAGAACCAGACTCAGATACCTGTACATGAAGCCGGTAATGTCTGGAGAATGTGTGAAGAGACTTCCAGGTCGCCGCTCGACAGATTTCCTGCGCGGAGACGAACTGGGACTCTGCACAGGAGGTGGCCTGGGCCCGGAGAGAATGGGCCTTGAGGCCCGTCGGGGGATCCTTCCCGGAACCGATGTATGCCGAAGTCACCGCCTCCTTGAGCCAGCGCGCAATTGTAGTCTTCGACGCTTGATGACCCTTTCTTGCTCCCGACCAGAGCACGAAGAGGTGATCGGAGACCTGGAATTCATTAGTCACCTCCAAATAATGAAGAAGAGTGCGCTTTACGTCCAGTCACCTAAGAGACATGGGGGCGTCCGTCGGGAAGGCCGGAAGTTTCACTACCTGGTTCATGTGGCAGGAGGAAACCACCTTAGGCAGGAACGAAGGGACTCTCCGAATGTAAACCCCCGAGTCCGTGAACCGTAGGAAGGGCTCCCTGCACGACAGAGCTTGGAGCTCAGAGATGCGCCGCGCCGAGGCAATAGCGACCAAGAAAACCGCTTTCAGGGTGATGTCCTTAAGGGAGGCCTGCCGCAGCGGTTCGAAGGGGGGCCCTCCCAGGGCCCGTAACACCAAGTTGAGATTCCAGGAAGGACAAAGAGGATGCACCGGCGGCCGCAGGTGCTTGACTCCCTTGAGGAACCGCGAAATGTCCGGACGAGATGACGGGTCACGTCTTCCCGAGGCGCGAGCTAGCGAAGCGAGAGTGGACACCCGTACTCTCAGGGAATTGTAGGAGAGGCCCTTCTCCAGCCCCTCTTGCAGGAACGCCAGAACCTGTTGACGGGAGGCTGCGGTCGCGAGGGCACCCCGCGCCGAGCACCAAATCTCAAATACCTTCCACACCCGCACATAAGCGACAGATGTCGAGGTTTTACGCGCTTTGAGGAGTGTATCTACCACGGGACTAGCGTAGGCCCTGCGCAGGAGGTTCCTCCTTTCAAAAGCCACGCCGCAAGACAGAAGTGTTCCGCCTGCTCCGAAAATACCGGGCCCTGGCGAAGCAGACGTGGAAGATGTGAGAGTCGAAGTGGACCATCCACTGCCACGCGGAGAAGGTCCGAGAACCACGGGCGCCGCAGCCATTCCGGAGCCACTAGGATGACCCGACCACGGTGTTTCTCTATCCTCCGTAGCACCTTGCCCACAAGGGGCCAGGGGGGAAAGACGTAGAGCAACAGCTGAGGAGGCCATGGAAGAACCAGAGCGTCGACACCCTCTGCGCCTCGCTCCCGTCTACGGCTGAAGAACCGGGGAGCTTTTGCATTGGAAGCGGACGCCATGAGATCCAACGCGGGCGACCCCAGCGTCAGGCAATGAGCGCCATCGCCTCGTCGGAGAGAGACCATTCTCCCGGTTCCAACACCTGACGACTCAGATAGTCCGCTTGGATGTTGTCCACCCCGGCGATGTGTGATGCCTACAGACGTCCCAGGAAACGTTCCGCCCATGCCATCAGTCGAGCGGCCTCCAGCGCCACCAGTCGGCTCCTGGTGCCCCCTTGTCGGTTGATGTAAGCCACCGTTGTTGCATTGTCCGAGAGGACTCGAACCGCCCGTCCCCTGATCAGGGGCAGGAACTGCACAAGGGCCAAACGAACCGCCCTGGTCTCCAGACGGTTGATCGGCCAGGCCGCCTGATCCTTTGTCCACTGGCCTTGAGCCGAGCTCCTGAGGCACACTGCACCCCAGCCGGACAGACTGGCATCGGTAGTGACTACTACCCAGTCCGGTGTCTCCAGGGGACATCCTTGGGTGGTGGCTGGATCCCTGGGATCCAGCCACCACCGCAAGCTGGCCCTGGCGGTCGGAGTAAGTGGAAGAATCGCCTGATAGTCCCGAGAGACTGGTTTCCACCTCGAGAGAAGGGACATTTGCAGAGGCCGCAGGTGTGCAGAGGCCGCAGGTGTGCAAAGGCCCAGGGGACTAGGCTTATCGCGAACGCCATAGAGCCTACGACCTGGAGGAAGTCCCACGCCGTGTGTACCTGGAGAGCAGAAAACCTGATGATTTGCTCCCACAGGGCTTGCGCCTTGTCCGGCCGCAAAAAGACCTTGCCCTGTGTCGTGTCACAGCGAGCCCCCAGGAAGTCCAATTGTTGAGACGGCAGCAGACTGCTCTTGCTGAAGTTCACCACCCAGCCAAGGGACTGTAGGAAGGACACCACTCGGTCGACCGCCGCCCGTCCCTGCGACAAGGACTTCGCTCGGATGAGCCAGTCGTCCAAATAAGGGTGGACCAGAATGCCTTCCCTCCGTAGTGCTGCTGCCACTACTACCATAACCTTCGTAAAGGTCCTGGGCGCGGTTGCCAGCCTGAAGGGCAGCGCCTGGAACTGAAAATGTTGACTCAAGATCTTTCAAGATCTTGAGTCAATCGGAATGTGCAGATATGCTTCCGTTAGATCGAGGGAGGCTAGGAACTCCCCCTGATGCACCGCCGCGATGACGGAGCAGAGTGTTTCCATGCGAAACCTGGAGATCCGAAGCATCTTGTTGACTTCCTTGAGGTCCAGAATGGGACGAAAGGAGCCGTCCTTTTTGGGAACCACGAAGTAAATTGAATAATGCCCCGAGCCCACCTCTCCTGAGGGGACGGGTGAAATGGCTCCCAGTTCCAGAAGCCTGTCCAGCGTGTGCTGTACCCCCAGCCGCTTGAGGCTTGACCCGCAGGGAGAGAATATGAACCTCTCCCTGGGAAACCGGACAAATTCCCACGCGTAACCGTGTCTTAGGATGTCTAGGACCCAGCGGTCCGTGGTGATGTTGGCCCACTCCTCGTAAAACAGAGCGATGCGACCTCCAATCCGGGGTAGCGAGGAGTGGCCTGGCCTGGCATCATTGGGGTGTCTTGCCAGAGGCTCCCTGGGCCGAGGAGTCCCTGGAGGGTCTGCGACCCCGAAAGGGCCGAGTCCACGACTGAGATCTGGTTGATGGTGTCCTAGGACCTTGCTGTCTGGAACCCCTGTAACGCCTTTGGGTGCGGTACCGGTTTCTGGAAGTCCCTGAGGACGGACGATAGGACCGTTGACGGTCCTCGGGTAGTCTGTGGACCGAGTTTTCCCCTAGGGTCTTGATAATCTGATCTAAGTCCTCGCCAAAGAGAAACCTGCCCTTGAAAGGCAGAGCTCCCAGGCTAGCCTTGGAGGAAGCGTCCGCTGCCCAGTTCCGAAGCCACAGCAGGCACCTGGCGGACACCGCCGATGCCATGGTCCTCGCCAGGACCCGCAGCAGGTCGTGTAAGGTGTCTGCCCCGTAAGCGACGACCGCCTCCAGCCGGTCAACCTGAGCCGCCTCGTCCGTTGGTAACTGCTGGGATGTGAGAAGCTGTTGGACCCATCTAAGGCCGGCTCTCTGGGTAAGAGAACCGCAGATGGCCGCTCGGACCCCCAACGCCGAGACCTCAAAGATCTTCTTGAGGGTGACCTCCAGCTTTCTGTCCTGAATATCACGGAGGGCAGTGCCTCCCGTGACAGGGATCGTGGTTCTTTTCGTGACGGCGGAAACCGCCGAGTCAACCTTGGGGACCTTTAGAAGGTCCAGGAAATCACCCGGGAGAGAGTACAGCTTATCCATGGCCCTGCCAACCCGAAGGGACGCCTCCGGGTTGTCCCACTCCCTCACAAGGAGCTGGAGAAACGAATCGTGGATAGGAAATGTCCTCGCCAGGGGACGCAGGCCCGCCAAGACAGGGTCTCCCTTTGTGGTAGCGGAGGCTACGGAGGGAGCCGGAGGCCCCGGGGGCTCAATGGAAGGGTCGAGATCCAATTCCTGAAGAACGTGGGGAATGAGGTCCGCCAATTCTTCCTTGCGAAAAATCCGCAGAACCCGTGGATCATCGCATTCCAAGTGCGCTGCTAAGATTGTTTCGTCGTCCGCTTGCGATGCCGGGTTACCCCCCGGGTCCGGCGAGGGCGAGGTCCCACCCAGGGACAGCGGTGTACCCAGGAGCACCTAGGGGCTGCCCCCCCCCCCGCCCCCGTTCCTGAAACTGATGTACCTGTGGTCCTTGGAGCCTTAGCGGGAGGAGGCAACGCAGCTGAGCCCCCCTGCGGATTCAAGCTCTGCAAATACGCTTGGTGCATAAGCACCACAAAATCCGCGGAGAAGCTGAGAGGCCCAGTCGGGGGGGGGAATGAAGTCCCTGGGGAGTCCGTAGGTGGAGGGAAGAGGCCCCGGATCCATGCTCGGGGGTGCCAGTGGCAAGAAATCCTCCGTAGTCTCTTCAGCGTCTGAGCCCACGCTGCTTTCCAACTCTAAAATGGCCGCCGCTCCCGCCAAAGAAGGGGGCGGGGCTACCCCCGAGGCCCACGGCGCTCTGAGCGCGGCGGAGAGGTTGTCGGAGGCGCGGTACTAGTCTCCCCCCCAGGGAGGCACCTGCCGCAGTGACCGTCCCTCGATGCGACCTGTCCCGGGCCGTCACAGGACGAGCAATGGACGCGCTGCATCGCGCGAATCCGGGGGGCGGGCCGAAGGCATCCGAGACAGCAATGCCGACGATTGCGCCGCGGGAGGAGCGGGCCTGCCTCGCTCTAGCTCAACTCGGAAACACCCCCTCACCCCCGAGGGCGGCAGGGGAATGGGACCTCCGTGCCGCCTGCTGTCCCGGGGAATGTGACGTCGCGGGACCGTGGGGGGAAGGTGAGAGACCGCGACTGAGAGGAGGGGAGAGGCTGGCACCACCAGCATCTATCTGCTAAAGCGCCAAATCTATATCTGCGAAGAAATGAAAACACAAAAATTCTCCCCAAAACTTACCCCCGAGATAGTAAGCTAGGCGAGGGAAGGAGAAGAAAGAGGCAGTCCTGATGGCAGGAGATGAATGTGAGCCAAGCCCAAGCCGGCTCACTTCAGAGAAGGAACAAAACTTTTTTTTTTTTTTTTTTAATAGCTTGATCCATCAAGAAGAAAGATAGAAGAATAAGAAATGTGGCAAGCCACTAATTAGGGGAAACAATGGGTTCCCCTCCTCACATCTGCTGGAGTCAGAGAGATACTGAGGATCTAGGAGGGGTGCACCAGCTTATATGCCAGCACCCTCCGAAGTTTGCTCTGACTCCATCTGTTGGACGGGGGACATAACCCACCGTCTGGACTAATCCTGGTACGTACAGGGAACAAACTTTGAAATGTTTGTATGCTAATGCCAGAAGTCTAAGAAGTAAGATGGGAGAATTGGAATGTATAGCAGTAAATGATGACATAGACTTAATTGGCATCTCAGAGACATGGTGGAAAGAGGATAACCAAAGGGACAGTGCTATACCGGGGTACAAATTATATCGCAATGACAGAGAGGAGCACTCGGGAGGAGGTGTGGCACTTTATGTCTGGGATGGCATAGAGTCCAACAGGATAAACATCCTGCATGAGACTAAATACAAAATTGAATCTTTATGGGTAGAAATCCCTTGTGTATCAGGGAAGACTATAGTGATAGGGGTATACTACCGTCCACCTGGTCAAGATTGTGAGATGGACAGTGAAATGCTAAGAGAAATTAGGGAAGCTAACCAAATTGGTAGTGCAGTAATAATGGGAGACTTCAATTACCCCAATATAGACTGGGTAAATGTATCATCGGGTCACGCTAGAGAGATAACGTTCCTGGATGGAATAAATGATAGCTTTATGGAGCAATTGGTTCAGGAAATGACGAGAGAGGGAGCAATTTTAGATCTAATTCTCAGTGGAACACAGGACTTAGTGAGAGAGGTAATGGTGGTGGGGCCGCTTGGCAATAGTGATCATAATATGATCAAATTTGATTTAATGACTGGAAAAGGAACAGTGTGGAAATCCAAGGCTCTCATGCTAAACTTTCAAAAGGGAAACTTTGATAAAATGAGAAAAATTGTTAGAAAAAAACTGAAAGGAGCAGCTACAAAAGTAAAAAATGTCCAAGAGGCATGGTCATTGTTAAAAAATACCATTCTAGAAGCACAGTCCAGATGTATTCCACACATTAAGAAAGGTGGAAAGAAGGCAAAACAATTACCGGCATGGTTAAAAGGGGAGGTGAAAGAAGCTATTTTAGACAAAAGATCTTCATTCAAAAATTGGAAGAAGGGTCCAACAGAAGAAAATAGGATAAAGCATAAACATTGGCAAGTTAAATGTAAGACATTGATAAGACAGGCTAAGAGAGAATTTGAAAAGAAGTTGGCTGTAGAGGCAAAAACTCACAGTAAAAACCTTTTTAAATATATCCGAAGCAGAAAGCCTGTGAGGGAGTCAATTGGACCGTTAGATGATCGAGGGGTTAAAGGGGCACTTAGAGAAAATAAGGCCATCGCGGAAAGATTAAATGATTTCTTTGCTTCGGTGTTTACTGAAGAGGATGTTGGGGAGGTACCCGTAATGGAGAAGGTTTTCATGGGTAATGATTCAGATGGACTGAATCAAATCACGGTGAACCTAGAAGATGTGGTAGGCCTGATTGACAAACTGAAGAGTAGTAAATCACCTGGACCGGACGGTATACACCCCAGAGTTCTGAAGGAACTAAAAAATGAAATTTCAGACCTATTAGTAAAAATTTGTAACTTATCATTAAAATCATCCATTGTACCTGAAGACTGGAGGATAGCAAATGTAATCCCAATATTTAAAAAGGGCTCCAGGGGCGATCCGGGAAACTACAGACCGGTTAGCCTGACTTCAGTGCCAGGAAAAATAGTGGAAAGTGTTCTAAACATCAAAATCACAGAACATATAGAAAGACATGGTTTAATGGAACAAAGTCAGCATGGCTTTACCCAGGGCAAGTCTTGCCTCACAAATCTGCTTCACTTTTTTGAAGGAGTTAATAAAAATGTGGATAAAGGTGAACCGGTAGATATAGTATACTTGGATTTTCAGAAGGCGTTTGACAAAGTTCCTCATGAGAGGCTACTAGGAAAAGTGAAAAGTCATGGGATAGGTGGCGATGTCCTTTCGTGGATTGCAAACTGGCTAAAAGACAGGAAACAGAGAGTAGGATTAAATGGGCAATTTTCTCAGTGGAAGGGAGTGGACAGTGGAGTGCCTCAGGGATCTGTATTGGGACCCTTACTTTTCAATATATTTATAAATAATCTGAAAAGAAATATGTCGAGTGAGATAATCAAATTTGCAGATGACACAAAATTGTTCAGGGTAGTTAAATCACAAGCAGATTGCGATAAATTGCAGGAAGACCTTGTGAGACTGGAAAATTGGGCATCCAAATGGCAGATGAAATTTAATGTGGATAAGTGCAAGGTGATGCATATAGGGAAAAATAACCCATGCTATAATTACACAATGTTGGGTTCCATATTAGGTGCTACAACCCAAGAAAGAGATCTAGGTGTCATAGTGGATAACACATTGAAATCGTTGGTACAGTGTGCTGCGGCAGTCAAAAAAGCAAACAGAATGTTGGGAATTATTAGAAAAGGAATGGTGAATAAAACGGAAAATGTCATAATGCCTCTGTATCGCTCCATGGTGAGACCGCACCTTGAATACTGTGTACAATTCTGGTCGCCGCATCTCAAAAAAGATATAATTGCGATGGAGAAGGTACAGAGAAGGGCTACCAAAATGATAAGGGGAATGGAACAACTCCACTATGAGGAAAGACTAAAGAGGTTAGGACTTTTCAGCTTGGAGAAGAGACGACTGAGGGGGGATATGATAGAGGTGTTTAAAATCATGAGAGGTCTAGAACGGGTAGATGTGAATCGGTTATTTACTCTTTCGGATAGTAGAAAGACTAGGGGGCACTCCATGAAGTTAGCATGGGGCACATTTAAAACTAATCGGAGAAAGTTCTTTTTTACTCAACGCACAATTAGACTCTGGAATTTGTTGCCGGAGGATGTGGTTAGTGCAGTTAATATAGCTGTGTTTAAAAAAGGATTGGATAAGTTCTTGGAGGAGAAGTCCATTACCTGCTATTAAGTTCACTTAGAGAATAGCCACTGCCATTAGCAATGGTTACATGGAATAGTTTTTGGGTACTTGCCAGGTTCTTATGGCCTGGATTGGCCACTGTTGGAAACAGGATGCTGGGCTTGAATGACCCTTGGTCTGACCCAGTATGGCATTTTCTTATGTTCTTATGTAGAAGAGAGGTACTAGTTTAGACCGGCTCTGGTCACAGGTTTCCTTGCAGGTGAGCTAGTCATTTGGTGGCAGTATCATTTCTAGAAACATCAGATGATTATTTCAACAGAGGTGATCAGTAGTTGACCCTTAACTGAAGGCTATTTTCAGGAAAATGCAAGGCACATCAGGGAAACTCGTATATCCGGTGAATGTCCCAGCCCTATGTTTTTAGGTAAATAAATGATCTTTACCTTGCCATATACAGTGAAGATTTTTTTTAATGGATTTTTGGCTTCTTTGGATCTTCTGTTGATGGTATCTTTCCAGAGAGTCTCCAACTTAAAGGCTTTGCTTTAGATGGAGGAAGAGTACAGCATCATAGCATTCTTAATTTTATTAGTTATTTCTCTCATGTTCAAATCATATAATATTCCAGCATCAGTAGGATTAATACTTTACCATTATATATGTATTTATCTATCTATAGATATAGATCTATATACAATATCAGTTTCAAGATGGCGAGCCGTTAGGTTAGCGACATGGAAGCTCCCTCTTGCTACGGCGATTTGCTCTTCTGTATCTGTGAAAATAGCGGCTTGGAGGAGTTTTACCTTTCTTTTTACCTTCGATGGGCCGGAAAAGAAAACCCAGGATGGTGTCTTTCCCCATGGCTCCTCCAGGGCAGTCTTCGTCAGGTCCAATGGATGTCCACGTCATTCGCAGCAGCCCTTTACCAGGGATTCAGCCGCTGGAGAGAGGGGAAAGGGAATTTGAGCTCCCCTCTCTCCCAGGCTCTTTGTCACCGTTGAGCCCGGTACAAGAAACACCGCTCGGAAACCCAGCAGTGGCAAGGACCTCCCAAGCGTCTGTTGAGACGCCACTCAACCGGGAGGCGAGTATGGTGAGCTCAGCGGGGAACAGCGTGGCGGTTGCGGCGGCTGCCAGTCCGAAGGTCATGCAAGGACAGTCGGGCAGGAATGATTTACGAGTCGAAGAAGGGGGAAATCATGAGAGAAGACCGGGATGTATTCAGTGATCTACTGACATCCCCAGCTTTGCCTCCTGTTCGGAGACCTGGTGAGATTTCTCTGGAAACAATATGGGATGCCATTGTTGAGCTATGAAGCTCCATTGCACAACAATTGACTCCTATCGTGCATAAATATAAGGAGCTAGAACAGAAAGTTTCGGTGCTGGGGAATAATACTATTGATTTGGGCCAACAGAAATCCTCAATTAGAGATCGAACAAACTCTGTGCAACAAACCCAGCAAGCGCTGGTGAATGATAATGCTAATATGGCACTAAAGGTTGAGAACTTAGAAAACACTATAAGAAATAAAAATTTAAGAATTATAAATTTTCCCAAAGTGCCACTAATCTCCCCGAGAGATATGTTTAGCAGATACCTGGTTGAAATATTATAAGTACCAGAGAATGCAATTCCTCCTGCTTCAAAAATATATTACCTACCACCGTATAAAAGGGAGACAAAGTACACAGAGGGAAGGTATAGAAATGTTGCGGCCTGTTGAAGACCCATCAGTAGATATAACAGCTCTAATTGAAACTTCGGATACTGACATGGCAGTCCCAACGACACTCACTGTAACACTGGTTCTCGAACCTGATAGTGACTGGCTGATGAGATTGTTTTTTAGACACAGATTAGAAACTTTTATGCAGTTTAAAGTAATGTATTTACTGATGTTTCTAGACAAACACAAAAAAAGCATAAACAGTTTTTGTTGATGAGATCCCAAGTGCAACAGATAGGGTGTGCTTTTTTTCTTAAATTTCTCTGCAAATGCATGGTGAAATATCAAAATAATTCATTTATATTTTTCAACCCCCCACAGTTGACACAATTCCTGATTGGGAAAATTCCTCCCAATAATCTCTCTGATAACCCCCAGCTGTAAATACTCATAAAAAATGTTCCTCAAATGTAATATGGCTAATGCTGCCTGTTAGTAGCCTCTCTTTTATTTTATATATATTTCTTTGGGTTGTGTACTTATTTCTACTCTTTATTTTGAGGACTGGGAAGGTATTGAGTATGATTGTATGATTTCATTAAGTAATTCTGAACATTCTTGTGTAAATCAATATCGGTTTTCTGTCAAGATTGATCTTGTTTATATTTGTAAATGCATAAATAATAAATAAATAAATAAATAAATATCTACATACAATATAAATGAAATCATCCTACATATGCTAGGATCTACCTCTTTGCCTTCCTGAAATTAATAAATAATGCATCTGCTATATTTTCCAAGAATTAAGATTAACTCAGGTGTTGGAGTGAGTGGGAGAGATATGGCATGGAAGTGTTGTGGAGGGGTCATATGCTTGACCACCTTCAAAAAAAGACTCAAAACCTGGCTGTTCGAGCAAGCTTTCCCTTAATTCATCTGATCCTTTTCCGCTTCAAACCACCTCCACTAAAAGACATGCTCACAACTCTCCTCCACCCTACAGAAGACTAGTCCACGTTAGGTACCCTATTTACAAGTCCCTTTCAGTTGATGAGGTCTCCCTAGACACAAGACTCTGCACAGTGCTCAGGTACACTAGGTACAGTCAATTTGTTCTCCCCTTATTCTCCGGCTCTAGATAAGAGCCCATCATTTTATTTGCCCGGTTATCCCAGTTAATGTATCCCTTGTTGTAATGTAATACATTCTTACATGCTAGTTCACATTCTAATGTAAACCGAAGTGATGTGTAATTTTTTACATGAATATCGGTATATAAAAATGCTAAATAAATAATAAATAAATATGGCATCCCTGTGGACTTCTCTTCATCTGACCAATATAAGACACTCAATGATGTTTCAGATAGTGAAGATGAAAGTGGCCGAGGAGATGACCTCTGATGTTCTGAGAGGAGTGTGCATAAGAAGCAACTTCAATCGCACAGATTCCTCTCCTTTCCATTCCTTCAGGAGGGAGTACCTTGGGAAATTGTAAGTAATATCAAATGAGTTTCCCTCAACTGGCAAGGCTCTTTGGAACCCTTCTGGACATTACTTTGAGGCAAAAAACATCTCCATTCAGGACAAGAGAGGCTTTATTCTTTCACTTTGCTCTTCTGAGATTAAAGAAGCAAAAACATTTCTCACTTTTTCTGATACGTGTGGGCACTTCTGGAGGTGCTCTCTATGCTGGAGTAGGTGGGGAAACATTCTCCTCTGACACCTAAATGGGTTCATCCTCATTTTGATCCACAATGCTGGGAGTGCTAAAAAGAAACTTGGTACTTTAGGAACTGGCCCCCGGGAGATACTAGGCACTGATGTGCTCCATACTAATTTTACTGATGCACTCTGTTGACTGGAGCCAGTTAAAACTGACACCTATATATATTCTTTCTATGTCAAGGCATTACCTCCATAGTTGATGGCTATGTTCTTGGCTGCTCCATACCAAAGACACTGAAGCTGCTCTGACTGACACTGAGACCATCATATATGGGTAGGAAAAACTACCCAGCGCTACGGAACCCCTTGCAGCATGGAGAATGATGCCATCTGTGCTGAAGGGCTCCTCTCCCAGGAGACCAAAGGTAGTCTCCTTAGTGTTAAGAGACACAAGCTCCTTTTTTTGCACTAAAGTTTTAGTTTTCTTCAACACCAAGGGAGCAGTCTCCAGAGGGGATCCCTCATGATAACTGGGTTCTCCTCTTGTGCCTTAGATCAGCATTTCCTAACCTTTTCAAGCCCAAGGCATATCTACATTAACAAAAATGTTGTGTGGCATATCAGCCGCCATGGGGCAGGCAATGCGGACATGGTTAGGATTCATATGATGAAAAGAAGATCTAGGGAAAGCTGAAATTCCCAGCAGTTTTTCTTCCAATAAAAAAAAGAGAAAAAAAAGAGATAGGACACAGAAATGTACATAAACCTGTCACAATGGACTGACTAGCTGAAGTGTTAAGGTTGTGTGATTGATTTGATTAGGTACCATCATTTGTTAATCAGAAGAGCAATGAGTCACTCACGACAACTAACTGTAGTGTAAATCTCCAAAGAGATTGTTTTATACTAATTTACCTTAGAAGCACAAGATATATTTCAAGGGAAGAGCTCAGTAACCCACAATCCAATGGGAGCAATGAGAGGAAAGGATCACCTTGCTGGTGGCTGAAAGGAATCAGTAAGTTCTGCTTGGGAAATGTTTTAAAAGTAACGGGGAGAAGTAAACTATTGGGGTATATTATTTAGTGTGTTTGTGTTTTAAATAGTCAGTAAGGCAGCTAACAAACAGAAGTTAGTGTGTTTGTATTTTTCAACCTTCCCACCCACCCCTAGCTCATCCTATAATTTATAGGCAGGTGCCACTTTCACACTAAACCCCCCCCCCCAAAAAAAAAACAACAAACAAACAAAAAAAAACAAACAGCCTTTTAACTTCACTTCATAAATTCCCCACACCGTACTGAGAGTTTGATCATTCCCTTGTAGGCCACTACCAGCTATATAATGAATACACTAATACATTTAAAGGAACCTAATTAGACACATTCCTACTCCTACAGCAACCTAAAACTTATCTAGGAACTGAACAAATTTGAAATGAAGGCAGCAGTCCAGCAGCAAGATGGGGGCCTCCCAGTCTTTTGCATTGAGTGTCACAAGTATGATTTTTTACCCGCTGGTGAGAAGTTGTACATGTGCATCCGCTGCAAAGAGCTCCTGTCTCTCAGAGAACCAGTCCGATCTCTGGAGGCTAGAGTGGCAGACCGGGAGGAGCTGAAGCAGACAGAGAACTATAAAGATGAGACCTTCAGGGACATAGTAGCCAAATCCCAACTTCAGACTGGCAGCCCTGGTGCTGCCTTGGAGGAAGTTCTCATGATCGGAAAGCATCAACCTGGTGCAACAGGAAATGATCCTGTAGTAAGGACTTGCTCTCTAGGTGGTGTATTGTCCTTTTGCACTGAGGTTGTGTCTCCCAGGGCTACTGCCCAGGAGGGAAGGGTTAGGTCGGCCATCAAAGTTGTTGCTTCAATTATTAGGAATGTAGACAGCTGAGTGGCTGGTGAGCATGAGGATCGCTTGATAACATGCCTACCTGGGGCAAAGGTGGCGGACCTCACACATCACCAAGATAGGATTTTAGACAGTGCTGGGGAGGAGCCAGTTGTCGTGGTACATGTGCACACCAACAACTTAGGGAAATGTGGGAGGGAGGTTCTGAAAGTCAAATTTAGGCTCTTAGGTAGAAAGCAGAAATCCAGAACCTCCAGTGTAGCATTCTCTGAAATGCTCCCTGTTCCATGCGCAGGTCCCCAGAGGCAGACAGAGCTCTGGAATCTCAATGCATGGATGAGACAATTGTGCAAGGAAGAGGAATTCAGTTTTATAAAGAACTGGGAAACCTTTTGGGGAAGGGATGGACTCCACCTTACACAAGGTAGAACCAGGCTGCTGGTGTTGACATTTAAAAAGGAAATAGAGAACTTTGGGCACTACTACATAACGAGAGTGCCACCTGTAGTCACTCAGTATTGACCTGTACCCAAGCCCATGCTAACAGAACAAAATAACGAAGGGTGGCACCCTACCAAAATTTCCGGACTATCACTTCGCCACTGGCAAAAACCAGACCGAACAACTGCTAAAAACTGCTCCATGAATCATGTCTGTAAAAAAGGAGCTTCAAAAAACTTAAGCATGTTCTGACCAAGACAGTCTCTCGGTATCTGAAGAAAGGGGTGGGCATCTGGACTGATCTGTGGTATTACAGGAACGAAAATTAGCAGGTAAGAACCAATTTTCATTTCCTGAACATACCCAAATCAGTCCAAAAAAGTGGGATGTACCCAATCCACCCTGCACTGGGCGGGAACCCGCACGAAGCACACTCTCCCCGAAGGACGGTTCATCAGAAGCCTTAACGTCCAATCGGTAATGTTTCGTAAAAGTGTGAATAGACGACCACACCGCCGCCCTACTGATCTCCTGAGGTGACAGTAACTGACACTCTGCCCAGGAAGTAGCCTGAGCCCTAGTGGAATGAGCTCTGAGACCCAAAGGCACCTGAAGCCCTCGGGCTATGTATGCCATGCAAATGGCTTCCTTAATCCACCGAGATATGGTCACCTTTGACACTTTGTCCCCCTTCGAGCCTCTTCGTGGAGTTTCCCTGAAAGATCTGTCTTTGAAAATGGTTTTTATGGTGGCCATTTGCTCGGCCCGTCGGATCTCAGAGTTGCAAGCGCTGTCTTGTCGGGATCCTTTTCTTCGGATTTATGACAATCGGGTATCATTACATATGGTTCCGTTCTTTGTCCCTAAGGTGGTTTCAGCCTTTCACATTAATTAAACTGTGGAGCTTCCGGGGTTCCCTAACTAGTCCCAGGAGTCTTCTCAGAACAGAGACCTTCTTGGATGTGCGGCGCGCCTTATTGCGTTATCTGGAGGTTAACAATTACTTCAGACGTTCCGATCATTTGTTTGTTCTCTTTGGTGGTCCGAGTCAGAAATCCTCAAAAAGGGTTCCCTACAGGAGAGAGCCTGCATGTCATAAATTCGGCGAGCTGAGCAGATAGCCACCAAAAACACCGTTTTCAAGGTAAGGTCCTTCAACGTTACCATTTTAAGGGGTTCAAACAGCGGATCACACAAGATACGAAGAACTAAATTAAGACTCCACGACGGACACACCGGGGGCTTCAAATGCCTTA
The DNA here is from genome assembly GCF_901001135.1 of Rhinatrema bivittatum. Lineage (NCBI taxonomy): Eukaryota > Metazoa > Chordata > Amphibia > Gymnophiona > Rhinatrematidae > Rhinatrema > Rhinatrema bivittatum. The sequence continues at coordinate 225,392,832 of NC_042617.1, read as the reverse complement.
CTCCTCTGAGGAAACGCACCATATCTGGATGTGATGGCACCGAGCTACCAACCAGAGTGCCTAGGACTGCCATCTTTACCCGGAGGGAGTTAAAAGACAAGTCCTTGGCTAAAACATTTTGCAAAAAACTTAACATCTGAGCAATCGAGTGTGTCTGGGAAGAATATCTCTCACGACACCATGTCTTAAAAACTCTCCATACCCTCCTTTCAAAAGTCAAGCCACTAGACAGAAGTGAGCTGCCTGGTCGAAATATATAGGCCCTTGATGGAGAAGTTGTGGAAGATGCCAGAGTCGTAGTGGGCCATCCATGGCCAGATTGACGAGATCCGCAAACCACAGATGTCGGGGCCACTCAGGAGCCACTAGGATTACCCTCCCTGGGTGGACCTTGCCCACCTTGCCCACCAGAGGCCGAGGAAATACATACAGGAGAACTGAGGATGGCCAAGGAAGTACTAGCACATCAACCCCCTTCTGCGCCTTGATCCCTCCTGCGACTGAAGAAGCGAGGAGCTTTTGCATTGTCCCACATAGCCATCGAGTCCATGTGGGGAGTCCCCCCATCTGCGAGAAATGAGATCTATTGCTCCGTCCGAGAGTTCCCACTCTCCGGGATATATGCGCCTCTGATTGAGGAAGTCTGTTTGTATGTTGACCTTTCCGGCGATGTGGGAAGCTGCTAGCATCGCAAGGTTTTGCTCCACCCAAGCCATGAGTAGCTCCACCTCGTTGGCTACAGCTTGACTTCTGGTGCCACCCTGACGGTTGATATAGGCCACCATCGTCACATTGTCGGAGAGGACCCGAACCGCATGATGGCGTAAGTGTTAAAGAAAGTGTTGCAAGGCCAAGCAAATGGCTTTGGTCTCCAGTTGATTGATCAACCATTCGGACTCCTCCGGGTACCAGCTGCCCTGTACTGAAAGATACCAGCAGACAGCTCCCCAGCCAGAGAGGCTGGCATCCGTCCAGCACGTTCACCACTGTCCAGCACGGGACTTCTAGATCTACTCCTTGAGACACGTTGTGCGGGCAAAGCCACCACCCAAGACTGGACTTGGCGTGATCGGTGAGTGGTAGAGGGAATTGGAAATTCTCCAGCTTGGGATCCCACCAGGAAAATAATGCTTGTTGTAATGGTCTCATATGAGCAAATGCCCAAGAACCACCTCCAGTGCCATCGAACCTAGAACTTGAAGGTAGTCCCAGGCCTTGGGCAGTGGAAGAACCAACAGGCGACAAACTTGTCCCATCAGTTTGTTCCTTCGGTCCATCGGAAGAAAAACTTTCTTGATCGTAGTGTCAAATCTCACTCCCAGAAAATCTAATGTCTAAGAGGGAACAAGGTTGCTCTTGGTCTGATTGATTACCCAGCCGAGGGATTCCAAGAGAGTGGTCACCTTGCGGATCGCTTCCACACAGCAATCCCTTGACTTTGCCCTGATGAACCAATCGTCCAGGTAGGGATGAATGAGTAGGCCTTGTCCCCGGAGGGATGCCGCCACAACCACCATGACCTTGGTGAATGTATGGGGTGCAGTCGTGAGACCGAAAGGCAGAGCGCAGAATTGGTAATGCATTCCTTGGACCATAAAGAGAAGGAACTTTTGATGATCTTCACAGATGGGAATGTGCAAGCATGCCTCCATCAGATCCAGAGAGGCCACAAATTCTCCCATGCGTACCGACTCGATGCCTGAACGCAGAGACTCCAAGCGAAAGTGTGGCACCTTGAGAGACTTGTTTACCTTCTTGAGGTCCAAAATTGGCAAGAAGGACCCCTCTTTTCTTTGGAACTACAAAGTAAATGGAGTACCTTCCTTTCTTCCACTGTTCTGGGGAGACCGGTTTTACCGCTCCCAGAGCCAGGAGATGCTCACGAGTCTGACGAACAATCTGCTGTTTGACCTGTGGATCACATGGAGATATTAAGTAGAGGTTTCTGAGAGGCCGAGCAAATTCCAAAGTGTAGCCTCGTTCTATTATGCTTAGCACCCACTGATCGGAAGTAATTCTGGCCAATGCCTCGTAAAACTTGGACAGGTGACCCCCAACCCGAGGGATCGAGGGATGGGCCAGCCCCATCTCATTGTGTAGTCTTGGGGGCAAGAGAGGAGGAAGCACCACCCTACCGGGAGGTTCTGCACACCCGAAAGGACGAAGACCAGGCTTGGGTCCTGGTCAATGGTTGCCGCTGTCCGGCCGCTTTCTGCCTGTTCTGCCGAAACCTCCGCTTCCCCCGAAAACGAGAGCGAGATGAGGGAAACCCTCTGGAAGGTTTCGGCCTGTCCTCTGGCAATTTGTGAACTTTGTTCACAAATTTTATCAAAGTTTATCAACTGCTCCAAATCCTCTCCGAATTAAAAAAACACCTTTAAATGGAATAGCACCAAGCTGAGCCTTGGATGAAACACAAAAGCTGCATTGCGGATACTGCTAACAACATGGTGTGAGAGGAAGTGCGGAGCAGGTCATACAGCACATCCGCCCCCACATGCTACCACAGCTTCCAAATGCTGCACCTGCTCCAATTCATCCAGAGGAAGATCTTCTCTGGACGTCAACAATTTCTGTACCCAGCGCAGGCTCGCACGCAGCATATCGCTGCTATACACCGCCGCCCGGATACCCAGGGCCAATACCTCAAAAATGCATTTAAGCAGTACTTCCAGCTTGCGGTCCTGAAGATCCTTGAGAGCCACCGAACCTGTGACTGGAATAGTAGTCCGCTTGAGAACAGCCGAAACTGAAGTGTCTAACTTAGGGGACTATAGGAGTTCCAGGAACTCATCCACTAGCAGATAAAGCTTAACCATAGCGCGGCCGATCTGCAAACCAGCATCCGGGGCATCCCACTCCCTGGTCATTAGCTGCTGAAGCATGGGATGGACGGGAAAAGCCCGGGTCGGCATTCGTAATCCTGCCAGAACTGGATCCACCGAGTCCTGTGGCAGAGCATGCAGGGGGAGCTCCACCCTGAGCTCAGGAAGAACTATCAGAATGAGGGATTCTAATTCCTCTCTCTGGAACAGGCAGACCACCTGAGGGTCATCGTCATCCAAGGAGGTCTGTTTCCCCAGCTCATCGTCCAACCCCCCTCCCCCCCCCGCCCCCACAGGGGGGGGAGGAAAGGCCCCTGCATCTGCAGCCGCACTGCCCAGAACAACCGGAGCGGCTGAGCCTCCTGAAGCCACAGCACCTTTTAACTTCGCGACATGTAGAGACGTGGGCACATCCATGCGCTTGGCTACCTTGGGGGCCGGGTCCCTGCATAGGTCTCATGGGCAAAGCACCACCTTGCGGTGACCTGGAAGCCAAAAATGCTTTATGCAAAAGGAGGATAAAAATCTAAAGAAAAAGAATCAGAATCTACATCCTGTCCCCCTGGGAAAACAGGATCCTCCTGCAAAAAATCCTGGTCCTGATCTAAAATCTTAACAGGACTGGCAGGGACCAGTGACAGCGCTGGGGAAAGCTCCCCCTCCCCCATAGCCCTTGCCTGAGCTTTAGCAAAGGTGCTTAAGATGGCTGCCATCCCTACACTGAGAGAAAAGGGATCAGCCCTAAAGTTCCGCGAAGCAGATCTTTTTGGAGCCTCTCAAGGCTTGGGTAATGCTGCAAACCCTGAAAAAGAACTGCCTTCCCCACCAGGCAGGCAGTGAGAGCAAATACCGGCCCTAGAAAGCCGCAACGCTGACTCTCCACATGCCACACACAAAGATGGCTGTGGCATCAAAGGGGGGGGGGGGGTGGGGGACAGCCCGAAAAAATGGCGAAATTCGTCAGAACACGGCGATTCAGATATGGAGGGGTCCTGGATTACAGCAGACCAAAAAAGAAAAATTTGCGAACATTTAGATTTTTTTTTTTTATATGCTCAGAAACACCACGGGTTAAGAGAGTGACTGGACCAGCAGTAATCTCTTCCCCAGCTCCTTACCTGGCTGGATCCCTATGGGGTTACCAACCCCATCTCCAATAACCTGCTACCAGAGAGGATGACCCCACAGGATATAACAACCCTCTGGGAGGATTGGGAAAATTTCCCTCTGCAGAAGAACTTCTTCCTCTTCTTTTTTTTTTTTTAACTTGCATGATTCACAACTTATAGCTAGTTCACTCTTGTTAATTTCAAGGGATAGCCTAAACCCCAGAAACAGGGCAAGACTGCAGGGTTTGCACGACCTCCATTTGCTGGCGACAGAGAAATACTGAAGGGATGCAGAGGCACACCAGGTTAAGTAAGGGTGCCTTTCAAATTTTTCTCTGTCTCCACCTGCTAGAAGGGAGGCATAACCCATGGTCTGGACTGATCCAGGTACATACAAGGAAAGCTCCATTTACCACTACCCCTTTTTCGTTTCCCACTTAGTCAGTTTATAACCCAGTCAATCATTCTAGGTCCCATACCAAGGGCGCTGAATTTATTTATAAGTCTCCTATGTGGAACTGTGTGAAAGGCCTTACTGAAATCTAAGTACACTATAACTATCGCTCTCCTTTGATCACCAAAAGAAATAAGATTTGTTGCAGGTATAATCAAAACTGCATTATCCGCTGTTTTAGCAGCAGTTCCATTAATTTGCTCAGAGGTCAGACTCACTAGTCTGTAGTTTCCAGCCTGCTCATTACTTCCACGTTTATAAGTAGGAACCACATCTGCCCATCTACAGTCCTCTGTAACTACTCCTGACTCTAAAAAGGCATTGAAAAAGTCAGGCAGAGGAGCAGAGTACATCTCTAAGTTCCCTTAGTAACCTTAGATGTACCTTGTCTGGCCCAATCACCTTATCTACTTTAAGTTTAGCTAGCTTCACATGAACAAACTGTTCCGAAAATTGATTGAGTCTTATTTGGAAGTGAGGTAAACCTCAGTTGATTTTTGGAGCACTGTGTTCATGAGGATCTAAGATTATATATGTTCCCAGAAAGGATTATAAGATTATATATGTTCCCAGAAAGGAGCTCCTACACTTTTAAGAGCCATTACTGGTGATTTCTGTTGCTCTGAGGTGCTAAGAAGAGAGTCCATTTGCTGCTCTGGATTTAAGCATTAGGTAATAGTGAGGTAGTAGTGACGTTCTGTGCCATACCTGATCAGTTTTAACCTTAACCCATGGGAGTTCCAATAGACAGGGCTAATGGTGGTGGAGGAAGGAGACAGGGAAGCCTTCCCTGAAGAACTATGGGAAGAGGAGGAGGCCAATTCCCTGTGAGATTTATGACATTTTTTGTAGTGCTAAAAATTGGACAAGGCCTTACTCAGGGAGGTAGAGCGGCTCATTGTCAACAATCCAGTGGGAGCACTGAGAGGAGAGGATCACCTTGATGGTGGCTGAAAGGAATCAGTAAGTTTTTGCTTGGGACATTTTCTTTTTTAAAAGTATTGGGGCAAAGTTAATTATTTGGTAATTTTATTTAGTGTGTTGAGGGTTTGATCATTCCCCGGTAGGCCAGCACTAAACATATAGTGAATTCACCAATACATTTAAAGGACATTAATTAGACACATTCCTACTCCCATAGCAATCTAAAACTTAAGTAGGAACTGAACAAATTTGAGATGAATGCAGCAGTCCAGCAGCAAGAGGGGGGCTTCTCAGTCTTTTGCATCGAGTGTCACATGTATGATTTTTTACCCGCCAGTGATAAATTGTACATGTGCATGCGATGCAAAGACTCCTGGCTCTCAGAGAATGAGTTCGATCTCTAGAGGCTAGAGTGGCAGACCTGCAGGAGCTGAGGCAGACAGAGAGGTATATAGATGAGACCTTTACGGACATAGTAGCCAAGTCCCAACTTCAGACTGGCAGCCCTGGTGCTGCCTTGGAGGAAGAAGGTCTCATGATTGGAAAGCATCAACCTGGCGCACCAGGAAATGATCCTGTAGCAAGGACCTGCTCTCCAGGTGATGTATTGTCCTTTCGCACCGAAGATATCTCCTCAAGGCCTATTTCCCAGGAGGGAAGGGTTAGGTCATCCATCATAGTTGGTGATTTGATTATTAGGAATGTAGACAGCTGGGTAGCTGGTGGGCGTGAGGATCGCCTGGTAAGATGCCTACCTGGTGCGAAGGTGGCAGACTTAACGTGTCACCTAGATAGGATTTTAGACAGTGCTGGGGAGGAAACGGCTGTTGTGGTTCATAGAAAAATGTGGGAGGGACGTTCTGAAAGCCAAATTTAGGCTCTTAGGTAGAAAGCTTAAATCCAGAACCTCCAGGGTAGCATTCTCTGAAATGCTCCCTGTTCCACGTGCAAGTCCCCAGAGGCAGCTAGAGCTCTGGAGTCTCAATGCATGGATGAGATGATGGTGCAAGGAAGAGGGATTCAGTTTTGTTAGGAACTGGTGAACCTTTTGGGTAATGGGGAATCTCTTCCGAAGGGATGGGCTCCACCTTAACCAGGGTGGAACCAGACTGCTGGCGCTAACCTTTAAAAAGGAAATAGAGCAGCTTTTAAACTAGAACAAAGGGAAAAGCCGACAGTTGCTCAGCAGCGCATGGTTCGGAGAGAGGTATCTTCAAAGGATACCAATGATGCATTAGAAGTAGGGCATCCTGACAGTGAGGTTCCAATAATAAGAAAAGTAGTCCAAGTACCTGTACTAAAAACTCATCTGAGCTAAAAAATTCTAACTTATCCCTAACAATTAAAAAGCAGAATGAAAATACAAACAAAAAACAAATTTTGAACTGTTTATGCGCTAATCCCAGAAGTCTAAGAAGTAAGATGGGAGAATTAGAATTTATAGAAGTGAATGATGACATAGACTTAATTGGCATCTCAGAGACATGGTGGAAGGAGGAGAACCAATCAGATAGGAGGCGGTGTAGCGCTTTATGTCTGGGATGGCATAGAGTCCAACAGGATAAAAAATCCTGCATGAGACTAAATGCACAATTGAATCTTTATGGGTAGAAATCCCTTATGTGTCGGGGAAGACTATAGTGATAGGAGTATACTACCGTCCACCTGGTCAAGATGGTGAGACTGACAGTGAAATGCTAAGAGAAATTAGGAAAGCTAACCAAATTGGTAGTGCGGTAATAATGGGAGATTTCAATTACCCCAATATTGAACGGGTAAATGTATCATCGGTACATGCCAGAGATATAAAGTTCCTGGATGGAATAAATTACATTTTTATGGAGCAATTGGTTCAGGAACCGACAAGAGATGGAGCAATTATAGATCTAATTCTCAGTGGAGCACAGGATTTGGTGATCATAATATGATCAAATTTGAAGTAATGACTTGAAGGGGGGCAGTAAGCAACTCCACAGCTCTCATGCTAAACTTTCAAAAGGGAAACTTTGATAAAATGAGAAAAATTTTTAGAAAAAAACTGAAAGGAGCAGCTAGAAAGTTAAAAAGTGTGCAAGAGGCGTGGTCATTGTTAAAAAATACCATCCTAGAAGCACAGTCCAGATGTATTCCACACATTAAGAAAGGTGGAAAGTGGGCAAAACGATTACCGGCATGGTTAAAAGGGGAGGTGAAAGAAGCTATTTTAGCCAAAAAATCTTCATTCAAAAATTGGAAGAAGGATCCAACAGAAGAAAATAGGATAATGCATAATCACGGGCAAATTAAATGGAAGACATTGATAAGACAGGCTAAGAGAGTATTTGAAAAGAAGCTGGCCTTAGAGGCAAAAGCTCACAGTAAAAACATTTTTAAATATATCTGAAGCAGAAAGCCTTTGAAGGAGTCAGTTGGACCATTAGATGATCGAGGGGTTAAAGGGGAACTTAGAGAAGATAAGGCCATCGCAGAAAGATTAAATGATTTATTTGCTTCGGTGTTTACTGAAGAGGATGTTGGGGAGGTATCCGTACTGGAGAAGGTTTTCATGGGTAATGATTAAGATGGACTGAACCAAATCACTGTGAAACTAGAAGATGTGGTAGGCCCGATTGACAAACTGAAGAGTAGTAAATCACCCGGATGGTATATACCCCAGAGTTCTGAAGGAACTCAAAAATGGAATTTCAGACCTATTAGTAAAAATTTGTAACCTATCATTAACATCATCCATTGTACCTGAAGACTGGAGGATAGCTAATGTAACACCAATATTTTAAAAGGGCTCCAGTGGCAATCCAGGAAACTATAGACCGGTTAGCCTGAATTCAGTGCCAGGAAAAATAGTGGAAAGTGTTCTAAATATCAAACTCACAGAACATATAGAAAGACATGTTTTAATGGAACAAAGTCAGCATGGCTTTACCCAAGGCAAATCTTGCCTCACAAATCTGCTTCACGTTATTGAGTTAATAAAGGTGAACCGGTAGATGTAGCGTACTTGGATTTTCAGAAGGCGTTTGACAAAGTTCTTCATGAGAGGCTTCTTGCAAAAATAAAAAGTCATGGGATAGGTGGCGATGTCCTTTCGTGGATTACAAACTGGCTAAAAGACAGGAAACAGAGTAGGATTAAATGGACAATTTTCTCAGTCGAAGGGAGTGGGCAGTGGAGTGCCTCAGGGTTCTGTATTGGGACCCTTACTTTTCAATATATTTATAAATGATCTGGAAAGAAATACAAGTGAGGTAATCAAAACTGCCGATGATACAAAATTGTTCAGAGTGGTTAAATCACAAGCAGATTGTGATAAACTGCAGGAAGTCTTCTGAGACTGGAAAATTGGGCATCAAAATGGCAGAGGAAATTTAATGTGGATAAGTGCAAGGTGATGCATATAGGGAATGATAACCCATGCTATAGTTACACAATGTTAGGTTCCATATTAGGTGCTATCACCCAAGAAAGAGATCTAGGCGTCATAGTGGATAACACATTGAAATCATCGGTTCAGTATGCATCGGTTCAGCGGCAGTCAAAAAAGCAATTAGAATGTTGGGAATTATTAGAAAGGGAATGGTGACTAAAACAGAAAATGTCATAAAGCTCCATGGACCTTGAATACTGTGTACAATGTCATAAAGCTCCATGGACCTTGAATACTGTGTACAATTCTGGTCGCCACATCTCAAAAAAGATATAGTTGCAATGGAGAAGTTACAGAGAAGGGCGGCCAAAATGATAAGGGGAATGGAACAGCTCCCCTATGAGGAAAGATTAAAGAGGTTAGGACTTTTCAGCTTGGAGAAGAGACGGCTGAGGGGGGATATGATAGAGGTGTTTAAAATCATGAGAGGTCTAGAACGGGTAGATGTGAATCGATTATTTACTCTTTCAGATAATAGAAAGACTAGGGGGCACTCCATGAAGTTAGCATGTGGCACATTTAAAACTAATCGGAGAAAGTTTTTTTTTACTCAACACACAATTAAACTCTGGAATTTGTTGCGAGAGGATGTGGTTAGTGCAGTTAGTATAGCTGTGTTTAAAAAAGGATTAGATAAGTTCTTGGAGGAGAAGTCCATTACCTGCAATTAATTAAGTTGACTTAGAAAATAGCCACTGCTATTACTAGCAACAGTAACATGGAATAGACAGTTTTTGTGTACTTGCCAGGATCTTATGGCCTGGCTTGGCCACTGTTGGAAACAGGATACTGGGGCTTGATGGACCCTTGGTTTGACCAAGTATGGCACGTTCTTAAGTTCTTATCTTTGTACTGAGGCCTTATCTGATGCTATAATTCACTGGATTTCTATCTTCAATCTGTAGAACCGAGAGTCCCTCGGGGATATTCTACCACAGCAAACACAGCCCAGGCAGAGTCATCAAGGCCTGGGTCTAAATAGTGGTAGCAGACCTCGTGGATATTTGTGATGGACATACAACGCTTACATTCACAGGCCTTCAATTCACTAACAGACTTTTCCATTTTTTTTTCTTTTTTATTGAAGCACAATTAAAGAAAGTTTAAAAGGGACTGCCGAAGCAGTGGTACAAAAACCAGTAATACTTGCACAAAATAGCAAATGCTAAAAAAGATAACATTGGGAGGGAAGACACTGCACTCGCTTCCCATCCAGGTAGCCCCCCAATAAACACACGGTTACTTTTTGCCTCAAAATAGGCTGCAGTTTAATGATAAACTAACTCGAGCCCTTACAACCTTAATTGTAACAGGCCCCCCCTTCCCACCCCCAGCTCCCCCACCCTTTCCTGGTCCTCCATCACCTTAAACCCCAATGGTGGAGCTCCCCTCCCCACTTAGCGCCTGCTCCGCCTCGTACCTGCGAGAACAAGCTCTACCGGGAACCTAGCCCCACGGTTCTCTGGTTCTCCCATATAGCAGCCCCCCCAACGACACGAGGCACTCCCCCCTCCAAAACCAAATCTCCCCCCCACACACACAACATTACAACATACCCTGGGCTCAGGTTTACCACCACCACTGTGACAATCATCAATCCAAACAGCATTTATTCACAATTCCACAAAATACAAGGGCGGGCAGGCGGGACAAAATTTGAGTGCTCCTCTCTCACTGCTTGCTGCCCGATTCTGCTGCCTGCCTCCTGATGTCACTACTTACTGACCAATCCTTGTCTCCCCTTCTCAGGTTTCACCTAACTGCCTGTCCCCCATCCCCCTCCCTTAACCTTCCTATGCCCTCTCTTCCCGCCTTTTCCTATATAGCTTTCCCTCCCCCTCTGGCTTCTTTCCGTCCCTCCCACGCGCTTCCCCCATGTTATACTCGCTGCGCTGTATATGCAGCGCAGCTTGTCTTTAACATTGGGAGGGAAGACACTGCGCTCGCTTACCGTCCAGGTAGCCCCCCAATAAACATACAACTACTTTTTGGCTTTAAAATAGGCCGCAGTTTAATAATAAACTAACCCGAGCCCTTACAACCTTAATTGTAACAGGCCCCCCTCTTCCCACTCCCCCACCCTTTCCTGGTCCTCCACCACCTTAAACCCCAATGGTGGAGCTCCCCTCCCCAGTTAACGCTTGCTCCGCCTCTTACCCGCGAGAGCAAGCTCTGCCGGGAAACTAGCCCCACGGTTCTCCGGTCCTCCAGTGTAGCAGCCCCCCCAAGAAAGAAAAAGAACCTTGACCCCTTAAATCTTAGCAACTACAGACCAGTCTCCAACTTACCCCAATAGCCAAACTAATCGAAAAATCAGTTCAAAAACAACTATCAAACCACCTTGAAAATAACAACATACTATACCCAGCACAACATGGATTCCGTAAACACTACAGTACAGAAACGTTGCTATTAGCTCTATCAGACAATATCTTAAGTGGATTCGATACAGGAACACACTACATTCTGGTTTTATTAGATCTCTCTGCAGCATTTGACACTGTAAACCACAGAATACTAATCAATAGACTGAAAGAAAAAGGACTCACTAAAAAAACAATAAAATTGTTCGAGTCATACTTAAACAATAGATGCTTCCAGGTACAAATCAAAAATGCACTTTCAGACAAAGTCACACTGCTAACTGGTGTCCTACAGGGATCAGCCCTATCTGCAACACTCTTTAACATTTACCTCCTCCCAGTATGTCATTTACTAGCAAGACTGGGAATCATACATTACATTTACGCAGATGATATACAATTACTGTTACCCATTCCAAACACCATTGAAGAAACAATGAAACTAGCCAATATGTACCTAGAAATAATCAAACAGCATCTAAACCAGATGGAACTGGTAATAAACATTGACAAAACTGAATTCTTACACCTTGAACGTAAAAACACACACCATACACAACCAACATTCACAATCAAAAATATTCAAACCGCCGAGTTAGCAATAAAAGTTAGGAATCTAGGAGTAATAATTGACCCTGAGCTAAACATGAAACAACACATTTCACAGAAAATAAAAGAAGGATATGCAAAACTAACGATCCTGAGAAGACTAAAACCTCTACTAACGATTAACAATTTTCGCACAGTTCTACAAGCAATGATATTTGCTAGCACAGATTATTGTAACTCCCTGCTTTTAGGACTACCTCAATCTACAATTCAGCCTCTGCAAATATTGCAAAACTCCGCTGCCAGAGTTTTGACAGGCAAAAAAAAGAGTGACCATAATACAGGAACACTTGCTGAACTCCACTGGCTCCCAATTGAACAAGAATACAATATAAGCACTTTGTATAATCCATAAACTAATCCACGATGAAAAAGCAGACTGGCTTAACACGGCACTGCGTGTGCACGTACCACAAAGAAACCTGAAATCTGCAAATAAAGCTCTACTAACTGTCCCCTCTGTCAAATCAGCACATCTCACGCAAGTAAGGGAAAGAGCACTGTCACTGGCTGGTCCCGTACTCTGGAACACCATGCCACTCGAAATAAGACTACAGAGAAATCTGAAATTATTCAAAACTAATCTGAAAACCTGGCTTTTTAAACAAGCATTTTATAAAGATAAAGAAAAGGAGAAAAATAGTTGATAGATAAGGATGCACCAAGCTAGAAGTTATTAGTAACCTACATAAACATATTAATGTTAAAATCAAACTGCCTAATTTGTTCCTAACAATAAGATTTAACTTACACACTTAGTTTATTATTTTAAATTATTACCGTACTATGATGGCACATGAGTAATTTGTAATCTATACCACTCATATTTCTCTTTGTCGTGCTCTTCTGTAAACCGTTGTGATGGTTATTTAACTTAACGACAGTATAGAAACATTTTTAAATAAATAAATAAACAACTACATGAGGCACTCCCCCCTCCACCACCAAATCCCTCCCCCCCCCCCACAACATTACAGCATACCTTGGGCTCAGGTTTACCGCCACAAACAAGCCGACCCTCGGCTTGTTCCCCCACTGTGGCCCATTCATTATTTGCTAATGTCTTTATAAACCTTCTTGAAGTGCCTAATTAGAGTCCATTCTGACACAGAAGCGATGACCCCATCCCTCCCCAGAATAATACCGCCCCTACTTCCCAAGATCCTGAGCGTCTTACTCTGATAACCCCTTGTCCAAGCCCATGTAATTTCCTACCACCATATCCGTACCTGGTCAACAAATAATGACTGGCACTAACTGTCAGAATACATGTCAATAACGCTCGACACATCTTTGAACCCTGGTCGTTCCTTCCCTGATGTATTAACAAAATATTTGGGAGCCCCGCATGTCCATCCTCTCCTGTAAAATAACAGCACATCATCCCAATGCACACCTATTCGACTGAACCTCGCCGGTTATCAGTCCACTCGCTCTCATTCCAGATTTGTCCATAAGGGCGGTGAAAGGCTCTTCTCAGTAGTCTGATTATGAATCACTGACCCACGGTCCGGGCACGTCCGATCCCGTACTGACACCCCAAAATTCTAAAACAAAGACACATCATTAGCTTGGCTAATCATCTCTGACCCCTACTGCCACCCTACGCCCCTGTTTTAATCTTCTTTATTTGTTTGTTCTCCATCCGAATAGGATCTCTGAAATCCTCGGACCTCCTTCTCTCTATACCTCGGATTCTGATGGCAGGAAAGCCCTCCTCCACTGCTGAATTCGCTGCCCCTGTTTGGAATGAAGGCGAGCTACAACGCCCTCCACCCCGGTCCACCCCACTCGAGCCTGCCCAAGCCGGTAACTGGTCCGCACTGTACCCTCAACAGGCACTAAGAAAGAGCCTGCCATCTCCGTTCTTATCCTCGCGTAAGGCCTGTTGGTCCGTATTGGGCATGCCACCTCGCTCTCAGCCGGCATCATGTGAATGGGTGAGCCGTCCCAGACTGGTCCGTCTTGGATTTGGGTATTAATTAATACGGTCCCTGCCACGAGTCACATTCCTCGTACCATAATGCCTGTGTCCTGAAAACACGCTAAACCCGTCCCTCGGCTCACACTGTGGCTATTGAATAACCTTCTTGCTTGTCCTTTTGGACAGAAGGAACCACCGACTATCAAGCACCTGTCCCCCAACCCATCCCCATATGGCAAGCAATTCGTCTGTGCTGCCTTTTCTTTTAACTACGTCGGCCCAGTACTGGGGTCTCCTGATTCCTGAGTTAAAGCCCCTCCTGCTTCTCCCACATCTCCTGCAAGTATCCTTCATCCTTCCTGTGCCGGGAGCCTAATGAAAACCTTCCCTGAAAAGAAAACATCATCCCACAGATAGCATGTTCATTCCTTAGCTTCCTGACGTTTCCTTTTTTTTTTGGAATCCACTGGTCTTGCCACCCTTATTCCGCAACCAGCAGTCCCCCCACCACCCCTGCAATCCACCCCTATCTCCCGCTGCCCCAACCCCCAGCATCCGCCCTGTTCCCACCTCCCTCCCTCCCTACCCGTCCCTTTTTGCTATCCCCTTCACGAATCCTGCTTGCTTGCTTTTTTTTTTTTTTGAAATACAGATAGGATAACCCCTGCCCTGTTTAGGTTTCATACCATTCTCGGTTACTTTCGCAGCGTCCTTGGTGCCCTGTGTCACGGATGGGCGCCCTAGCATGCCAGGCAATCATACTTTACGTACCTTCCGAGAATAGGCAAGTGGCCCTGTTATGTCCCCAACAAACATCGCTGCCAGCCCTTCCGCTTAAGCCTCTCTCCATCCCTGCTACCTCCTCCCGCTCCTTTGTCCTCCCACCTGTTACCACCTGAGCTTCCCACTCTTCCTGTCGCCCCCCCCCCCCCCCCCCCCCCGCTGTCCCCTCCCCGCCCTGACCTTGCCCAAGTAATATCCTGAGGCCCCAGGACCTGAATTGTTGCCCGCAATCTTTTCCCGAAACCTTTTTTTTTTTTGAGGCAGGCCCCACCTACTTAATCCCTTACAGCACTGGGATACTGTCACCAGCCACTAACAAGGCCACCAGTTGTTCCATCTTGCAATGTCCCCCTACGCTGGCTAAGCAAAGGAAAAAAACCCTCCCTGATTGGTATCTTCTGTGACCCAATGGACCCTGTCTCCTCTTCGCCCAGCTTTGTACCACCCTTTCTATTCCTTCTCTTATCTCCCCTCCTGCCATCCCGTAACTGGCAAAAGTTAATACCTCAGCTGCGTCTAAGTCTCCTGTGCAGCTTGCTAGGTGCCCCATCCGCCATTCAGGAAAGGATGCCAGAGCCGGGACCCATGTCCTGTCCCAGCCCAGCTTTGCTGACCCGAGCTTCTCTCTCTCATTGGGACTGGAATCCATAGGAGGCTCCATCGCGGAACCACTATCTGTGGAGCTAGAGAACAAACTCCCCCTACGTTTCTTCCTACTTCTCATTCTGTTCTTGTTATCACCATCCCTCTCATTACCTGCTTCCTCTCCAGGCAGCCTGCTCCTTGCAACCGTCCTGCCAACCTGCCTGCTGCGTATCTCCGCCTACATATTCTGGCTGTGTCACCCTCCTCTTCGCGCTTCTGGAAAGGCCCAGATAAGCCTGATCCTCTGAACCTGTAAGACAAAACTACTGGCTGCAGTACCCACTCCGACAATCCTTTGCTGTTCCGTAGGTGCTTGCCCTGCACCCTGCCTGCTAACTCCTTCCAGCCCACCTTACACCTCCCATTCTGCTCCCCTGTTCATCACTTGTTATCTCTGCCTCCTTGCCCTGGAGTCCCCCCCTCCTTTAAGTGGCTACATGGGCCTACCCGCGAAATCCGTGCTCCCACCCTTTGCCATGTGGAACCCTCGTGCCCCCTGCTGTAGGCTGCGTGCTGCGCTCACCCTCTCCCTCCTGCCATACTCACCGCACCCCTGTACCATCCGTTCTCCTGCGGGAGATCCTAGGAACTCTTCGGTCGCACGTGTGAGCCTCCGCTCCCTGCACGTCCTGCCGTTCTGCACTCCGTGCCGTCGTCTCCTCCCATGTGCACGTTTACTCCGCCCCCTGGTGGCTCAGGGCCCTTGCCTTGGTGCTGATGATCACTCGCTGCTCCTTTTCCCGCCTGCTGACGCCAGCTACCTCAATCTCTGGCACGGCTGTCATCGGCACTGCTGCTCCATGATTCCGAGACTCTCAGCCCCTCTCAACTCGATCCTCCCTCTGCCGTTCTCCACCTAGATCGCTCCTACACATGCCAGCTCGGCGTTCCCATTTCGAACTCTGAGGCGAGCAGGGACAACTCAAGCGGGCGGTCCCCCTCCCCCAAGGTGGCCTGCCTTCATCCTCTCCTGCACCTGTACCTTCTTCAGAACCACTGTTCCCAGGGCTGACCGCATTAATGCCGTGCTGGGGGGGGGGAGCCCCACCTCAGTTATGCGCTGCGCAAATGAGATCTACTGAGATGGCTCCGTGGCAGTCCCTCTTAATGATGGCTTCCAGTCATCCTCGCTGAATTCACCACAGAAGGCCTGCCATGTAAGCATTTGTGTAATTAATTGTTCTATGAGGAACAAAATTCGAGTGCTCCTCTCTCACTGCTTGCCGCCCGATTCTGCTGCCTGCCTCCTGATGTCACCAGTTACTGACCAATCCTCGCCTCCCCTTCTCAGATTTTACCTAACTGCCTGTCCCCCATCCCTCCCTTAACCTTCCTATGCCCTCTCTTCCCACCTTTTCCTATAGAGCTTTCCCTCCCCCTCTGGCTCCTTTCCGTCCCTCTCGCACGCTTCCCCCATGTTATACTCGCTGCGCTGTATGTGCAGCACAGCTTGTCTTGAGAGTTAACTTATTTATTTATTTAAAAACTTTTCTATACCGTCGCTAAGTTATATGCCATCACAACGGTTTACAAATAGGCACATAGACTAAGGTTAGTAAATCTAGGATATCGTACATTCTAACAGGTGCCAATAAAGTTCGGTTACAATTTCATAAATAAAACCATTATTTGAGTAATGTTGGTCAAGTCCAGGTATATTATAGAGTTACTATCGCTTTGAGATATTACTTCTTAAATGTAGGATTGAGTAAATTCATTCTCATCTGAATTACTCTGTACTTTCAATCTCAACCCTTCACACTCTTTAGTGAAGGCTTTTTTAAAGAGCTATGTTTTTAAATTTTTCTTAAAAGTTTTGAGATTATTCTGTAATCTGAGTTCAGGGGGCATCGTGTTCCATAGTATGGACCCAGCCAATGATAAAGCCCTTTCTCTCACTTGGGTTAATTTTGCTGACTTTACTGAAGGGATTGTTAGTAGTGCTTTGTTTGCTGAGTGGAGGTTTCTTTGTGGAACGTGTACTCGTAAGGCTGTGTTTAGCCAGTCTGCTTCTTTATCATATATTAGTTTGTGTATGGTACATAAGGCCTTGTATTTTATCCTGTATTCGATGGGTAACCAATGTAAGTCTGCTAGAGTTTCGGTTATATGGCCCCTCCTCTTTTTTCCCGTCAGTATTCTGGCTGCAGTATTTTGAAGTATCTGGAGTGGTCTTATCGATGTATTTGGGAGTCCTAGTAAGAGTGCATTGCAGTGGTCAGTGCTGGAAAAGATAAGTGTTTGCAATACTGTTCTGAAGTGGGCGGGTGTGAGTAATGGTTTCAATCTTCTGAGGACCATAAGTTTTGCGTAGCCTTCTCTTACTTTTATAGATATGTGTTGCTTCAGGTTGATTTCTGGGTCCATTATTCCTCCCAGATTCCTTACTTTTTTGGCTAATCCGAGCTACCACTTATCTGTGTGGTAACTCGGATGAAGAAAAAATTAGCAGCTCTCAAGGCAGCAGCGACTCAAGAGAACTCCTGCACATGCTGAGAAACATTTCTGAGCTCTGAGAGCTGGACTGTTTTAGTGCCATCAGATGACAACATCCACTCATTATGGCTGATTTAATCCTGCTTGTTGATGGAGAAAGTATTTATAGCAAGATGTGCAAGACACAGTTCACCTTGTAGCAGGGAGGGAATCGTTATCCTTAAGGAGCTCAGCTAGGTTTTTTTTTTTTTAAATAAATATTTTTATCGGTACATATAATATAGGACAGTAACAAGTAATAATCAATAACTAGCCAACATACTTATCCTTGTCATTTTTGGCTTATTCTATAACATATATTGTAAAATAACACACACTTTAGGATAAACATATTATAGCCGAACTGCCTATAGATAACACCGGCCCGTCCTTACCTTCCCCCTCCCTTCCTGAATTCATCGCTCAGGATAAGATAGTGAGTAATATCAGGATAAGTTAGTGAGTAATATCAGTGCCAAATAAGAAATAGCTCCACATTGCAGTCATAAGGATTCGCACTCACAAAGCGGGGAGTAGCTGGCTTGTTACGGCGGTTACTACCCCAAACCAAATAAGCCTGATACTTCACTTTCAATGCATATCCTGCTTCAACGGCAGGGGAGAAGAAAAGCTGATACTTCACGCATATCCAGCATAGCTCTCTGCTTCAACGGCAGGGGAGAAGAAAAACTGATACTACAAGCATATCCAGCATAGCTCCCTGCTTCAACAGCAGGGGAGAAGAAAAACAACCAATAAGGGCTGAACAACACAGTCTGGGTAAAACAAATAAGCATGGGTGTAGCTTGCTTATTGCGGCGGTTACTTCCCCTACTACCCATAACTAATCAAGCTTGATATTTCACTTGGTTGCAGCTCCATCACTGCTCTCTACATTAATGGTGGGGGTGGAAGGGAAATAGAACCAAAGAGCTAAGAGAAACAGATAAGTATGAGAAAAAAATGTGAAGCTTGCTGGGCAGACTGGATGGGCCGTTTGGTCTTCTTCTGCCGTCATTTCTATGTTTCTATGTTTCTATGTTTCTATAATATAAACAAACATTTACAGAAAACTTCTCTTTTCCACTTAGTACGGGCCTTTTAGTTTTATATAAGTTTTAATATCATTTGGCAAACTCCCAAGGAACCCACCCCAAACTTCCAGAAAAATTCCCACTGATCTCTGTGGTTTGAGCAACCAAGATTTAAAATCTAAATTAAGCAAAACTATCATCTCTGCATGCCAAAATATTTCTGCATGCATTTGGTTTGAAAGCCAGGACTTTAAAATGCATTTGCCATAGCCATGCCTTTATTCACAAAACACATTGACTCCTGTGGACCACATACCTCTGCCAATTTCACTCCCAACAAACACCTTTCAGCCTGCACTGGGAGTTGAATATGCAACAACTCAGTTTCTTTACAATTTTCACCCAGAACGCATCTACTACTGGACTTCCCTACATGTTATGATAAAACATAGCATTTAATGTGGGACATTTTAAACAATTTGATGAGTTGGCTATGCCCATTTTAAAAGCTCTCATTGGAGATACCACCGTTCTGTGAAGGATTCTCAAAGGCTGGTCCCTCAAAGATGTCAATATGATGTCCTTATAAGCAGTAAGTAAACTGTCAAGTAGTTCAGTTTTCTCCAATTTTACTCCTATATCAGTCTCCCATTTTGCCACCACACCATCTATTATAGTGTACTTACGGTAGTCTGAGTTAGCAGAAATGTATACATATAAGATAATTTATATTGTTTTTTTGATATTGGATGGCAGGTATTAGATGTAAAAGTCATCACCGCTTCTGGCCTTACTGTTGCACATAAGCTAAAACATCTGACTTCTGAAATGCCTCCTGGTATTTATCAAAGGTGTAATATCTCTCCTTTCTGAACATTAATAAAAAAATGTAATGTATCTGTTTTCCTGGTCGTGAGTTGCTGAAAACATGGGTTTGTGATCCCGATTAAAAATCAGGATTGTCACAAATTGGTAACCTCAGATGCTGCCTTAAAAATCTCCACATTTGGCGCATATTTGAAATCAATATGTTTGCTCTAGCTGGATGAGGTAATTGGTTTATGCGTGCATGCAGCACAAACCTCAATCTATCGGCTTAATCAAAAGCCATTACATATGTTGGAGCCACATAACCAATCGCCCAATATCCTCAGCAAGCATCCCATACCATAACAGTACAGATTTTGGAATCCCCAGCCTTCCTCTTCTATAGTGGCTGCTAAGGTTTTAATTGATACATGAGCCCTCTTCCTTTTCCAAATAAATGTCGAACATAATGAGTGTATCATCTGAAGGTCTTTCCTTTTCAGAGTAAAAGGAAGCATTTGTAGCACATACAAAAGCTTCAGGAGCAGTATCATTTTTATCATGGCTATCCAGCCAACAATATTTAATGGCAGATCCATCCAATTTTGTAGTTTAATTTGAAAGTGTCCACCACAGGCATTACATTACTAGCATACCATTCCAATAGTTCTTTATGAATATAGATTCCTAAATACTTAAGTTTCTGCTTTGCCCATTGTAAAGGAGACATCTCCCATGTGTGCTCCAATGCTCCACATATATCGAAACCTTCAGATTTCTCTATATTAATCTTAAGTCCAGAAAAACTCCCATACTGTTGAAAAACATATAAAATCTGAGTGATATGTTGCTTCGCTTTTGGCAAGAATAGTAAAATATCATCAGCAAACAAAAACACATCTGGGAGCTGTCTATCTCTGATTTAGCCGATGATTTAAAGATATTTCTGCAATGCCTTTATCAAAAGTTTCAAAGACAAAATAAAAAGCAGAGGGGACAATGAACATCATTGCCTTGTTCCCCATGTTAAAGGGAAAGAAGAAGAAATCCCATTAACCCAAATATTAGCTGTTGGATTTGAATATAGCACCTGGATCACTTTCTTTATTAAGCCCCGAACCCCATATCATTTAACACCCTTTACAGGAAAGACTAGTCAACCCGATCAAAGACTTTCTCTGCATCAAATCCAATTGGGACCCCCGGTTGTATATGATGTGTGAAGGTTGGCCGTAGAGGAGGAATATATGCGCTATGAAGAGCTTTGCAAGCTCCAAGGCTGATGGTATGCCAGGGAGCACCACGAAGTGTGCCATCTTGCTAAATCGATCCACTGTCACCCAGATGGTGTTCATTCATCTGGAAGTAGGTAAATCAACTTCAAATTCAGTAGCGATGTGCAACCAGGGTCAATCCGGAACTGGCAAGGGTTGCATTTGACCCCCACGGTTGTCCAGAAGTAGGTTTGTTCTTAGCACAATTCGTGCAGGATGCCATGTAGGAATATGTATCCTTTTTGATGGTAGGCCACCGATACAACTCCTGTATTTTGAGCAGGGTACAGCGTTGGCCAGGATGACCAGCCAGCTTGGAGTCATGCGCCCAAAAGAGCACTTTCTTCCTGAGGTTCTTTGGAACGATAGTCTTTCCAGCGAGCATGGACTGGGTGGATGCCAAGAGGATTTTCTTTGGGTAAATTATGTGCTGTGGCTCATCAGGCACATCCTCTGAATGAAATGAACGTGACAGAGCATCGGCTCTGGTGTTTTGATCTCAAGGTCGTAACTTCAGCACAAAATCGAAACGATTAAAGAATAAGGACCATCTGGCCTGTCTGTAATTCAGACGTTGTGCATGGCGGAGATACTCCAGGTTTTTATGATCCGTGAAGACGGTGATTTGATGTTAAGCGCCTTCGAGCCAAGGCCGCCACTCTTCGAATATGAGCTTTATTGCCAAGAGTTCTTTATTGCCGATCCCATAGTTTTTCTCGGCTGGAGAAAATCTTCGTGAGAAGAACGAACAGGGACGTAAGGCTTTCGAGTCTCCAGTTTGGCTCAACACAGCCCCTACCCCCAATTCTGAAGGATCAACTTCTACTATGAAGGGCTTGTTGGGGTCTGGATGCCGGAGGAGAAGTCCATTAACTGCTATTAATCAAGTTGACTTAGGGAATGGCCTCTGCTATTACTGGCATCAGTAGCATGGCATAATCTTGGTGTTTGGGTACTTGCCAAGTTCTTGTGGCCTGGTTTGGCCTCTGTTGGAAACAGGATGCTGGGCTTGATGGACCCTTGGTCTGACCCAGCATGTGGAGAGTAGTTAAATCACAAGCAGATTGTGAAACATTACAGGAGGACCTTGCAAAAACTTATCCAAACCTTTTTTTCAACCCAACTACACTAACTGCACTAACCACATCCCCTGTCAACAAATTCCAGAGCTTAATTGTGCATTGAGTGAAAATAATTTTCTCCAATTAGTCTTAAATGTGCTACTTCCTAGCTTCATGGAGTGCTCCCTAGTCCTTCTATTATCCAAAAGTGTAAATAACAGATTCACGTATACTCGTTTAAGACCTCTCGTGATTTTAGAGACCTCTATCCTATCCTCCCTCAGCCGTCTCTTCTCCAAGCTGAACAGCCCTAACCTCTTCAGCCTTTTCTCATAGGGGAGTTGTTCCATCCGCTTTATCATTTTGGTTGCCCTTATATCTCTACCTTCGCCATTGCAATTATATCTTTTTTGAGATGAGGCGACCAGAATTGTACACTCTATTCAAGGTGCGGTCTTCATCATGGAGCGATACAGAGGCATTACGACATTTTATGTTTTATTAACCATTCCCTTCCTAATAATTCCTAACATTCTGTTTGCTTTTTGACTGCTGCAGTACACTGAGCTGACGATTTCAAAGTATTATCTACTATGATGCTATGATGAAACTATGTACCAAACATTTGTATGTATTTTTATTTACTTTATTGTTAGTTTCACTTTTATGAATGATTTTCCTGTACCCAACCCAGACTATTCCCAGAGGGCCGTTTAATAGAGAAATAAATAAAGGTCACGTTTGGGCAGGTCCCAGAATGCTTAAGATCTCCAGCTAAATGTTGGCCAGCAATCTTAGGGTCATTTTCAACTGCACAGCGTTGTGGCCAAAAATGACCCTAAATCTAGGCAGCCAACATCTGGCTACCTATATTTAAGCCTGCCATTTGGCCACCACAGGTCAGCAGCAAAATTTACCAACCTAAGAGTAAAATTAGTAATAACCAGTTAAGTCCTTCTCCCAACCATCTCTGGGGCCGATTCCAGGACTGCTCATATTTTCAGCATTTAAATTTAGTTATTGTGCGTGCTAGATCTCACTGAAAATTGGCGTCTTAAGGCATAATTCATGAAGGTATTCATGAGTTATGAATACCTTCATGAAGGTATTCATGAAGGTATTCATGAAGGTATTTTCCCATAGACACAGAATGAGAGAAAAGCCTTAGTGAATTAGAGAGCTAGTTTGTAAGTCATATGTAAGATAAATAATAAAAGTATATTTGTATTTAGTGGTACTCTGCTGTCACAGATTTATTGTTCTGTTTTTTTGTTTTTATGCTGGCATTGGGACATAGGACCCACTTGTAGAAAAATAAGACAGAGATTAACTAACTTTTGCAGGATACACACTAACCTCTTATTATGATGGGGAGGGGAGAAAAAGAGGTAGAAAGGGAGGAAGGTAGGGAAAATGGAAAAAGTGGGGAGAGGGGTTCCTAGTCCTGGTTCCCCAACTCCACTTTTTTCCTCCTCCTATTATTCTGCCACAAGAGTCAACTTTAGTACTATGGAGACAATTTTTAAAAGGTTTTACATGCATAAATGACCTTTGAAAATTGCTATTTTTATGCATGTAACTTCTTGGAAAATTCACTCCATATGGCTGAATTTTCAAAAGACTTCACGTGGATAAATGCGCTATTGTAAATTGCTGCAATATATGCTAATTTTATGTGCATAACACCTTTGAAAATTTACTCTTTGCATTTACATGGGAAGGAATATTTAGGAAAAATTACAAATATGGGGGTAGATTTTAAATACTTGCGCGATCGCGTACTTTTGTTCGTGCACCAGGCGCGAACAAAAGTACGCTGGATTTTATAAGATACGCGCGTATCTTATAAAATCCGGGGTTGGCGCGCGCAAGGGGGTGCACATTTGTGCAACCTGGGCGCGCTGAGCCCAGCGCGAGCTGCCTGTTCCCTCCGAGGCCGCTCCAATTTTGGAACGGCCTCGGAGGGAACTTTCCTTCGCCCTCCCCCCACCTTCCCCTCCCTTCCCCTACCTAACCCACCCCCCCTCGGCCCTATCTAAACCCCCCCTACCTTTGTCGGCAAAGTTACGCCTGCTTTCAGCAGGCGTAACTTTGCGCACGTCAGCCGGCAGCCCCGCTCCGTCCTCCGGTCCCAGGGGCTGGTCCGGAGGCCTCGACCATGCCCCCAGGCCAGCACCACGCCCCAGGTCCGCCCCCGAAACGCCGCGGCACTCCCCCGAAACGCCACGTCGTTTTGGGAACGCCCCCAGACACGCCCCCTCCCGCCCCTTTTCGAAAGCCCCGGGACTTACGCGCGTCCCGGGGCTTTACGCGTGCCGGCAGCCTATGCAAAATAGGCGCGCCGGCACGCGAGGGCCCTGCGTGCGTAAATCCGCACGGATTTACGCGCGCGGGCCTTTTAAAATCCGCCCCATGGTGTTTAGCGATGATTGTTTTCTAATGAGAATTAGAAGGTAAATAGCAATATCTGAAAATCATTTGAAAATTGAAATTGTGAGAAAGGTCTTGCAGAGAAAAATAGAGAGAAAAATATGCTCTACATGATCAACATCATTAATGTTCTTAGTTAAAAATGTACCTTATGAGCTCACTCGCAGCTTTGTCTTTTACAGTAGAAGAGGAGGAATGTGTTTTGTCTTCAAATAAATAGCACAAAGGTGATTTGATTACTACCATTAGAGAAAAAAAGAACAAAGTTACTCAAATGCTGAACAAAGTTATGCATGGAAAACACAGGTAGAATAATTTAAAAGTTACCTTCCTGTTTTTGCTGATCTCTAAGAATATACTTGTTAGGAATTGTTAAATATGACCGCTGCAAACGTCGTCGCTCTCTGTTAGGACCTTCTGTTGGGTCCAGTTGCCAAGATGTGGGGTAGCAATCTGAGTCATACCAAACTGTTCTGAAAAATGAACATGTGATGGCTTTTTAGTTAGCTATTTATTGAACAAATTTAGCAAGCACAAATAATTGTAATAGTAGTACCATATAGAAATAGCACGACTAATACAGACAGATATAAATGCAAAGTATTACATAAACCGCAATCTACACAAACATGAAATGTCAATGCTTCAATACAAAAGAAAGCAAAAAGAGAAAAAAATGTAACATCAGGAAGAGGAAAGATGATGGCAATATGAGTGCCAGATAGCACTATATCCCTCAACATTTTCTTTTATAGCAAATGTTTCTTTCAATGATAATTGATTTCTAACATGAGACTTCCAATATCATTCGGTGCACTTTTCCTATAACAACCACAGCAAATCTTGCAGCATGGGCTAAGTGTACACCAAGGTTTGGGGCCGATTGGAATTAGACCATAAACACAAAAGACGTAATTATGGATAGTTACTTGTACCCCAAGGATATTGCAAATTTAAGACTCAATTACACATAAAAAAATCCATATATGGGGATAAGACCACCAAATGAGGAAATGCTAACCAACCCCACCACAATTCCTTAAGGAAGGACAAAATCTTGAAGAAAAGGTTGGGTATCTAATATACAGTCGAGCAAGTAGAAATGTAACTTACACTCTTTAAACAATTTGGGGTAAATTTTAAAAAGGTGCGCGTGCTACCCGGCGCACGGACATATACACCCAATTTAATAACTTGTGCGTGCAAGTTATAAAATCAAGGGTCGGTATGCACAAGGGGGTGCATAATTGTGCACCTTGCATGTGCCAAGCCACACTGACTTCTGTTCCCTTCCCCCTAACATGACCTTCCCACCCCTTCCCCTAACCTTTCCTCCCCGTAACCCTACTCTAACCCCCCCCCCAAATTTTTATTTTACCTTTTGTGCCTGCCTCTGGGCAGGCTGCCGGCAAGCCTCTACACAGCAGCAATGGCCGCTGTGTTGCAGGCCTCTGGCCCCGCCCCACCCCTTTAGTAAAGCCCCGGGACTTACATGCGACCCGGGGCTTTACGCGCATCGCCGGGCCTTTTGAAAATAGGCCCAGCGAGCGTAAATCTGGAGGGTTTAAAATCCGGCCCTTAGAGATATTGTGGGTTTTAGTCTAGATCAGGTGCCAGTCTCTAGCAACATTACACATATTTAACTCATCATTACAACTGTCAATCAGCTTCTCATTTCCATGAGAACCTTATAAATTAGTGAAATAACTGTAACCCTCAGACTGTCAGATCTCAATGCCTCCTCCAGGACAGTAAATTTCCTAGGAGCCCACCCTTTAATTCAAATAGAATCAAATGTTTATGCAGCTGAATGCACAAAAATTGGGTGACATAGTACTCTACAGTTATATATGTGAAAGAATGCAACCTCGACCCCTCCAACATTTGCCGCCTATAACCACCACTCAAGGTAGGGAGCAAACATTCAGAGGGCTATATTAGAATTTTTATAGTTAAGAGACATAGGGGGAAATAGATTCACTGTAATGATTTGATGGTGGGCACAGCTTGGAGTGACTCCGGTAGACTGTTCCAGAGATGTGGCCCAGAGACAAAGAATGCTCTATTCTGTGTTTGGAGCAAGTCAGGCTTATACAGGATACACTAGGCTTTAGTGGATATGATAGAGCATGGCATGCCTCAGCTGGAAGTGTCAGACCATAGAGGCTATGTTTGTGGCATAGCATTCTGCAGCTGGAAGTATCAGGTCACAGTGGTTATATTTGGAGGAAGACAGGCTTATATAGGATATGTTAACCCTTGGTAGATATAGTGGAGCACGGCATGCTACAAATGGAAGAGTCAGGACACAGTGGTTATGAATGGAGCATTGTGTTCTGCAGCTGGAAATGTCAGGCCACACTGGTTATATTTGGAGCAAGAAGGTTTATGTAGGATAAGTTAGGCCTCAGTGGATATGGTGGAGCATGGTATGCCAAAGCTGGAATTGTCAGGCCACCATGGTTATGTCTGGAGCAAGACAAGCTTACACAAGATATGTTAGGCCTCAGTGGATATGGTGGAGCATGGCATGCCACAATTTAAAGTGCTAAGCCACTGTGCTCATGCAGGATTCATTAGGCTTCAGTGGATATGGTGGAGCATAGCATGCCACAGCTGAAAGCGTAGGCCATAATGGTTAGGTTTGGAGCAAGAACCCTGAATTTATACTTCTGGCTTTCTGATCCAGCTGCCAGCCCTCCAGCATTCTTCTAATGACTTCTAAAATATTGGCTGAGGTATGGGCTCTGTCCACCATGGAACTGCTGCCTGCCCTATCTCAGCTAGGTCCCACCAATGTGCTGTCGGAAAGAGAAGGCATTTGAATGCGTTTATAGATGTCCAGATGATGCTTGTGAAATGCAAACTGCTCTCCTATGCCTTCGCCAGCAGTGAATGAATGCGACTGCTGCAAAGACAGTACAAACTAGAGATGACCTTTCTGCTATATAGTTTGATGCTAACACCTGCTGTAAACTCCTGAAACCCTCGTTCTCCACTACCTGGCAAGGGCTGATCATCCAAAGCGATCATTTCATAAATTCTCCTGGTCACCACTTTAGATGCTGTCTGTCTTGTTCTCCATGACCGTGCCAACATCCCATCTGCTCCATTGTGAGCTGTGACTTCCTAGGTATAGCTGGGGGCTTCTGCTGCTGCTGGCATGCCACCTGACTGATAAAAGGAGCCGAAGGCCTGGAAGCAGCTTGAGGAACCCCATCTCAAAAAAGACATAGTAAACATAGAAAAGGTACAGTGAAGGGAAACAAAGATGTTAAAGGGGATGAAAAAGCTCCCTTATGGAGAAAGGCTAAACAGATTAGGGCTTTTTAGCTTGGAGAAGAATCTGACAGTTGTATTAAACATCTGATGAAGGGCTACTTGAGCTATGTATTATTTTGATGATTGGATTTTATTTCTGCCCTCCAAGCTTATTGCATTGTAAGCTTAAAGGTGTGTTTTCTTAAACAGTTAAAGGCAAATAAAATATTAGGAATTATTTGAAAAGAAAGAGAGAATAAAACAGAATATCATAATATCTTTGTATAGATCCATGGTGCCACCACACCTTCAGTATTGTGTGCAGTTCTGGTCACCCCATCTCAAAAAAGACATAGTAAACATAGAAAGGGTACAGTGAAGGGAAACAAAGATGTTAAAGGGGATGAAAAAGCTCCCTTATGGAGAAAGGCTAAACAGATTAGGGCTTTTTAGCTTGGAGAAGAATCGACAGAGGGGATATGATTGAGATTTATAAAATCTTGAGTGGGGTGGAATGGGTAAATAAGGAATGTTTATTTATCCATTCAAACACTAGGACTAGGGGGCACTCCATGAAACTTGAAAATGGCAGATTTAAAAGAAATCATAGGAGGTATTTTTTCACTCAGTGCACAATCAAGTTATGGAACCTATTGCTAGAAGAACATTCGTCCCCTTTCAAATAGTGTCCTCTGGCTTATAGAAGGGGTACACTTCTACTACTATCCCCAGCTGCATATTGAAAGGCATGCTACTTCTTCATGTGATACTCTATCCCAGAATTACTAAAATAGCCCAGGTGCTTCCCTCGGTTGATCTCTTTCGCACAATAGTTACAACGAGCAAAGCGTGAGTCCTCCATTATTTAAAAATGGCTCCAGATCACAGACTTCTTTCATGATTCCTGGCTTCTGTCTGCATCCTTAGGGGTGGATGATACTGGCACTGAAGAAAGATAGAACCTGAGAAACTGTAGCATAGGATTCACTCATCCTCTATTAATGCACAGTCAGTGTGGCCTGCTCTCCCTCAGCAACATTAACTCCTGCCTCTCTCTGCTCTATCACTGAAGTGGAGGCTAACACAGTGGCTAACAGTACTAACTATAACCCCAATAGAGAGTTAACAGCTCTCCTATCTCTCTTTCAGGAAATCCTTTGAAGGGAGATTCTTCTAACTCTGATTCAGAAGAAGAAAATGAAAAAACTGCTTTTAAAGCCTCTTCTGCACTAATGGTATTTCAGGTTTTACCACTTGCACTTCTACTTCCAAAGGCACAGTGGGAGCACTGAGAGGAGAAGATCACCTTGCTGGTGGTTGAAAGGAATCAGTAAGTTTTTGCTTGGGACATTGTCTTTTTCAAAAGTATTGGGGCAAGTTAACTATTTGGGAACATTATTTAGTGTGTTTGTGCTTTTAAAAGTCAGTAAGGCAGTGAATAAACAAGTTAGACTGTTTGTATTTTAAATGTTCAGTCAGTAAGGCAGCTAGTAAGCAGTAGTAAGTGTGTTTATTTTTAAAAGTCTGTAACGCAACTAGTAAGCAGAACTGAGTGTTTGTATTTAAAAAAAAAAAATAGCCAGAAGATAGAAATAAGCTAGGAGCAATGTATACCTAAGTAAAAAGGTTGAAAAGTTCAGTTCAATTACTCACCTTGGAAAGGTGTTGAAGTAGTGTGATTTGGTTTGATTAGGTACCAACATTTGATAATCAAGAGAGCAGTGAGTCACTCTGGCAGACTAATTGAAGTTAGACTGTTTGGATTTCCCAACCCTAGCTGATCTTTTAATTTATAGGCAGGTGCCACTTTCACAAAAAAAAAACAACTATATTGAGAGTTTGATCAGTCCCTTGTAGGCCACTACCAGACATATAGTGAATTCACTAATACATTTAAAGAATGTAAATTAGACACATTCCTACTCCCATAGCAACCTAAAACTTAACTAGGAACTGAACAAAACTGAGATGAAGGAAGCCGCCCATCAGCAAGAGTGGGGCTTCCCAGACTTTTGCATCGAGTGTCACATGTATGATTTTTTACCCGCCGGTGAGAAGTTGTACATGTGCTTGCGATGCAAAGAGTTCCTGGCTCTCAGAGAACGAGTCTGATCTCTGGAGGCTAGAGTGGCAGACCTGGAGGAGCTGAGGCAGACAGAGAGGTATATAGATGACACCTTCAGGGACATAGTAGCCAAGTCCCAAACAGACTGGCAGCCCTGGTGCTGCCTTGGAGGAAGAACGTCTCATGATTGGAGGGCATCAACCGGGTGCAACAGGAAAGGATCCTGTAGCAAGGACTGCTCTCCAGGTGATGCACTGTCCTTTCTCACCGAGGATATCTCCCCAAGGCCTACTGCCCAGAAAGGAGGGGTTAGGTCGGCCGTCATAGTTGGTGATTCGATTATTAAGAATGTAGATAGCTGGGTGGCTGGTAGGCGTGAGGATAGCCTGGTAACATGCCTACCTGGTGTGAAGGTGGCGGACCTCATGTGTCACCTAGATAGGATTTTAGACTGTGCTGGGGAGGAGCCGGCTGTCATGGTACATGTGGGCACCGACGAAATAGGAAAATGTGGGAGGGAGGTTCTGGAAGCCACATTTAGGCTCTTAGGTAGAAAGCTTAAATCCAGAACCTCCAGGGTAGCATTCTCTGAAATGCTCCCTGTTCCACACGCAGGTTACCAGAGGCAAGCAGAGCTCAATGCGTGGATGAGACGATAGTGCAAGGAAGAGGGATTCAGTTTTGATATGAACTGGGGAACCTTTTGGGGAAGGGGGAGTCTCTTCCGAAGGGATGGGCTCCACCTTAACCAGGGTGGAACCAGACTGCTGGCGCTAACCTTTAAAAAGGAGATAGAGCACCTTTTAAACTAGAACAAAGGAGAAAGCCGACAGTCGCACAGCAGTGCATGGTTCGGAGAGAGGTATCTTCAAAGGATACTAATGATGCATTGGAATTAGGGCATCCTGACAGTGAGATTCCAATAATAAGAAAAGTAGTCCAAATGCCTGTAACTAAAAACTCACCTGAGCTAAAAAATTCTAACTTATCCCTATCAATTAAAAAGCAGAATGAAAATACAAACAAAAAACAAACTTTGAAATGTTTGTATGCTAATGCCAGAAGTCTAAGAAGTAAGATGGGAGAATTAGAATGAATAGCAGTGAATGATGACATAGACTTAAATGGCATCTCAGAGACATGGTGGAAGGAGGACAAACAATGGGACAGTGCTATACCGGGGTACAAATTATATCACAATGACAGAGAGGAGCACCCAGGAGGTGGTGTGGCACTTTATATCCGGGATGGCATAGAGTCCAACAGGATAAACATCCTGCATGAGACTAAATACAAAATTGAATCTTTATGGGTAGAAATCCCTTGTGTGACGGGGAAGACTATAGTGATAGGAGTATACTAGCGTCCACCTGGTTAAGATGGTTAGACAGACAGTGAAATGCTAAGAGAAATTAGGGAAGCTAACCAAATTGGTAGTGCGGTAATAATGGGAGACTTCAATTACCACTATACAGAAACAGTTAATGAAAAAATGTGCAACGAACCACACTTGTCTCACAAAACACGTTGCAAACAAATTTGAAAATTTTATGTGCTTAGGAATTTATCTCACAATGTGGACCATCATACCACCCTTGGTTGGTTTAGGCAGTAAGCCACGCTTTCAACCATAACGGGTCATATTTAATCATCGGTCCGGACCGATGATTAAATATGACCCGTTATGGTTGAAAGCGTGGCTTACTGCCTAAACCAACCAAGGGTGGTATGATGGTCCACATTGTGAGATAAATTCCTAAGCACATAAAATTTTCAAATTTGTTTGCAACGTGTTTTGTGAGACTTCAATTACCCCAATATTGACTGGGTAAATGTATCATCAGGACATGCTAGAGAGATAACGTTCCTGGATGGAATGAATGATAGCTTTATGGAGCAATTACTTCAGGAACCGACGAGAGAGGGAGCAATTTTAGATCTAATTCTCAGTGGAGCACAGTATTTGGTGAGAGAGTTAACGGTGGTGGAGCCGCTTGGCAATAGTGATCATAATATGATCAAATCTGAATTAATGACGGGAAGAGGAACAGTATGCAAATCCATGGCTCTCATGCTAAACTTTCAAAAGGGAAACTTTGATAAAATGAGAAAAATTGTTAGAAAAAACTGAAAGGAGCAGCTACAAAAGTAAAAAGTGTGCAAGTGTGTTAAAAAATACCATTCTAGAAGCACAGTCCAGATGCATTGCACATCTTAAGAAAGGTGGAAAGAAGGCAAAATGATTACCGGCATGGTTAAAAGGGGAGATGAAAGAAGCTATTGTAGCCAAAAGATCTTCATTCAAAAATTGGAAGAAGGATCCAACAGAAGAAAATAGGTTAATGCATAAATGTTGGCAAGTTAAATGTAAGACATTGATAAGACAGGCTAAGAGAGAATTTGAAAAGAAGTTGGCCGTAGAGGCAAAAACTCACAGTAAAAACCTTTTTAAATATATCCGAAGCAGAAAGCCTGTGAGGGAGTCAGTTGGACCGTTAGATGATTGAGGGGTTAAAGAGGCACTTAGAGAAGATACGGCCATCGTGGAAAGATTTGCTTCGGTGTTTACTGAAGAGCATGTTGGGGAAATACCCGTACTGGAGAAGGTTTTCATGGGTAATGATTCAGATGGACTGAATCAATCACGGTGAACCTAGAAGATGTGGAAGACCTGATTGACAAACTGAAGAGTAGTAAATCACCAGGACTGGATGGTATACACCCCAGAGTTCTGAAGGAACTAAAAAATGAAATTTCAGACCTATTAGTAAAAATTTGTAACTAATCATTAAAATCATCCATTGTACCTGAAGACTGGAGGATAGCAAATGTAACCCCAATATTTAAAAAGGGCTCCAGGGGTGATCCGGGAAACTACAGCCCAGTTAGCCTGACTTCAGTGCCAGGAAAAATAGTGGAAAGTATTCTAAACATCAAAATTACAGAACATATAGAAAGACATGGTTTAATGGAACAAAGTCAGCATGGCTTTACCCAAGGCAAGTCTTGCCTCACAAATCTGCTTCACTTTTTGAACGAGTTAATAAACATGTAGATAAAGGTGAAACGGTAGATGCAGTATACTTGGATTTTCAGAAGGCGTTTGACAAAGTTCCTCATGAGAGGCTTCTAGGAAAAGTAAAAAGTCATGGGATAGGTGGTAATGTCCTTTCATGGATTGCAAACTGACTAAAAGACAGGAAACAGAGTGTAGGATTAAATGGACAATTTTCTCAGTGGAAGGGAGTGGGCAGTGGAGTGCCTCAGGCATCTGAATTGGGACCCTTACTTTTCAATATATTTATAAATGATCTGGAAAGAAATACGAGTGAGATAATCAAATTTACAGATGATACAAAATTGTTCAGAGTAGATAAATCACAAGCAGATTGTGATAAATTGCAGGAAGACCTTGTGAGACTGGAAAATTGTGCATCAAAATGACAGATGAAATTTAATGTGGATAAGTGCAAGGTGATGCATATACAGAAAAATAACCCATGCTATAGTTACACAATGTTAGGTTTCATATTAGGTGCTACAACCCAAGAAAGAGATCTAGGTGTCATAGTGGATAACACATTGAAATCGTTGGTTCAGTGTGCTGCGGCAGTCAAACAAGCAAACAGAATGTTGGAATTATTAGAATGGGAATGGTGAATAAAACGGAAAATGTCATAATAAGAACATAAGAACATGCCATACTGGGTCAGACCAAGGGTCCATCAAGCCCAGCATCCTGTTTCCAACAGTGGCCAATCCATGCCATAAGAACCTGGCAAGTACCCAAAAACTAAGTCTATTCCATGTAACCATTGCTAATGGCAGTGGCTATTCTCTAAGTGAACTTAATAGCAGGTAATGGATTTCTCCTCCAAGAACTTATCCAATCCTTTTTTAAACACAGCTATACTAACTGCACTAACCACATCCTCTGGCAACAAATTCCAGAGCTTTATTGTGCGTTGAGTGAAAAAGAATTTTCTCCAATTAGTCTTAAATGTGCTACTTGCTAACTTAATGGAGTGCCCCCTAGTCTTTCTATTATCCGAAAGAGTAAAAAACCGATTCACATCTACCCATTCTAGACCTCTCATGATTTTAAACACCTCTATCATACCCCCACCTCAGCCGTCTCTTCTCCAAGCTGAAAAGTCCTAACCTCTTTAGTCTTTCCTCATAGGGGAGCTGTTCCATTCCATTTATCATTCTCTGTACCTCCTCCATCACAATTATATCTTTTTTGAGATGTGGCGACCAGAATTGTACACAGTATTCAAGGTGCTGTCTCACCATGGAGCGATACAGAGGCATTATGACATTTTCTGTTTTATTCACCATTCCCTTTCTAATAATTCCCAACATTCTGTTTGCTTTTTTGTTTGCCGCAGCACACTGAACTGACGATTTCAATGTGTTATCCACTATGATGCCTAGATCTCTTTCTTGGGTGGTAACTCCTAATATGGAAACACATATTGTGTAACTATAGCATGGGTTATTTTTCCCTATATGCATCACCTTGCACGTGTCCACATTAAATTTCATCTGCCAATTTGATGCACAATTTTCCAGCCTCACAAGGTCTTCCTGCAATTTATCACAATCTGCTTGTGATTTAACTACTCTGAACAATTTTGAATCATCTGCAAATTTGATTACCTCACTTGTCGTATTTCTTTCCAGATCATTTATAAATATATTGAAAAATAAGGGTCCCAATACAGATCCCTGAGGCACTCCAATGTCTACTCCCTTCCACTAAGAAAATTGTCCATTTAATCCTACTCTCTGTTTCCTGTGTTTTAGCCAGTTTGCAATCCACGAAAGGACATCACCACCTATCCCATGACTTTTTACTTTTCCTAGAAGCCTCTCTTGAGGAACGTCTGAGATGGTAATTGTCTCTTGCCGTCACTGGTTCAGGGTTCATAGAGACTGGACAAGAGAGTGGAGGAGATATTGCTGTATAGCCCAAGAACAGTCCTCCTGTCTTTTAGTCAGTTTGTAATCTACGAAAGGACATCGCCACCTATCCCAAGACTTTTTATTTTTCCTAGAAGCCTCTCATGAGGAACTTTGTCAAATGCCTTCTGAAAATCCAAGTACACTACATCTACCGGTTCACCTTTATCCACATGTTTATTAACTCCTTAAAAAAAGTGAAGCAGATTTGTGAGGCAAGACTTGCCTCATGTAAAGGCATGCTGACTTTGTTCCATTAAACCATATCTTTCTATATGTTCTGTGATCTTGATGTTTAGAATACTTTCCACTATTTTTCCTGGCACTGAAGTCAGGCTAACTGGTCTGTAGTTTCCCGGATCGCCCCTGGAGCCCTTTTTAAATATGGGCGTTACATTAGCTATCCTCCAGTCTTCAGGTACAATGGGTGATTTTAATGACAGTTTACAAATTTTTACTAATAGGTCTGAAATTTCATTTTTTAGTTTCTTCAGATCTTTGGGGTGTATACCATCCGGTCCAGGTGATTTACTACTCTTAAGTTTGTCAATCAGGTCTACCACATCTTCTAGATTCACAGTGATTTGGTTCAGTCCATCTGAATCATTACCCATGAAAGCCTTCTCCAGTATGGGTACCTCCCCAACATACTCTTTAGTAAACACCGACGCAAAGAAATCATTTAATGTTTCTGTGATGGCTTTATCTTCTCTAAGTGCCCCTAACCCCTCGATCATCTAACGGTCCAACTGACTCCCTCACAGGCTTTCTGCTTTAAAAAGTTTTTACTGTGAGTTTTTGTCTCTACGGCCAACTTCTTTTCAAATTCTCTCTTAGCCCGTCTTATCAATGTCTTAAGAACATAAGAACATAAGAAAAAGCCATACTGGGTCAGACCAAGGGTCCATCAAGCCCAGCATCCTGTTTCCAATAGGGGCCAATCCAGGCCATCCAGGTCTTACATTTAACTTGCCAATGTTTATGCATTATCCTATTTTCTTCTGTTGGATCCTTCTTCCAATTTTTGAATGAAGATCTTTTGGCTAAAATAGCTTCTTTCTCCTCCCCTTTTAACCATGCCGGTAATCATTTTGCCTTCTTTCCACCTTTCTTAATGTGTGGAATACATCTGGTTCGTGCTTCTAGGATGGTATTTTTTAACAATGACCACGCCTCTTGCACACTTTTTACTTTTGTAGCTGCTCCTTTCAGTTTTTTTCTAACTATTTTTCTCATTTTATCAAAGTTTCTCTTTTGAAAGTTTAGCCGAGAGCTGTGGATTTGCTTACTGTCCCCCTTCCAGTCATTAAATCAAATTTGATCATATTATGATCACTATTGCC
This sequence comes from Rhinatrema bivittatum, assembly GCF_901001135.1. Classification (NCBI taxonomy): domain Eukaryota; kingdom Metazoa; phylum Chordata; class Amphibia; order Gymnophiona; family Rhinatrematidae; genus Rhinatrema; species Rhinatrema bivittatum. The sequence goes on along the minus strand of NC_042617.1, from coordinate 225,357,057 downwards.
AAGCAGCCCCACCACCGTTACCTCTCTCACCAAATCCTGTTCTCCATTGAGAATTAGATCTCAGCTATCATTTATTCCATCCAGGAACTTTATCTCTCTAGCGTGTCCCGATGATACATTTATCCAGTCAATATTGGGGTAATTGAAGTCTCCCATTATTACCGCACTACCAATTTGGTTAGCTTCCCTAATTTCTCTTAGCATTTCACTGTCAGTCTCACCATCTTGACCAGGTGGGCGGTAGTATACTCCTATCACTATAGTCTTCCCTGACACACAAGTGATTTCTACCCATAAAGATTCAATTGTGTATTTAGTATCCTGCAGGATGTTTATCCTGTTGGACTCTATGCCATCCCAGACATAAAGCACCACACCGCCTCCCGGGTGCTCCTCTCTGTCATTGCGATATAGCACTGTCCCATTGGTTGTCCTTCTTCCACCATGTCTCTGAGATGCCAATTAAGTCTATGTCATCATTCACTGCTATACATTCTAATTCTCCCATCTTACTTCTTAGACTTCTGGCAGTAGCATATGAACATTTCAAAGTTTGTTTTTTGTTTGTATTTTCATTCTGCTTTTTAATTGATAGGGATAAGTTAGAATTTTTTAGCTCAGGTGAGTTTTTAGTTACAGGCACTTGGACTACTTTTCTTATTGTTGGAACCTCACTGTTGGGATGCCCTAATTCTAATGCATCATTAGTATCCTTTGAAGATACCTCTCTCCGAACCATGCACTGCTGAGTGACTGTCGGCTTTCCCCTTTGTTCTAGTTTAAAAGGTGCTCTATCTCCTTTTTAAAGGTTAGCGCCAGCAGTCTGGTTCCACCCTGGTTAAGGTGGAGCCCATCCCTTCGGAAGAGACTCCCCCCTTCCCCAAGAGGTTCCCCAGTTCCTAACAAAACTGAGTCCCTGTTCCTTGTACCATCGTCTCACCCACACATTGAGACTCCGGAGCTCTGCCTGCCTCTGGTGACCTGCACGTGGAACAGGGAGCATTTCAGAGAATGCTACCCTGGAGGTTCTGGATTTATGTTTTCTACCTAAGAGCATAAATTTTGTTTCCAGAACCTCCCTCCCACATTTTCCTACGTCGTTGGTGCCCATATATACCACGAAAGCCGCCTCCTCCCCAGCACTGTCTAAAATCCTATCTAGGTGACGCGGGAGGTCCACCACCTTCGCACCAGGTAGGCATGTTACCAGGCGATCCTCATGCCCACTAGCCATCCAGCTGTCTACATTCCTAATAATCAAATCACCAACTATGACAGCTGACCTAACCCTTCCCTCCTGGGCAATAGGCCTTGGGGAGATATCCTCGGTACGAAAGGACAGCTCATCACCTGGAGAGCAGGTCCTTGCTACAGGATCCTTTCCTGCTACACCAGATTGATGGTCTCCAATCATGAGAATTTCTTCCTCCAAGGCAGCACCAGGGTTGCCAGTCTGACAGGTAAAAGATAGACATTAAACAAAGCTAATAGCATAGAATACTTAGGTACACCTACTTCTAGAGGGAACCAATCTGAGTACTGGGATCCTACTTTAAGTTACTGCTGACATAGAACTAGGTAAGAGACAAGCCACTGCAATACATTCCCACCAATACTGAGCTCTTTTAATTTGGCAATAGTCCTGGGGGAATTCGGCACTACTGCAGAGCACATACTTTGTGCAGAAAATGGCAGAGGAGACCCCAGCATGCCGCATACAAAGTGTGCACCATTTGCAGTGAAGATGAAGGCCTTAGTGAGAGTGTGTGTAGAGAGGTATATGTGTGTGTGTGGGGGGGTGGGGGGTGGAGGGAGTGTGAGAGAGTAGAGGGGGAGGAGGTGTGGAGGAGGAGGTGTGGGGGATGGGGATGGGAGGAGGGGGTGTGAGAGAGCAGGGGAGGGGAGAAGAGGATGTGAGAGAAAGAGCAGAAGATGTGGAGGAGGGGGAGGGGTCTGTGAGAGAAAGCAGGGGGGGTAAGCACAGGGGTTGTGAGAGAGAACAGGGGGGAGTACAAGAGAGAGCGGGGGGGGGGGGGTATGAGAGAGAGCAGTGGGGTGCTTGAATGTGACTGCCAGAGAGAGGGAGTCTATATGAGGAGCTTGTGTAGGAGTGTGTATATGTGTGAGAGACAGAGCTGGTGTATATGAAAAAAGGATTTTGTGTATGTGAGGGTGCTAGCATGTGTGAAGGGATTATATATGTGTGAGAGACAGCCTGTGTTAAGGGGTGTGTGAGAGAGAGACATAGGTAGCCTTTGTAGGGTGTCTGAGTGACTGAAAAAGGGAGCTTGTGTGGGTGTGTATGTAAGACAGAGGGACCCTGTATGATGGGTCCCTCTGTCTCACATACACACCCACACAAGGTTGTGTATGTGTATGTTTTTGTGTGTGTAAGGGAGACTGTATGAGGGTGTGTATATGTGCACTAGACAGAGGGAGCATGTGTATGAGAGAGAGGGACAGAGGGAGTCTGTATGAGGGGCAGTACTGATAACAGGGTCAAACTCTGGGAGTGACGATAGAGTGGAAGGAGTTGAGCCTAGAGGTGGAGGGGAGAGATACTGGCAGGTGGAGGAGTTGGAGCCTGAGAAAGCAAAGTGGGCAGGGGAGTAGTAAGAGAGAGTGGAAATTCTGCTCAAGATATTTAAAATTCTGAATCTTTAAGTAATAACTTTTTCCTATATTAATTTATAATATAATTACTTAATAATTACTTAAAGACTTATGCAAATTGTGTTTTTTGACCAATATAAGATATGAAGAAGAATTTTGCAGAATTTTAAGCTTTTGTATGCAGTGTTTTAACATTTTTTCCACAGAATACCCCCAGGAGTATCTGACAATTAGTACAGTATGATGTACTGAATTGAAGGCAGAGGTAATATCTAAATATAATGTAATAAAAGCCCCACCAAAATCCATACTCCGTAAAAGAAAGGTTTCCATACTTTTTGTTCTGACACCATGTTAATTGTCATGCAGACGGTTCTCAGATTGTAGGACATCATTTAGTTGCTGATAAACTACTTTTTCTACTATTTTTCTGTAAGGAGAGTGGACCCTTGCACTGTGGTTGGCTGGCACAGCCTAGGGGGTAAACCACCTAGGCCCACACTGATAGCTGGGGAATGTGTCCTGGGATGGGACTTTACCAACCCTTTTGCCTGCAGGTTGAGCCCTTGAGTTCTGGGGGATGGCAGAAGTTAGGCGATGGTCTCACAGGGCAAAGTGCAAGAAAGTCCAAGGCCAAGCTTAGGACTAGGTAGGCACTGGGTACAGGCCAAGGTTTGGGGCAGGCAGCGAGTGTTGTCCGGTTCTGTAGCAATGGTCAGCAGCGGGTATAGTCCAGGTCTAAGCAGAAGTCAAATCCGAGATGTCAGTCTTAGGCAGGGGTAGGCGGAAGGCAGGGAGGACTGGAGAGGCGAGACAAGGAGAGGCAGGAGGCTGGACAAGGCAAGGACAGGGCAGGCTGGATGAGGCAAGACTCAGGAACACATGATAACATGTACTGCAAGGCAGAGACCTGTTGCAGAGGCGAGGGTTAGAAGTGCAGCTTGGGCTTATATACCCAGCCTCATTGATGTAATCACTGGACATCTCCGGATGATTTCCCATATTGGAGCCAGTAAGGGATGACGTGTGCCATGTGCGTGTACCTGGGGGGGGGGGGGGGGGGCGCTGTGGGAGTAGCAAGATGGCGGAATCCATGCTGCAGGTAGCTTGTGGCATCAGTGGAGTCTATACCACCGGGATACCAGTGGCACCTTTGGAACCCAGATTTGCTGGGGGTTAGTGTGGCTGGTTGTGGGCCTCTATGCAACTGGCCTAAATGTTACAGTACCTCCCCCCTCCAAGCCCCCTCTCCCCAGGCTTCTTGGCTTCGGCTTCTGGGGGAAATGTAGATGGAAACCTCTTACCAACAGAGGGGCTTGGAGATTGACTGCAGGGTCCCACGAATTCTCCTTTGTTCTGAAATTCATCTAGGAGATAAGGTATTCTATTAGCTTCCGATGTCTTTTGGAGTCTAGAATCTCCTGTACTTCAAATTCTGTGTGCATCTCAGATATTGCTTCCATGTGACTGGGAGGTCGTCGTGATGGCCAGGAGAGAATTAGTGGCTTCAATAGCGAGACATGAAAAACATTATGAGGTCCATATTCAGACACTGTCCGGCTAGCAAAGTTAGCCGGATAAACTTATCCAGCTTTTGGAGATATATTCAGTAGTGAAACTATACAATTGAATATAGCCAGCTATCTTAAAGTTAGCTGGCTATCTATAGCTGCCTAACTCTCGGACAGCTCTTTGGCCCAACCAAACTTCGCCAGCTAAGTCATCCGGTTAACTGAATAATGGAGTTAGCTGGTTAACTTAGGTAGCTAACAAAACTCCTACCAGTTATGCCCTTGAATGTCCTTCCTAATAAGTTAAGAGGCTAGAGTTTAGCCGGATATGTACCCCAATATTCATTTAGCCAGATAATTTCTGAGTTAGCTGTCTAAATGCTTTTGAATATGGCCCTCTCTTTATTCTCAGTGTATATGTCAACATTAATTGGTAGGCCATGGCCCCTACCTGCTGTAGAATGGTGAATGGTCCAAAAATCTGAGTGCAAATTTGGTGGAAGGTATTTTAAGTTTCATGTTTCGAGTACTCGGCCATACTAGATCTCCAAGTTTAAACTGTGATGCTGATTGTCAACTCTTGTCAGCCTACTTTTTTAATAGGCTTGCTCTTCTCTTCATTCCCATCCTCTATTCTTTATGGATCCACAGCGTTTATCCCATACCCCTTGAAATCCTTCACAGTTTTAGTCTTCACCACTTCCTCTGAAAGGGCATTCAAGGCATCCACCACCCTCTCCGTGAAGAAATACTTCCTGATGTTGGTTCTGAGTCTTCCTCCCTGGAGTTTCAAATCGTGACCCCTAGTTCTACTGATTTTTTTCCAACGGAAAAGGTTTGTTGTTCACCATGGATGAAAGGTTTTAATGATCCATGGTCAACAACAACAAGCCTTCTTTGCATGTCAATAGCACAGCACAGATCAGAGAGTGCAAAGAACAACGTCTCTTATACTATCGGGAGTTGCGGCATTGAGCCTGATTATATATAATTCAGGTTCCTGTCATCAGTATAAATGGTGGTCATGTGTGGAGGCCTTCTTCAAAATTTTATTAGAAGTCCGATTGCCTAAATATAAAAGAATCATGTGTGGTTACCATATACCTATCCCCACGTCAAGGATGTGCAGTCGAGCGTCACAGACCACTTGCACATTGATGGAATAGAAAAGTTTTCTGCTGCTGAAGATATCCTCCCTGTCATGAGGTGGGATGATAGCACCCAGAACATTGGAAAAGTTATCTATGGCATAAAATCCTCTCTTCAATTTCATCAAGTCCTGCCTGAGTTTCTTTCTTATTTTATTTTCTTTATTATTTTTATATACCGACATTCAATCTCAATTGAGATATCACACCGGTTTACATTCAGGTACTGTAGGTATTTCTCTATCCCCAGAAGGCTTACAATCTAAGTTTTTGTACCTGAGGCAATGGAGGGGAAAGCAACTTGCCCAAGGTTGCAAGGAGTGACAGCAGGACTCGAACCCTGGTCTCCTGGTTCAAAGTCCACTGCTCTAACCACTAGGCTATTCATCCTCCCTAAACCTTTTTTAAAACATTTTACAATGAAAAAAGAAAGTATGAAAATTTGGGTTACATCCAAAACAAACATTCTCCAGGTAATCTTACAAAGAAAAAAAAATCCATATGTAAACACAAATATAGTCCACATTACTGGGAGGTTTTACATTGGTAATCAAATAATAGGAACATTTCCATTTAAACATGGATATTATGGAGTTATATATATCTTTCCAATTAGAGTCGTTACAAATTTCTCAACCTTCTTTATCAGCAAGAAATACTTCTAAATGTGTTGGCTCCAAGAAAACAAACTTATTTTTATTAAACATAATCAAGCATCTGCAGGGACATTTAAGAAAAAATGTAGCTCCTATGGCTAACACTCTTTCTCTCAAACCAAGAAAATGTTTTCTTCTCAACTGGGTGTTTTTTGAAACATCAGGAAACACCTGAATTAATTGCCCACAGAATTTAAATCCTTTGTTTCTAAAATATTTTTGCAATACTAAGTTTTTATCTTGTTCTAAACTAAAGACAACGATTAACCTTGCTCTAGATTATATGTCATCTACTGATGCCTCTAAAAAAGCTGTTAAATTAGAACTTTGATCTGACAAAACATCTATGCCTCCTTCTTGGACAACTACAGCTCTTCTCTGTTTTAACAGGTAATACATCTTAGAAATTAACAATTCCTTGGAGATACCTAGTATCTCCTTTACATATTTCTTGAATAATTCATGTGCAGACAAAAGTCTAGTACTTGGAAAATCCAGAAAACGTAAATGTTTACTTCTTAAATTATTATCCAAATTTTCTAATTGCCTGTATACAATCAGTGAGTCCTTTAGAAAAGCAGTCCCAGAAGATTGTAAAGAGGAGATTTGTGACAATGAGGAAACACTTGCTGCTTCCAAAACTTCTATCCGCTTTCCTTGGTCTTCCATTTTTTCTTTAATTTCAACAACATTATTAGAAGATTGAGATATGGACTGGGATAATTTCCTCTCCATATTTTTAATGACTCTCCATACATCTAGCAGTGTGATGTTTTCAGGTTCAGATGATTCAGATGGTTCCTGATCCATTTCCAAAGGGATCTCTCCTTCATTCCTCCCTAAAACTCCCTTCTCAACTTTACTTTCATCTGAAACCACTGCTGATTTTCTAGATGCTAAATCTCTCAAGTTAGGGGCAGCTTTATAAATGCTATCCCCATCACTTCCAAGAGTTATATTGGAAGCTTGGTCCTGGGCAGGACCAGCAGAGGCCCCCGACGAAATTGATGTATCAAATATAGCCTCTCTCGAGGCTTGACTCACCCTTCTAACATGAGAGTCCATCAGGCCCTTCACCTCCTTGGATACTGGAGTGGATGCAGCGATCTTCATTTTGCGTTTTTTCCCCATCTATTTGGGTCGATAACTGAGAGGCAGATTTTCTCCCAGGGGTGCGCCCCTTTGGCCGCGCGCCGGCGGCTGCACACCGTTGCACCCAGCTTTAAATAGGGCAGCGTTCACTTCCAGTTCTCCCAGGAAAGTCAGAGTTCCAGTCTTTTCACCTGCCGCAGTCCAAACGCCCGACTGGTGTGATGTCTCCGCAGGGAAGGCCTCCGTTGTTACAACGCTGCTCCCAGCTTTAAATAGGGCAGCATTCACTTCCGGTTCTCCCAGGAAAGTCAGAGTTCCGGTCTTTTCACCTGCCACAGTCAGTCCTCCTTGCCCAAACGCCCGACTGGCGTGATGTCTCTGCAGGGAAGGCCTCCATTGTTACAACGCTGCTCCCAGCTTTAAATAGGGGAGAGTTCACTTCCGGTTCTCCCAGGAAAGTCAGAGTTCCGGTCTTTTCACCTACCGCAGTGAGTCCTCCTTGCCCAAATGGCCGACTGGCGTGATGTCTCCGCAGAGAAGGCCTCCCAAGTCCTAAGGACAGCGCAGTTGCTTACCTGTAACAGGTATTCTCCTAGGACAGCAGGATGCTAATCCTCACATGTGGGTGACATCATCAGATGGAGCCCGGCATGGAAAACTTTAGTCAGAGTTTCTAACAACTTTGACTGGCAGACTGAGCATGCCCAGCATGCTGCTTTCCATGCATCCACGAGAGGTCTCCCTTCAGTTTCGTAACACAGCAAAAATATGAGCGAGAAAATTAAAAAAATAAACTGAAGGCAAACCCAACACTGTGGGGTGGCGGGCGGAATTCCTGAGGACAGGTAAGCAACTGCGCTTTCTCCTAGGACAAGCAGGATGGTAGTCCTCATATGTGGGTGATTACAGTGCTCCACTGTGGGGTGGCGGGGCGGAATCCTGAGGACAGGTAAGCAACTGCGCTTTCTCCTAGGACAAGCAGGATGGTAGTCCCATATGTGGGTGATTACAGTGCTCCATACTGCCTCCTGTGATCAGAGGAACCCTCAGTGGCCGAAAAAGGTGGCAACGGGCACAACACAACTGCAGCGCTGTGGGAAACAGGGTCAGTCTGGCCCCACATAGAGCACGATGAGAACACTTGGGTTCAGATTGAATAGATTGCGAAGGACAGACTGGCCAAAAGCGCTGTCCTGGTGACTATCCCTGTTGAAACAGCAGTGCACCGCAAACGTGTGGAGAGAACTCCATGTCACGGCTCTGCAGATTTCGGCGACAGGGACCGCACGCAGATGGGCTGACATCGCCACAGCCTGCACAGAGTGAGCTTTCACCCTGCCAGCCAGCTAGAGGTCTGCTTGCTCATATCAGAAGGCAATGCAATCCGCTAGCCGGTTGGATAGGGTCTGCTTCCACACCACTGCTCCCAACATGTTGTTGTCAAAAGACATAGAGAGCTGGGTGGACTGTCTGTGGCTCGCTGTATGGTCCAAGTAGAAAGTGAGCGCCCGCTTGCCGTGCAGGGTGTGAAGGGCACGTTCCCCCGGGTAGGAATGAGGCCATGGGAAGAACATGGGAAGGATAACTGTCTGGTTGATGTGGAAAGCAGTCACCACCTTTGGCAGAAATTTTGGATGCAAGCTCAGCACCACACGATCATGGAAGAATTTTGTGTAGGGAGTATATGTAACCAGGGCCTGGATCTCACTGACCCTGTGAGCGGAAGTGATCGCCACCAGGAACATAACTGAAATGGGCACCCCAGCGACCCTCTGGTGGTAGGCACTGAGGGTGTTGAGGTGTACTCGGACTGAGTTGGTCTGGAGGTGCCACAGATAATCCAGCAGGCAGGGGAGCAGGCAGGAGAAAGGGTCCAGTCCGTGGCCACCGTACCAGATGGAGAAACGCTTCCACTTTAAGCTGTAAGATTTTCGAGTGGAAGGTTTCTGGGATTCAATCGAGACCCCATTCAAGAGCTGCAGAGGCTGGAGGATCATGCGCTCATCATCCATACTGTGAGGGCCAGGGCCTAGAGGTTCGGGTGGCGGAAGGTGCCCTGGTTCTGTGATAGGAGATCGGGAGCTGTTCCCAGCAGAACCGGTACACTCATGGACAGGTCCTGGAGCAGAGGAAACCACACCTGCCTTGGCCAGGAGAGTGTCTCCACGATCATGGTCCCCCCCCCACATCCTCTTGCAGCTTCATCAGAGTCCTTGAGAGAAGCAGAATTGGGGTGTACGCATACAACAGTCCTTGTCCCCAGTGAAGGGAGAATGCATCGCAGGCTAGATGGTCCTTCCCCAGAATCAGGGAGCAGAAAATGCTCACTTTGTGATTGTGGGAAGAGACAAACAAGTCCATATCCAGCATGACCCAGCAACGGAATAGGCTGGCTGCTACCGCCGGGTTCAAGGACCACTAGTGTGGCTGGAAGGACCGACTGAGATGGTCTGCCAACATTTTTAGGTGGTCTGGCAAGTATGTGGCACGCAGATACATCCCCTTGGAGAGGGCCCAATCCCAGACCTATATTGCCTCATGGCAGAGGGGGAAGGAGCACGTGCTCACTGTTTGTTGATGTACTACATCACCACCTGATTGTCCATTCTGATGAGGATGACCTTGGAGGACAGCCTGTCCTGGAAGGCCACAGAGTGTACCGGATCGCCCGCAACTCCAGAAAGTTTATCTGGCAATGGGAATCAGCTGGGCATGCTCAGTCCATGCCGGGCTCCATCTGATGATGTTACCCACATGTGAGGACTACCATCCTGCTTGTACTAGGAGAAATGTAATGTAGCGATTAATACTGTCAGATACAGCTTTTATAACCTGGCCCCTACAGCAAGAAAAAGTGGTTTGGGGCATTCCTCTGATGACCCCTACTGTCATCTGGAAGTAGCCAGATGCCAGGAAATGCAAGGTGGCCAAAGTTTGTTGAGCCCTGATATAGCGTGGGACCTTCCTGTGACCGGATGCAGATCCCCTCGGATTTCTTCATATAATTCCAGGATGGCCTGAGAGCTGAGGCGATAACTGCTAACCACATAATCTTCTTGCATGCCTAGCAATGAGGCTCGTAGAGCAAAGATGCATTCCTTGTATCTCCTCCGCTGTGTCCGCCTGCGTGTGAAGCAATACTATGGCCCATATCCTTGGTTTCTGTGGGGCCAGTGGCTCGGGCTCTGGTGCAGGGACATCCCTAGGAGAAGTTGCAACTTCGCTCTCCTGTTCTTGTGGTTGTTGTTCTTGTTGTCTGTGATAAGCATCCTGAAGCAGCCAGTAACCCCCAAACTTGCCACAAACATAAGTTTAGGAAGACAAGCCATATAAAAAAAAGGAGTTTTTATTGGCCAAGCAGGCTGTGATAGGTGTGTCTGATAGAAGGCCATGTTTTATCGCGAAAGATAATAATCTCGACCTGTGATAACAGCTGCAGTCATGTGATAAAAACTTTTTACCCCACCAACGCAAAAAATGTGTAGTTCTTTCAGACTTTAAATCCTGCTTTATTGTATGTTAATCTATCGTAAGTGCGGTAGGAGACCCTATTTTGCATTAACTCCACCCACTTGCATGCTCAATTTAAAGTTTTGCATGCTAGCTTGCATTGTGATATTTATCGCGCATGTAACTCACATTAAACCCATTTAACATGCCTTAGGGCACTAACACATTTTGATAAATGACCCTGTTTATTTGCAGGCCAAAAATCGTGCCTCAGGTGGGTATGATAATGAGCTGTGTTGCATGCAAAAGTATACATAACAGTTCATTGAGATGTCAGAAAGTACCATGGCTTTCAAAAAGTATTAAGAAAATAAGAATTGTCATGCAGAATCAGACCAAATATCCAGCAAGACCATAACGTTAGCAGCTGCCACTCACTCTTGCGCCCGTCGTACATTCTAAATAGCAGATCAGAACCCTAATGTTTTCTGTGCTTTTCCCCTTATACTAGTAATCACACTGAGACTGTCTTTGGTAATAAAATGGCCGCAGCTTTATTTTAAAACATAACATGTTAACTTTCTAGGATACCCGAGCCGGCAGCTTTCCTGTTCCGGCTGCCCACCGCCTGATCCTAGCAAGGCAGCCCAACTCGGTAGGCCCCCCGCCTTGTTCCCAAGCAAGGGGGCCATCGCCTTTTATGCCTCCTGGCGCCATCGGCTACCACACTGTTATGCGATGACACCAGCACGCTTCTAATCCTGCCCAACCGGCCCGGGTACCAGCCTTCTAACAGCTGTGACAAAACAGAACAATGAAATATATTTTATTAAACTGTCTAACAAAAGTAACCTAGCTGCTGGTAATTGCAAAAACATATGCTGCGGAGCTTTTAAACTATCCTTATTGCATAGGACTAAGGGAGGGTGGGTGGGTGGGTGGGTGGGTCTTGGTCTCTCGCGCGATCCAGTAAAAGGGATCGCTTGCCTCGTGTCTCGTCCCTTTAAAGGGCGAAGCACGTCGTCAGAGGGCACCAAAGGCGCCACCCGATGATGTCACAACCTCCCACCCCCTTAGCGGGGCCAACAGCTATCGTTTTCGTCAGTGGCAGGGAGCTTGGAGGTAGGTGTTGAGGGGGGGGGGGGGTGGCGTCCAACGACCTCCGCTGCGCTCCCCCTCTTCCGTCCCGTCCCCCCCCCGTTCTAAGTTTGGGCTCGCTGCCGTTATGGGTGGGCTCCGGTTATTCCACACCGGGCCCACCTATGCATCTTGACTCTGACAGTTGCCAATCCCAAAAAGCAGATCCTGTTTCTTGTTGCTCACTCCTTGGGATAAGTGACGGTTTTTCTGGAGACAACTGGTTAATAACTTTTTATGGACTTTTCCTCCAGGAACTTATCCAAACCCTTTTTAAACTCAGCTATCCTAGTTACCATGACAACATCATCTGGCAATAAATTCCACAGCTTAATTGCACATTGAGTGCAAAAAAAGGGAAACTTTGATAAAATGAGGAAAATAGAAAAAAACTGAAAGGTGCAGCTGCAAAGGTTAAAAGTGTTCAACAGGCATGGACATTGTTTAAAAATACAATCCTAAAGGCGCAGTCCATATGTATTCCACGCATTAAGAAAGGTGGAAGGAAGGCAAAATGATTACCGTCATGATTAAAAGGTGAGGTGAAAGAGGCTATTTTAGCCAAAAAAATATAGAAATATATAAATAAAAATGTTAAATAGTTTGTACGTCGTCGCTAATCTCGCCAACCGCTTAACAGAATGCGTTCAAATTTGCACACAGCATTCACTTCCCATACGGGAAGGATCTTATACACTTACATTACATATAGGTCACACCTGTGACAGGTAATACAAGTTTAAAAATTGCTTACACAAAACAGCGACATCTGGTGGCCGTTGGCACAAGCGAAACCTCTTACACCTTTCACACACACACCCCACCCCACCCCCACACAGGGCTATTGTCTTTCATTCACACTCCCTCATAACACACAGAAATCCACACTCATCACACCACACACCCCCACCCACACGCCTGCCAATGTCACTTACTTCACCGACCCTCCCAAAACACATCAAAACACAAGTTCCTGGCTGCTACATTGGGAAGCCACGCATTTCACACACCCTCCGATTTTAAATTAAAGTACCCTCTTCCACCCACCCACACACTGCACTCCGATCACATACTACACCTGAAACAAGTCCGTGCTTCTCCACCGACACCACAGGAACGGTCCGGGACACATTGCATTCAGTAGGGCTGTCGGATGCCAGCAACTAAAATGGCGCCGGCGAACCTTGCCCTTACTATGCTATATGGAGACAACAATGACGTCGGTACACCATGTGAGATAGTAAGGGCAAGAGCCCGTCGGCGCCATATCCTCAGCGGACATTTGCCCTTATTAGGTCAGGAATCCTGACGCACCACTTTCACCGGTGAAGTTTTGCGACATGGCAACCGGCGGAACAAACCCTAGCACACACCCTCGCCACCGGCTGGCAGTTTACATAGGTAGCTGTGAAGGAGCACGGTGGGGGACCGTTCTCATTTTCCGCTGCGCGTTTTTCACAGGGGGGGGGGCCCACTCATTCTCCACATCTCCCGAGAGGGGGGGCTGTAGCGTGGGTTGCTCTATTTCGCTGGGTTGGGGGGGGGGGGGGCCAGGAAGGTGTGCTTGCATATTTAAACTATTCTTTGCTGGTGCTGTTCATTTGGGTAAAAAAAACAAAAAACACACACACAAACTATAACCTTTACTGATCTCTGAAAGCTAGCGGATTAGCCCTCCAAAAGAAACTTCTCTACAGACACATTACTAGGTGGATTAGGCACGCCCCTATTTTTATCCCTAAGGATCACAACCTCCCCACTGACTGACCACGTTTATACACACCAATTCATTTCTTATCTATCAGCGTCGTAACTGCTTTTAAGGTCTGGATCCTCTTACCTAAGAAGGCATTAATTTTTGCCCTGTGCATTTCTCTTGCTCTTCGGACATTACAGTCCCATTTCCCTTGATCCTTTTAAACACCATTCATACATCTCTTGCAATTCACCAAATTGATGCCTCGCAGAAAATCTAACTTACATCGGTGTACTTGCACTGCGCTAGCGGCACAACGCCTTAGAACTAGGCGCACGGAGGAGGAACGGGCAGCAAAAAAACAGCTCAACAAGGAAAGAATAGCTGTAGGAAAGACAGCAGGAAGCGGCCGAGCTATGGCAATGCTTGATGGTGACATCCGTCCTAGGGCTGTCTGTGCATCCAAACTGCTAGAGGCACGCTTGTGATCACGGCAAGCACGTTTCACTGCTCACAATCTCCTTCGTTCACAACACCATGCCCATGAAACGCTGACTGTGGCTGAAATCCCTCTAACACCGACAGCACCTCAACGTCAGCCATGGATCCCACATCAACTGGCCAAACATTATAATCGACTTGCTTTCCGATACAACCCACATCAGGATTATACTTTCATACGGCATGTTCTCATTGGCTCTATGACACGTGTGTCCATACTGCAAGGCTATGAAATTTCTGGGAGAAACAAAGGGGATGTGTTGCTATCAAAAATTTAAGGACCAATATCATAGAAGCTACAATCTTGACAGGACCTTTCAAAGGTGAAGATGTACTCATTCCTCGCATCCCTATCATTCCAACAGATATGCCATTTCAATTTAAAAGATTACAATTCCCAATTAGATTGGCATTTGCAATAACCATCAACAAAGCTCAAGGACAATCTTTACACCTCTGCGGTTTACATCTACAAACCAATTGCTTCTCACATGGACAATTGTATGTTGCATGTTCACGAGTAGGCAAACCTGACAATTTGTAAATCTGCACTAACGATGGAACAATAAAAAATGTCGTATACCCACAAGCATTGCAAAATTAAACATATTACAGATATCCCCTGGCTCTGTTCTGTTTTTTCAACTTAACCAGGCTCAGCCACAGCAACGTGTGGCAGAGTACAGCTAGTTTGAAATGAAATTGGCCATAGAGGCAAAAACTCATAATAAAAACTTTTTAAAATATATCCAAAGCAAGAAACCTGTGAGGGAGTCGGTTGGACCATTAGATAACAGAGGGGTTAAAGGGGCTCTTAGGGAAGATAAGGCCATTGCAGAAAGACTAAATGAATTCTTTGCCTCCATGTTTACTAATGAGGATGTTGGGGAGATATCAGTTCCGGAGATGGTTTTCAGGGGTGATGAGTCAAACGAACTGAACGAAATCACTGTGAACCTGGAAGATGTAGTAGGCCAGATTGACAAACTAAAGAGTAGCAAATTACCTGGACCGGATGGTATGCATCCTAGGGCTCTGAAGGAACTAAAAAATGAAATTTCTGATCTATTAGTTAAAATTTGTAACCTATCATTAAAATCATCCATTGTACCTGAAGACTGGAGGGTGGCCAATGTAACCCCAATATTTAAAAAAGGCTCCAGGGGCGATCCGGGTAACTATAGACCAGTGAGCCTGACTTCAGTGCCGGGAAAAATAGTGGAAACTATTCTCAAGATCAAAATCATAGAGCATAAAGAAAGACATGATTTAATGGAACATAGTCAACATGGATTTACCCAAGGGAAGTCTTACCTAACAAATCTGCTTCATTTTTTTGAAGGGGTTACTAAACATGTGGATAAAGGTGAACCAGTAGATGTAGTGCATTTGGATTTTCAGAAGGCGTTTGACAAAGTCCCTCATGAGAGGCTTCTATGAAAACTAAAAAGTCATGGGATAGGAGGCGATGTTCTTTCGTGGAGTACAAGCTGGTTAAAAGACAGGAAACAGAGAGTAGGATTAAATGGTCAATTTTGTCAGTGGAAAAGGGTAAACAGTGGAGTGCCTCAGGGATCTGTACTTGGACCGGTGCTTTTCAATATATATATAAATGATCTGGAAAAGAATACGACGAGTGAGGTTATCAAATTTGCGGATGATACAAAATTATTCAGAGTAGTTAAATCACAAGCAGACTGTGATCCATTACAGGAGGACCTTGCAAGACTTGAAGATTGGGCATCGAAATGGCAGATGAAATTTAATGTGGTCAAGTGCAAGGTGTTGCATATAGGGAAAAATAACCCTTGCTGTAGTTACACGATGTTGGGTTCCATATTAGGAGCTACCACCCAGGAAAAAGATCTAGGCATCATAGTGAATAATACTTTAAAATCGTCGGCTCAGTGTGCTGCAGCAGTCAAAAAAGCAAATAGAATGTTAGGAATTATTAGGAAGGGAATGGTTAATAGAACGTAAAATGTCATAATGCCTCTCTATCGCTCCATGGTGAGACCACACTTTGAATACTGTGTACAATTCTGGTCGCCACATCTCAAAAAAGATATAGTTGCGATGGAGAAGGTTCAGAGAAGGGCAACCAAAATGATAAAGGGGATGGAACAGCTTCCCTATGAGGAAAGGCTGAAGAGGTTAGGGCTGTTCAGCTTGGAGAAGAGACGGCTGAGGGGGGGATATGATAGAGGTCTTTAAGATCATGAGAGGTCTTGAATGAGTATATGTGACTCGGTTATTTTCACTTTCGAATAGTAGAAGGACTAGGGAGCATTCCATGAAGTTAGCAAGTAGCACATTTAAGACTAATCGGAGAAAATTCTTTTTCACTCAACGCACAATAAAGCTTTGGAATTTGTTGCCAGAGGATGTGATTAGTGCAGTTAGTGTAGCTGGGTTCAAAAAAGGTTTGGATAAGTTCTTGGAGGAGAAGTCCATTAATGGCTATTAATCAATTTTACTTAGGGAATAGCCACTACTATTGATTGCATCAGTAGCATGGGATCTCCTTAGTGTTTGGGTAATTGCCAGGTTCTTGTGACCTGGTTTTGGCCTCTGTTGGAAACAGGATGCTGGGCTTGATGGACCCTTGGTCTGACCCAGCATGGCAATTTCTTATGTTCTTATGAGTGAAAAAAATACTTTATCCAGTTTTTTAAAATTTGTTACCTTTTAGTTTCAAGGAGTATGCCCTAAAATCCAATACTATTTGAAAAGGTAAATAACTGTTTCCTATTTACCTGTTCCATCCCACCCTTGATTTTATAAAGCTCTACCACAACCCATTTCAATTTTCTCTTCTCCAAGCTGAAGAGACCTAACTTGTTTAGCCTTTTCATCCCTTTCAACATTATTGTTGACCATCCCTGTACCTTTTCTACTTCCACTATATCGAGATGGGAAGACCGGAACTGCATACAATCAGGTCGATACAGTATGGTGTGCTCGGCCCAAGGGCAGGCATTAAGATCTAAGCAACCCGGAAAAGTGTACAGAAAAGCAGAAAAAACTGCTTCTCTGTACACCTTCCGACTTAATATCTTAGCGATATTAAGTCGGAGGAACCAAATTTTTTTTTTTTTAAATCTGCCTAACCCGTGGCTATCAGCAGGTTCGAAATCAGACACCGGTAAAATTGAGCATCAGTTTAAGGATTCGCTGACAGCCACTTCTACCACTAATAAAGTGGTGCTAGGGACGCGCTATTGTCCATAGCGCCTCCTTATTAACGCAACACCTAATTTAAATACAGAATCACTCACCCAGGAGAGGTGCGTGGGCGCACACCGGCTCTCCCACACTTTTTACAGAATTGGCCTGAATGTTCACTATATAGCTACACAGAGGCATTATGGTGCTCTCCATTTTATTCTCCATAACTTTCTGAATAATTCCTAGAATTCTGATTGCTTTTTTGACTGCCATCGCATAGCGAGTTGAGGATTTCAATGTACTGTCCACCGGATGGTAACTTTAAAATGAGCACGCGGTGTATGGGCATGCAAGCGCACATACCCTGAAATTTTAAGTCATATATGCAGTTGTGTGCATAAGATTTAAAAAATGCCTACTGTGTGTGTGCTCCTAATTTTAAGCGGTTACTCGAGCAAATGTATCTTGCATATGTTCTTTAGGACTTTGTCTGTTTTAATGCACGCAGGTAAGTTTGTCCAGTCCATCTTGAGCTCATCCAGTCTCCTCTGATTCTTCGGCCTATTCTCCACCCAGTTGACCCAGACTCTTCACCCTGTCATTTTAGGCCTAAACAGGGATTTATGCAGACTTCCACCTCATCAAAAGCAGAAGTAACCATACGCAGCTAATAAACTGCTGTGTGCTTTGGCCACTGGATTTAAAAGATGGGTTTACATGTATAAATTTTGCCCATCCACGAAACGCCCCCGATACGCCAAAACTTTACCCTTTTTTTTTTTTTTTTTTACTCATACTCGTGCATATACGCACATAGGGGTAGCTTTTCAAAGGGTTATGCGCGTAACCCCTGAAAACCTACCCCAACCCCCCCCCCCTGGGGGGGGTTGGGGTAGGTTGGACCGCGCGTAAGTCCCAGGGCTTTCCTGGGAGGGCATGTCGGGGGCGTGTCACGGCGGCACGTTGTCCGGGGGCGTTCTGGGGGCAGGTCTGCAGGCGTGGTTCTGGCCCGGGGACGTTCCGGGGGCATGGCCGCGGCCTCTGGGACCAACCCCCTGGACCGGAACATGGCGCGCCGGCAGCCGGCCCGAGAAGGCATAACTTCTGCAATAAAGGTGGGGGGGGTTTAGATA
This sequence comes from Rhinatrema bivittatum, assembly GCF_901001135.1. Lineage (NCBI taxonomy): Eukaryota > Metazoa > Chordata > Amphibia > Gymnophiona > Rhinatrematidae > Rhinatrema > Rhinatrema bivittatum. Next base: position 225,338,952 of record NC_042617.1, on the reverse strand, counting down.
GGGCTGGGGGTGGGTTAGGTTGGGGGAGGGGAAGCGGAAGGAAAGTTCCGATTTCGGAGCAGCCTCGAAGGGAACGGAGGCCGGCTGTGCGGCTCGGTGCGCAGGCTGCCAATTTTGCTCAGCCTTGCTCGCGCCGATCCCGGATTTTAACAGATATGCGCGGCTATGCACGTATCTATTAAAATCCCGCGTACTCTTGTTTGCACCTGGTGCGCAAACAAAAGTACGCATGTGTGTAATTTTGTAAAATCTACCCCATAATTTATATAGAAACATAGAAACATAGAAATGACGGCAGAAGAAGACCGAATGGCCCATCCAGTCTGCCCAGCAAGCCTCACACATTTTTTCTCTCATTCTTATCTGTTACTCTTAGCTCCTTGTTCTATTCCCCTTCCACCCCCACCATTAATGTAGAGAGCAGTGATGGAGCTGCATGCAAGTGAAATATCTAGCTTGATTAGTTTGGGGTAGTAGGGGCAGTAACCGCCGCGATAAGCAAGCTACACCCATGCTTATTTGTGGCTTTTAAAATATGCGTTGCTCACGTGCAGCTCATATACTTACCTATATGGGCCTTTTAAAACAAGCAACACTTTTAAAATTCACCCCAATGACTTCAAGATCCTTTGCCTTTGTGTATCTAAAGTTAGGATTATTTTTCGCTATGTGTATCAATGTGCACAGGTACACATTAAATACCATCTGTCATTTAGATGCCCAGGTCCCCATTTTCTTAAGATCCTTCTGCAGTCCCTCACAATCTGCCTGTGTTTTATCTACTTTGAAAATGTTTCTGTCATCTGCAAATTTGATCACTTCACTAGTTGCTCCATTCTTATATCATTAATAAATAAGTTAAAAAAAATACCAGTCCAAGGACAGATCCCTGTGGTATTGAATTATGCACCTTTTCCACTGAGAAAACTCACTATTTATTCCTATTCTGTTTACTATCTTTTAACCTATTGTCAAGAGTGGGAAGTTGAGTGCCTTGAGGATCATTTTTGGGGCCAGATTTGTTCAATATCTTTGTGAGTAACACAGAGGAAGAATTAGAGGGAAATGTTCATCTTTTTGAGGATTATACTAAGAACTGCAACAGAGTGGACATGCCTAAAGGAATGGAGAGAATGAAAAGTGATCTAAGAAAGCCTGAGGAGTTGTCAAATGTTTGACAACTGAGACTCAATGCCTACAAATGAAGAGTCATGCATCTGGAGTGCAGAAACTGAAAGACCTATACATAGTGGGGTGAGAGTGACTGATGTGCACAGACCAGGAAAGAGACCCTGTGGTGACAATGTTGATGATCTGAAAGGAACAAAGCAATGTGACAAGGTGGAGACTAAGGCCAGAAGAATGCTGAACTATATTCAGAGAGGCATAACCAGCAGGAAATAGGAAGCAATATTGCCCCTCTACAAGTCATTGGTGAGGCCTCATCTGGAGTTCTGTGTTCAGTTCTGGAGAGGGTATCTTAAAAAGGATAGAGACAAGATCGAACAGTTCAAAGATAGGCAATGAAAATGATGTAGGGTCTGCATCAAAAGCCATATGTGATGATGCTGAAGGACCTAAATATGCACACCCTGGAGGAGAAAAAGGAAAGGGGGGATATGATACAGATATTTAAATACTTGATGGGTATAAATGACGCATGGGAATCATTCCTTTTCTAGTGGAAGCAAAGCAGTAGAATTAGGGGTCATAATATGAAGTTCCAAGGAGGTAGACTCCGGAACAATGACAGGAAAAATGTATTTACAAAAATGGTGGTGGATGCATAGAATGCCCTCCAGACCTTGGAATAATCCTGAGGATCCCTAACAGTTAAAGGATGGAAATAAAGATGGAGTAACTTGTATGGAACGACAATCACCAAGGCATGGGAGTAACATGCACAAAGTGGCACTTACTATACTTAACAGATTAAAAAATAGATACATTAAAATAATAAATAAATAAAGCTTGCTGGGCAGACTGGATAGGCCATCTGGGTGTTTTTCTACTGTCATTTACTATGTTAACCAGTTACCAATCCACAGTAAGACAAAGCCTCCTATCCCATCACTTTTTTTTCTGTGTAGTCTCTCATAAGGGATTCTATGAAATATCTTTTGAAAATTCAAATCGACTGGCTCGCCTTTAGCCACATGCTTATTTATATCTTCATATCTTTATATCTTCATATTTATACCCTGCCTTGGTATTGAGGCTAGGTGCTTGCTTCCTGTGGTGTGTTCCTGGTTTGTTCTCCGTGCCGCTTCTGCTCTTCTCCTCGGACAGATACTTTGGCTCCTGACCCTCGGACTGGTGGTGGTATTCTTCTGGATTCTGACTCGGACTGGCTTTGGACCTTTCTCCTTCTTGCTCCTGGATCGGCTTCGGACCATTCTCCCGCCTGCTCCTGGACTTTGACCCTTGGGCTGGATTGAGACTATCCCTGGACGGATACTCCTGGACTAACTACGACCTGCTGGAGGTGACAGCCGTCTGGAATCCACGACCTGCAGGAGGCAACTGCATCCAGACCATTGTCTCTCTTCAGGAAGTCTCCTAAGTCCCAGCGGCCATATCCCTACAGGCTCCTCCTGGGGGGATTACGCGCTTCCAGAGTGAAGCCTTCAGCGGTACGTCTTCGACAGGCCTTGCTATCCGACGGTAGAGACCAAAGAGGGCTGACTTCCCTTTTGGTCGTACTGACTCTACCTCGAAACAAGGGTCCACGCTTGGATTCATAACACTGTCATGGTGATGTGCTTGGTGATGCTCTTACAGGGGCTGCAAGGTTGCTGCAAATTCCCCCACCACCATATTAAAATATTCCTGGAGGTCAAGTGGGACCCCTATTACCCTACTCCCCTTCTGTTCTTTATGTGCTAAATAAAATTTTCAAAAACCACCTAAGCACCTGCCTCACCTACAGAAATGACTCTTAGATTTAAAGTCCCTGGGATCTACTGGCCTACTAACCCCAGATGCTTTGCACCAAGGGCAAAAGAGTGCGTAGAGTCAGCCAGAAGCATTTTTAAAAATAGCACTGATGGAAGAGGCACAAGTGGGGATTACTTCTGCACACACTAGACCCAACTGACTTCAAGAATGCTTTGGAGGTGCTTAGGTAATCAAGGGGGGTAGGGTCCTTTTAATGGGGGGGGGGGGTGCGATTGAAATGGGCTTTTGAAAATTCAATTTAACAGATGCTGGAGGCTCTGGGGGATGGTAAAGAGGGGGGTGCTCATTAGACTCTCCCCCCCAAAGAATTTTACAATATGTAATTGGAGGGATTTACAGGGATCTTGTGTTCCCTTTTAATCAAGACAGCCCTAGGACGGATGTCACCATCAAGCATTGCCATAACTAAGAAAGTAAAAAGTACCGGGCCACAGGAACATGAGGAGATATTACATGGGATTTACTAAACTGCAGTTTATAAGATTGATATTTGGTTAATCAAAGCTGCAGTTGTCACTCTTTGCTATCTGAGAGTTGCAGTGATGTTATAATTCTTCAGTGGAGGATATTGAACCAGCAAAAGCATACAAAATGCTTTTGTTAGCTATTTGTGTAATTGATATGTTGTAACCTCTACTGTTTTACCTTTTTTAATATTAGAATATTTACAATTATTTCAAACAATACTGTCTGGCAAGAAGTGTGACATGGAAAATTTTCCAAACATTTAAAAACATCAGTTAATAAAAAGTGAGGATAAAGCCAAATGTGTCTAAGCAAGAATGAGGTAAAAAATAGCAAAAACAAACCCACTCAAAAAACAAACAAAAAAAACATATTAGTAATGGAAAATGTACCTTAGACAACCTAAAAATTATATTTAAGTGACAACCCTATACCTACAGATACTTTAACTAAATTGAGGAGAAGGAAGATCAATATTGACATCTCTCGCTCTAAAATATCAAGGCCAAATGTTAAGGGTCAAAAACCACATTGAAGATTATAATTTTATTTGTAATATGCTCCATCTACTTTGCTAGAGCTGGGAACTGGATGAAAATAACACTATTGCTTTAATTTGGTTTTCACAAATTTAAACAAAAGTTCTTTTTAGCAGTAGAACTTGAAACATGTTGAGGCCACTAGGCTTACTGCTGCAATTCCACTAAAAGAGTGGAGCATAGATTTGTTTCAATTGACTTATTTGTATTTTTATCCTTTAAAGTATTCACAATTTACAAACCTAGTTATTACAATGCTACAAAAACACCCTAATACTTAAATATTATGTAAGTTACTTTGATGTTATGAAAGGTGGTGTATAACATAGGATAAAAAATAAATAAAATAGAACGTGCTTACCCATCATGTGTAAGTTGCTGAATAAGTTCTTGCCAATGTCTGCTGGCACTTAAATCAACCTTATACATTCCTCTAATATGCTGAATCACTTTCTTTCTCTCCATTCCCTGTGAGAAGGATACTGCCTGGGTAATGTCTCCAGCTATTTTTGAAATATCCCTTAATTTTGTATCCAAGCGTTGGAAAAGACTGAAAACAAACATAAGCAGATTACAAAACAACAGCGGAACACATGCAGCTGGGAGGATTTCCTAGTATTCTATCTTAATGTATGTTTAATGGTGAGGCATAAATATGAGAAGTAGTGAAAGAGAAGGCAAAGTCCTAAATTTTTAATAAAATCAATCTCCCTCCATCATATTGGTGGAAATGGAAAAAAAAACATTTTTTTGTTTAAATAGTCATCACTAATTTTAAATACTCTAATATGGTGTGACTACTGAGATCCGTGGGTAACTGGCTTTTAAATACTCATTTATATACAGATATAGAATATGAAAAACAGGTTTTGGCCCCTCTTAATTTGCGACTCTTTCTGCATTAGAGAACAGATTGTGTATTGGTAAGAGGTGATGCCTTTATTTTATCATCCTCAATGCAGAGAGCGTGGAAGTTTATATGGTTTCAGGTTTAATTCAATTATTGAGAAATACAGATTTTCCTCCTAAAGATATGCATGTGAGGTACCAGAGGAGACACAGCTACAGTCATTTTTAGATTGTAAACAAAAGGATGATTCCGATTGTTTTCTTTATTTACAACTACAACATTTTGTCTCATGTTTGCTGACTTTGGTGTCTTTGCCATTAACTTCCAAAGCATTTAGGATCTTAATACAAATTAATAAAAGGAAACATTTCCCCTTGTCCATGATAAACCGCTATATCGAAGGTGTTACTAAATTTAAGAGATTAGTAGTTGTAGTGGAAAAATGGCAACTCATCTTAAATGTGAAATTCACAAAGATGACATCATAGAACATATAACATTGATTCCCAAATGTTCTGAGAATGTCATCCTTAGAGAACTACAATTTTGTATCATTCAGAGAACAATTATAGCTCCATTACAGGCTTGTATAGCAGGTTACACAAATTCTAAAACTTGCAAGAAATGTTTTAATGAAACAGCTAATCTTATGTCTGAAGATTGAGCTGTTTTGGCATTCTGTTATTGGGGTGTTAATGAGCATGACTAAATACCCAGTGTCTATGACTTTTTTTTTTCTTTCTTTTGGGTCTCAATACAATTCATATGTTTTTAAAGCATTCTCACAAGATTTTTTTACTTAAAGCTGCACTTGTTGCCAAGCATTGCATCTTACTGCGAAGGCAGAAGACAAATCACCTGATCAGCCATTGTGGCATGTCAAAATTTATGAAATGTTGCAAATGGAGTTTGAACTAACATTCTGTTATCTGAGAAACAACGTAGGTTGTTCTTGGTAACCTGGAATCCATATCTTCAACAATTACCTAAAGAAGAACAAGTGCTCTTTTTCTTTAGATAAAACTCAACAACATTAGGACTCATGTAATGAAATCTACTGGAGTGATTCCTCATGAAAGTGAAGATGTGTAAGAGATGACTCAGTCATGGCATGCCATTTCCTAATTAGTTTGATGAGTATTCCCATGTATATTCCTATGAGACATACTGTCCAATTGAATTAGTGGCATGGGACTTCATGCTTTTTTTTTTTCTTCCAGTATTTGTATCAACTCTTACAGATACGTTCTGTATATGTATTGACTCAATATTGACTATTCTGAGCTCTGATGTTGGTATCAGGATGGAAATGGATAGCTCGGGGTGAAGGGGGAATAAAGGGCAATGGGTGGGGTAATAGGTTGTTGTGGGGAAAAAAGATTGTTTGCTTACTGTTAATTTGTAATGCTTGTTTTGATAACATCCTGAATAAAAGATATTTAGAAAAAAAAGTCATCTACCAAAAGGCACTGAACCAGTATACTCAATAGATTCTATCAGAGAACAGTTGTGGAGCTGCAATATCTCAGCTAAATTACCCTCAGTTTTTTGTTTTTGTTTATTTATTTATGTATTTATGATTTTCTTTTGCAATGCTTAGACAACATACTAATCATCAATGAAAAGGTCATATTAAGTATAAGATATCAAGTATACATCTAGAAATTACATTCACTTCTTTTAGATATTAAAGTAAATATTAAAGTCACCATAGGAATTTACAATCATTAATTACTAATCTCTTTAAGACACTTAACAAATATGAACCGGAAAAGGAAATTTCGGTGCTTCAAATACTTTCTAGAGCACTCTTATAAACCAGAAAAAAAAAAAAAAACAGGTAATATGCGAACTATATTTTATCTTATTCTCCACTTTTCTATCTATGGGCCTCATTTTCTAAACGGATCGCACGCGATAAGGGACATTTCGCGTGCGAAACGTCCCTTATCGCGTGCGATACCAAAATGGGGGCGGGGTCGGCCCCGGAAGAGGAGGAGTCGGTGCGTCACCAGGGCCGACTCCGCGAAGATGCCGCAGACGACGAAAAGGTAAGGCCCTTTTCGCGTCCGAGTTCGCGCCCAATAGCTACACCTTCTATGGTGGCGCTACTGGGTGCGAAACCGGCAGCGATCGCACTGCGACGGTGCGATCGCTGCCGGCTAGCGCAGGCCTGCCCTCCATTTCGGCCCCCCACCCCTTATTCCATAAAGTATCGCAGGCCTGCGATACTTTAGAAAATGAGGCCCTATGTTTGGTTTTCAACCCTTATTGGTATTTTTGAATTAATAAATGATCTGGATCAAAAAACACATGTCTGTTGTTGTTCAATTTAACTATACGTTTATTTGGGTATCTTACTATGGTTTCAGCTCCAAGTTCTCTAACTTCTTGGCGCATTAATAAGAACTTTTTCCTGTGCAACTGAGTTTCTCTTGCAATGTCTGGAAAAATCCAGACATTTCCACCTAAGAAACTTTTTGATCTATTACGAAAAAAAATGTTTCAAAACTGAGTCTCGGTCTGAAGGAAATATAAATGAGACTAATAAAGTCCCTCTAAATTCTATCTGATCTTCGAATGACTGTTCAATTAAATCTGTTATATTACCTATATCTCCTTGTAGCTCTCTAATATTACCTTTTAATGTACCTTTTTCTTTCTTACTTTCATTTAGAAAATATATTTTTGCTATCTGTGGAATAGCTTCTTGTGGAAACAATAATAATTCTGTTATATACTTCATAAAAGTATCCAATGGCAAGTTTAACCTAACACAAGGGAAATTCACAACTCTCAAATTTTTGTATCTTAATTCATTTTCAATTTTTCTTGAATTTATAGTTTCTCCTTGTATTACAGTGTTTTGTCCTTCTTGCAATTGTGAAACCTGTTTTTCCAATATATTAACTTTACTTGTATTTGTATGAACAACTGGTTCTAACTGATATATATGATTCTTAGTTTCTGACATAATATTCGCCAACATAATAATAGTAGATTCTAAAGAAGTTAGAGCTTTCCATACACATTCCAGTGCAATTTCCTGGGGTTTTTTTTTTTTACCAATTCCAAACCTAATGGTTGTATCCCCAACACAGTTTCTTGACCATGTTTTACTAAGGTCAAGTCCTCTCGCTCCTCTGGTGTAGAAGTCACTGGTACAAATTCTGGATCCTCTCCACCAGCTGCTCCCAACATTTGTTTGTCGCAGCTGAGGCTGCTTTCCAGATTCTCCAGTAGACTTAATAGCAGCCTCTTCAGCGTCCTTTTCGGCCCCGACTAAGGTCAACTCAGCCACCAACTTAGGATGACTGGATAACCCTAAGAACTGACGCTGGTTGCTGCTTGGATGAGAAAAGAAAATTATTTCTTACCTGCTAATTTTCGTTCCTGTAGTACTAAGTATCAGTCCAGACGGTGGGTTATGTCCCCCGTCCAGCAGATGGAGTCAGAGCAAACTTCGGAGGGTGCTGGCATATAAGCTGGTGCACCCCTCCTAGATCCTCAGTATCGAGAATATCAAAGCCAAGCCAGAGTACTGGACAGACCAAGGAGGATGGATCAAGCATATTCGCAAATATAAACTGTAAACTTTGAAAGAAACTATGCAACTTGCAAAGAGAACTGTCGAACTGATACAAACATACAGCCAAAGAACCAGAAGGAGAAGGCGAAACAGTAGGACAGGAGAGAGAATATACGAGCAGGTTCACCCCTAGATCCGAACACGACCAGGGCGGGCATCTGGACTGATCCTTAGTACTACAGGAACGAAAATTAGCAGGTAAGACATAATTTTCTTTTCCCTGTACGTACCAGGATCAGTCCAGATGGTGGGATGTACCAAAGCTTCCCTAGACCGGGTGGGTCCCTGAGAACCCTGCTCGAATAACCCTGTCCCCAAAAGAGCCTGATTCAGCTGCTGGCACGTGGAGCAGGTAATGTCTGGAAAACGTGTGCAGGGACTTCCAAGTCGCTGCCCGACAGATTTCCTGAGCGGAGACATACTGGGACTCCGCACAGGAGGTGGCCTGGGCTCGCAGAGAATGGGCCTTGATTCCCACCGGCGGATCCTTCCCAGAGCCAATGTATGCCGAAGCCACCGCCTCCTTGAGCCAGCGCGCAATTGTAGTCTTCGGACGACTTGATGGCCCTTTCTAGTCCTGGACCAGAGTACGAAGAGATGATCGGAGACCCGGAATTCATTCGTCACCTCTAAGTAATGTAGGAGGATGCGCTTTACGTCCAGGCGCCTGAGAGATTTAGGGCGTCCTGCGGGAAGGACGGTAGCTCCACTATCTGGTTCAAGTGGAATGACGAAACCACCTTGGGCAGGAACGAAGGGACTGTCCGTATGTAGACCCCCGAATCCGTGAACCGAAGGAAGGGTTCCCTGCACGATAGAGCTTGGAGCTCAGAAATGCGCCGCGCCGAGGCTATGGCCACCAGGAAAATTGCTTTCAGAGTGATATCCTTGAGAGAGGACTGACGCAGAGGCTCGAAGGGGGGCCCCCCTAGGGCCTGCAGCACCAGATTGAGATTCCAGGAAGGGCAAAGCTGACGCAACGGTGGCCGCAGATGCTTGACTCCCTTGAGGAACTGTGAGATGTCCGGATGGGACGATGGATCCGGCCTCCCCGAGGAGCGGGCTAAGGAAGCCAGTGCTGACCCTTGCACTCTCAGAGAATTGTAAGAGAGACCCTTCTCCAGCCCCTCTTGTAGGAACGCCAGGATCTGCTGTCGGGAGGCTGCAGTCACGTGGGCACCTCGTGCCGAACACCACACCTCAAACACCTTCCACACCCGCACGTAAGCGACCGATGTCGAGGTCTTACGCGCTCTGAGGAGGGTGTCTACCACGGAGACCGCGTAGCCCTTGCGCAGGAGGCTTCCTCCTTCAAAGCCAGGCCGCAAGACAGAAGTGTTCCGCCTGATCCGAAAATACCGGACCCTGGTGAAGCAGACGAGGCAGGTGCGAGAGCCGAAGTGGACCGGTCTACCGCCACGTTGAGAGGTCCGCGAACCACGGCCGCCGCGGCCATTCGGAGCCACCAGGATTACCAATCCGTGGTGCGACTCTATCTTCCTTAGGCACCTTGCCCACCAGAGGCCAAGGGGGAAGACACAGAGTAGAAGCTGGTGGGGCCGTGGAAGAACTAGAAGCGTCCACTCCTCTGCGCCGCGCGCCCTTCTGCGGCTGAAGAACGGGGGGCTTTTGTGTTGGCAAGCGTTGCCATGAGATCCATCGAGGGCGTCCCCCCAGCGCCGGGAGATTGAGAGTCATCGCGTCGTCGGAGAGAGAGAGACCATTCTCCGGATTCCAACACCTGACGACTCAAGAAGTCCGCTTGAATGTTGTCCACCCCCGCGATGTGCGAGGCCGCCAGACGTCGAGAAAACGTTCCGCCCATGCCATCAGCGAGCGGGTTCGAGCGCTACATGACGGCTTCTGATTGCCCCCTTGCTGGTTGATGTAAGCCACCGTTTGTCGCATTGTCCGAGAGGACTCGAAGCCGCTCCGACCTCTGATCAGGGGCAGAAATGCCTGAGTGCCAGACGAACCGCTCTGGTCTCCAGACGGTTGATCGGCCAAGTCATCTGTTCCTTTGTCCACTGACCCTGAGCCAAGCTCCTGAGGCAAACTGCCCCCCAACCAGACAGACTGGCATTGGTAGTGACTACTACCCAGTCCGGTGCCTCCAGAGGACATCCTTGGGCCAGGTTCCTGGGATCCAGCCACCACCGCAAGCTGAACCTGGCGGTCGGAGTAAGAGGGAGTATCGCCTAGTAATCCCGAGAAACTGGTTTCCACCTCGAGAGCAGGGACATTTGCAGAGGCCTCAGGTGTGCAAAGGCCCAGGGTACTAGACCTATCGCGAACGCCATTGATCCCAGAATTTGGAGGTAGTCCCACGCCGTGTGTACGGGGAGCGAAGCAAACCGGATGATTTGATCTCGCAGGGATTGAGCCTTGTCTGGACGAAGGAAGAGCCTGCCCTGCGCTGTGTCGAAGCGCGCCCCCAGGAAGTCCAATTGCTGGGAAGGCAGCAGACTGCTCTTGCTGAAGTTCACCACCCAGCCAAGAGACTGGAGGAAGGTCACTACTCTGTCGACCGCCGCCCATCCCAGCGGAAGAGTCTTTGCTCGGATGAGCCAGTCTTCCAAATAAGAGTGGACCAGGATGCCTTCCCGCCGTAGTGCAGCTGCCACTATTACCATGACCTTGGTAAAGGTTCTGGGCGCGGTCGCGACCTCCAATCCGGGGTAACGAGGAGTGGACTAGCCTGGCATCATTGGGGTGTCTTGCCAGAGGCTCCCCGAGACCTCAAAGATCTTCTTGAGGGCGACCTCCAGCTTCCTGTCCTGTAGATCTCGAAGGGCCGTGCCCCCTGTGACCGGGATTGTGGTTCTCTTCGTGACGGCGGAAACCGCCGAGTCAACCTTGGGGACCTTAAGGAGATCCAGGAAGTCTCCAGTGAGAGGATAGAGCTTGTCCATAGCCCTGCCGACCCGAAGGGATGCCTCCGGAGTGTCCCACTCTCTCACGAGAAGCTGGAGAAACGAATCATGAATAGGAAAGGTCTTTGCCAAGGGATGCAGGCCCGCCAACACAGGATCTCCCTTCTTAGTAGGGAGGGAGCCGGGGGGCCCAGGGGCTCAACGGGAGGGTCGAGATCTAATTCCTGAAGAACGTGGGGAATAAGGTCCGCCAACTCTTCCTTGCGAAAGATCCGGAGCACCCGCGGGTCATCACATTCCAAGTGCGCTGCCAATGTCGCCTCATCATCCGCTTGCGACACCGGGTCACCCCCTGGGTCCGGCGAGGGAGACGTCCCGCCCAGGGACAGCGGCAGACCCAGGGGCACCCTGGGACCCCCCACCGCAGCCCCCGCTAGCGAAGCCGTAGTGCCTGTGGTCCTTGGAACCTTAGCGGGGGGGGGAACTGCAGCTGACCCCCCCCTGAGGATTCAGGCTTTGCAGATATGCCTGGTGCATAAGCACCACGAAGTCCGCCGTCAAACTGGGAGGCACTGGGGGGGGGGGGGTTTGGGGAGTCCCTGGGGAGCCCGGAGGTGGATAGGAGCGGACCCGGATCAGAGATCGGGGTTCCAGCGGCAAGAAATCATCCTGCGTCTCCTCAGCATCAGATCCCTCGCTGCTTTCCAATTCCAAAATGGCCGCCGCTCCCGCCAAAGGAGGGGGCGGGGCTACTCCCCGAGGCCCGCGGCGCTCCGAGCACGGCGGAGAAGTCGTCGGGGGAGCGGTGCTGGTCTCCCACCTGGGGAGACACCTGCCGCAAGGGCCTTCCCTCGAACCTCCCTGTCCCGGGCCGCCGCAGGACGGGCAACGGGCGCGCTGCATAGCGCGAGCCCGGGGGCGGGAAAAATGGCACCGAGCAAAGAGAAGCCAGGAGATGCGCCGCGGGAGGAGCGGGCTTGCCTCGCCTTCACTCTACTCCTGAATCCCTCCCACCGGGGGCGGCAGGGGAATGGGCTTCCGTGCCGCCACGGCCCCAGGGAATGGCGCGTCGCAGGGCCGCGGGGGGGAGGAGAGGAACCGCGGCTGAAAGAAGGGGAGAGGCTGGCACCACCAGCATCCACCTCCTAGTGCTAGATTCCACTGCTGTAAAGCAAAAACAACACAGAACCTCCCCAACTTACCCCCGGAGAGACAGCAATGAAGGCTGAGCAAGGGAGGGGGAGAGAAGAGGCAGTCCTGATGGCAAGAGATGAATTAGGGCGGCAAGCCCGAGACAGCCTCTCTACTTTTTTTTTTTTTAAACTGCTTGATCCAACCTAAAGGGAGAATAGAGAGAAGAATAAAAACATGTGGGCCCAGGAGCCACTAATCAGGGGAAGCAACAGGTTCCCCTCCTCACATCTGCTGGAGTCAGAGAGATACTGAGGATCTAGGAGGGGTGCACCAGCTTATATGCCAGCACCCTCCGAAGTTTGCTCTGACTCCATCTGCTGGACGGGGGACATAACCCAACGTCTGGACTGATCCTGGTACGTACAGGGAAGGAGTCTCTGGAGCTCTGGGGTTTAAAGATGTTTGAAAGTCCAACATTGCAGACACGTTCCCTACACCTTGCAATGTATTGGACAGCCTACTCGGAGAAACAATGTTCACAGGGGAGAAAAACTCTGCTATTGTGGGTTGTAAGGGTATTGTTACTGGAGTAGTCAGAGCCTCTACTCGAATTTTCCCTTTACGCTTAGTGTCTGGCATTTAGAGTTCACAACAATGTAAATTAAAGGAATTATACCCTTAGAGGTTTTTCTCCAATCCAATTCCTAGTTACGATTTGAAGCCACCGCTGAAGGTTGAAGGGGAGATAGTTGTTTAACTTTTGTATTTCCAAAAAGTTAAAAAAAAAAAAAAGAGTTGAGTCAATCAGACAAATCCAAATCAGACGAAGCCAAATTAGACAAAGCGACACATGCACCTTTGTCGCACGCGGCTTCGTCAGTGCGCCGGCGATGGCTGCGCACCACAGGAAGACTTTTTAAAATACCTTCCCACGTCTCAGGCAAGTGACTTCAGTAATCAGGAAAATGTCCACAGGTAATAGATGACGTCTGGGCCAGTAATCACTCGACATTCTGATCAAGTAACGTTCTCCCGCTTCACCTCAAAGGCAATTGTGGGAAGGCTTTTTTAAATACCTTCCCGCGTCTCAGGCAAATGACGTCAGTAATCAGGAAAATGTCCGCAGGTAATAGATGCCATCTGGGCCATTAATCACTCGACCCTCCGATCAGGTAACGTTCTCCCGCTTCACCTCAGTTTAAATTTTAAACAGTGTTGTTACAATTCTTGATTTAATCTAGTGCAAATTTCTTTTCATATTAATATTCATGTTTGTTTCAAATAATAGTAAGGTCACTGAAAATTCAGGATTTCTGCCAGTCCCAGGTGGAGCTAATTTTAGTAGTCAATTTGTTTTGCAGACAATGACTTACCGGTTAGCTCTGTCTCTTCTTCCTGGAACTTATGTATATTTAGATTTTTTTTTATATTTATATTTTTTATATTCTACTTTTTGCACTTTTTTCCGCACTTCAAAGCAGATTACATTCAAGTACTGTAGGTATTTCCCTATCCCTAGAGGGCTTACAATCTAACCGCATCATTCTTCAAAATGCATTATGGCGTTAACGCATGCGATAAACACCATAATGCATGGCACAATGCAAATTTTTAAAAGGGGAGGAATTGGGGAGGAGTTGGTGGCACAAAAGTGGGCTGGCTTCACACCTTGTGAAGCCATAATGCACGATATCGCACAGTTTTAACGCCAAAATTAACTACATATTTTTCAATAGTGTTAAGCTGTGCGATATCGTGCGTTATGCCCAAAACACAATTTGCGATTTTTTCTCAAATTCCGTTTTGGGCATTTTTAGGCTGGTGTAGGGCCTGAGATGTGGGAGGATAGTGGGGAAGGGGCCTGTGATGTGGGAGGAGAGAGAGAGAGCGAGAGCCTTTGGGGGTGGCACCATTAGTAGGCAGCTATTTATGCTATTATAGGAGGCCCGCCTAGTAACTCGAGGTGAGGTTTAGGTAGTAGTGTAGGGGTTAGGGGCCATTTTGACATGCAGAGTGAGACATAGAACAGAACAGTATACTCTTGTGAAGATCTGGTGTCCTTCAGAGTGCGGAAACTTGCACAACGATGAGATTTGTACAATGATCTCTCAACCTAGCTTGATGGTCTCTCTACCTGGGTAACACGCCCTTTAATCTGTCTAATGCTTTTTGAACCGTTTAGTCTTCTTCTGAATTCTTGCATGCTTCTCTTCCTGTTTTGCTCAGATTCTATCCTCATCCAACTACTATTTAGGAAATGTCTGTCACTAAGTATTCATTTTATCTTGCATTAATATGTCTTGTAAAACCCTCATCAAGTTGTGTTTTCTTCTTAGACCAGTTCCTGAGTCCTTGAATAAAGCAAAATTGCTTACCTTGTAATAGGTGTTATCCCAGGACAGCAGGATGTAGTCCTCACATATGGGTGACATCAGTAATGGAGCCCTATGTACGGAAAACTTCTGTAAAAGTTTCTATGAAACTTTTGACTGGCACCAGAGTGCCTACTGAGCATGCCCAGCATGCCATGATATTCCCTGCCACAGGGGTCTCCCTTCAGTCTGGTTTTGTAGCAATTAGCGTTAGCCAAAAATAAAATAATAAAACGTATTGGACCCAACTCCGCGGGGTGGCGGGTGGGTTTCGTGAGGACTACATCCTGCTGTCCTGGGATAACACCTATTACAAGATAAGCAATTTTGCTTTATCCCAGGACAAGCAGGATGCTAGTCCTCACATATGGGTGATTAACAAGCTAGAGGCTGCGTCATTTCGTATTGAAGCAACGGTGAAGTATTGTTGTTGGAAATGACGCAGCCGAAGATCACAGCAGGTTGGATGTAGAAGGAGTTGGGGTTACACTGGAAACAAGTTCTTTAAGACAGATTGTCCATATGCTGAATCTTGTCTTCCTTCTTTGTCTAAACAGTAGTGAGCTGCAAAGGTGTGAAGAGAACTCCATGTTGCTGCTTTGCAAATGTCCAGAATAGGTACAGAGCGAAGGTGTGCTACTGAGGTTGACATCGCCCTGACTGCATGTGCTTTTACTCGCCCTGGAAGAGTAAGGCCTGCTTTTCTATAACAAAATTGTATGCAATCTGCTAGCCAATTTGACAAAGTATGTTTACCCACTGGTTTACCAGGTTTTTTGGATCATAGGATACAAACAGCTGACTGGATTTCCTGTGGACTGTAGTGCGGTTTAAGTAGAAAGATAGTGCACGCTTACAGTCCAAGGTATGTAAGGCACTTTCTCCCTGGTGAGAGTGAGGTCTTGGAAAGAATGTTGGTAAAACTATAGATTGATTGAGGTGAAATTCCGTGACTACTTTTGGAAGGAATTTAGGATGAGTACGGAGGACCACCCTGTCATGTAGAAACTTTGTAAAGGGTTCGTATGTGACTAGAGCTTCTAGTTCGCTGACCCTTCTAGCTGATGTAATGGCTATAAGGAAAACCGTTTTCCAAGTGAGAAATTTAAGGTCACAGGTATCTTTGGGTTCAAATGGAGAACGCATAAGCCTGGTTAAGACTACGTTCAAGTCCCATTGTATGCTTGGGGAATGAAGTGGTGGTTTAATGTGAGTTAGGCCTCTCATGAATTTACTGACGAGAGGCTGTGTAGAGATAGGTGTGTCTCCCAGCTTGCTATGATAAGCTGAGATTGCACTCAAGTGTATTCTTACAGATGAAGTCTTTAGACCAGAGTCTGAAAGATGGTATAGGTAGTCTAGTAGTGAGGTAGTGGGGCAAGTGAAAGGATCTAGTGCTTTCTGAGTGCACCACAAAGTAAACCGTTTCCATTTGTAGGAATAATTCCTTCTAGTGGAAGGTTTACGTGAGGCTATCAGCACTTGAGATATAGTGGTTGGAAGGTTGAGTGGTTGTAAGATCAAGCTTTCAACATCCATGCTGTCAGGGACAGGGATTGAAGGTTGGGATGGCGCAGCTGACCCTGTTCCTGAGTTATGAGATTGGGAGCTACTCCCAGGCAAATGGGATCCCTGACTGAGAGATCTAGAAGTGTGGGAAACCATACTTGTCGAGGCCAGTATGGGGCTATGAGTATCATGGTCCCCTTGTCCTGTTGAAACTTCACTAGAGTTTTGGTTATGAGTGGTATCGGTGGATACGCATATAACAGGCCTGAGTTCCAATGGCGAGCAAAAGCATCCCTTGGTAGGCTGTTCTGCTGCCAGAGGAGAGAGCAGTAATTGTTCACTTTGTAGTTCAGATGGGATGCAAAGAGATCTATTGTTGGTTGACCCCACCGTTGAAATATCTTGGTTGCTAGCGTTGGGTCTAGAGACCACTCGTGTGGTTGGAAGTGACGGCTGAGGCGATCCGCTACTGTGTTGTGGATGCCTGCTAGGTAGGTGGCCAGTAGAAGAATTGAGTGTGCTAGGGCCCAGTCCCAAATTTGAGCTGCTTCTTGACAAAGGAGATAGGAACCTGTTCCCCCTTGTTTGTTGATGTACCACATGGCTACTGTGTTGTCCGTTTGGATCAGAACAGTCGTGTGTGAAAGGCAGTCCTTGAACGCATGTAGTGCATAGCGTATAGCTCGAAGCTCCAGAAAGTTTATTTGAAAGGAGGCTTCTTGTTTCGTCCATGTGCCCTGCGTCTTTAGATGACCAATGTGTGCTCCCCAACCTAAGGTGGATGCATCTGTAGTTAAAGTCACTTGTGGATCTGGTTGCTGGAAAGGTAGACCCTTGAGCAAGTTGATCGTTGATGTCCACCAGAGAAGGGAAGATTTCAGATCTTGTGTTATCTGAATGGGAGTGGACAATGGTTGAATGGCTTGAATCCATTGATTTTTCAGTGTCCATTGCATTAGTCGCATGGTCAATCTGGCCATGGGAGTGACGTGAACTGTTGAGGCCATGTGTCCGAGTAGGGTGAGGCACTGATGAGCTGTAACTCGAGACTGATTGCGAATAGAGTGCGCTAGGAGAACGAGCGTTTGAGCACGGTCTCTTGGAAGAAAAGCTTTTGCTGTGATGGTTTTGAGATCTGCACCTATGAACTGCAACTGGTGAGATGGTGTGAGATGGGGTTTCTCGTAATTGATGAGAAATCCCAAGGAGTGAAGCAACTTTATTGTGAGCTGGAGAGAAGTGAGAGCTCCGCTTTGTGTTTGACTCCTGATGAGCCAGTCGTCCAAGTAAGGAAACACATGCACTCTTTGTTTGTGAAGATGTGCCACCGCTACTGCAAGACACTTTGTGAATACTTGAGGTGCTGACGCTAGGCCGAATGGTAGTACTCGATATTGGAAGGTACTGTCGATGAGGAGGAAAGATGGGAATGTGAGCGTAAGTGTATTGAAGATCCAGAGAGCAGAGCCAATCCCCTTTTTGAAGAAGAGGTAGCATGGTGCCCAACGATACCATCCTGAATTTCTCTTTCTTTAGAAATTTGTTGAGATTTCTGAGGTCCAGAATAGGACGTAGGCCCCCGGTTTTCTTTGGAATGAGGAAATATCGGGACTAGAATCCTCTGCCCCACTGAGGCCTGGGAACTTGTTCTATGGCCCTGGCATTCAGAAGGGTGGATAATTCTGCTTGTAGAATTGTGGAGTGATGAGACACTGTCCAAGATGAAAGAGGAGGATTTTCGTTTGGTACAGTGAGGAAATCCAAGCGGTACCCTTGAGCTGTAATTGAGAGTACCCATTGGTCTGTTGTGATGGAGGTCCAAGTTTGATGGTAATAAGCTATTCAACCTCCCACCGGTAAGTGTGGAAGAGGATTTTGAGAATGGTTTCTGCTCTCTGGCTGGTTTTCAAAAGCCTGATGTGGATGCAGTAGGCGCAGGCTGCTGGGGCCTAGCAGGCCTCTGTCGAGTTTGGGAACGCTGTGTAGGGCGTTGCTGTCTGGCTCTGGTAGCAGGAGGATAATATCGTCGAGGGCGATAGTACGGTTTCCTGACTTCTCTTCTAGGAGGCCTCCTAGAAGGTTGGTGTGTCTCTTGAGGAAGTTGAGACAACTGTTTCAGGGTTTCCGTGTGGTCCTTTATGGTTGCCACTACCTCTTTGACCTTGTCTCCAAAAAGGTTTTCCCCTAGACAAGGTAGGTCTGCCAACCTTTCTTGTACTTCTGGTCTGAGTTCAGAAGATTTTAACCAGGCCCATCTTCGAGCTGTTATACCTGAGGCCGATAAACGGGAGGCTGTTTCGAAGGAATCGTAAGTGGCTATCACCTCGTGCCTGCCTGCTTCTAGGCCCTTATGCACGAGGCGGAGGAAACCCTCTTGAAACTGGTCTGGCAAATGTTGGGAAAGAGTTTCAACCTGTTTCCACAGGTCACGCTGATACTGGCTCATGAATAATTGGTATGAGTTTTTATCCGTGAGACCAGCATTGCTCCTTGGAAGATCTTCCTTCCTAAACTGTCAAGGAAACGACTGTCTTTACCTGGAGGTGTGGAAGCATGTTGTTTCAGACTCTTAGCCTTTTTCTGGGCTGATTCAACCACTACAGATTGGTGTGGCAATTGAGACTTTTGAAACCCTGGAATGGGTTGTACGAGATATGTGGCATCAGCTCGTTTATTAACTGCTGCCACAGAGCCAGGGTGCTCCCACATCCGGTACATTAGCTCTTGCAGGACCTCGTGCACTGGAATAGCTAGTATTTCTTTAGGAGGATCCACGAACTGAAGGACCTCCAAGGTCTTCTGCCTAGTGTCTATTTCCGAGAGGAGAGAGAATGGGATAGTGTCTGACATCTCCTTTATGAAATTAGAGAAGGAAAGATCTGGTGATGATTTCCTTCTGTCCTCTGGTGGTGAAGGTTCAGATAGGATATCTTCTTCAGATGATAGATCATTCTCTGAGTCAGTACCAGTATCCAGTGGATGTCCAGATGGTCTAAGTGGCTTAAATGGGACCTCAAACATTGGTGTACGTAGTCTGACAGGCGGAATAACTCCTGATGGACCAGGCAGTGGTTCTTGATGTGGATCTGAATCGAAATCCTGAGGTGAAGTAGAAAAAGCCTGAATTAGGGAATCCAATGTATCCATTAATGGTTGAAAAATGGAGGATTCTTGAACTGTCATCGATGGTGGCATCGGTGCCGGTGGCCGAATAGGAATCGACGGCATCGGTGGCACAGACGCCGGAACCGGCGGCATCGGCATCGACGGCATCGATGGTTGCGGTGGAATCGGCATCGAGGGCACTGGTGTTGGAACCGGCGATGTCATCGGGATCGGTGTCGAGGGCATCGCTGGCGTAGATGGCTGAAGTCGTGGCATCGCCTCGATGAAAGCATCTCTGACCGCTTGACGTATATACACATCAAGTTCCACCCGCATGGATGGTGAGAACAGAGCACCCATGGGGGGAGGCGGTGACGGCGATGCCGGTACCTCCTCAGAGCCCTGAGGAGGCACGGTTCCCTGCGCCGGAATCGGCGGGGATCGCCCTGTCGATGGCTCTGAAGCCTGATCCTGGAGCCGAGGTTTCTTAGTCGGTGTACCGCCCTCTGTCGATGGCTCGCCGGGTATCGAGGTCGCGGATGCCGTATGCGGCCTACGGTGCCGATGGCGATGCTTCTCTTTTTCGCAGGCTTTTTCACTGCCCGATGTCGACGCCCTGGACGATGGTGAGGGGGAGGAAAAGGGAGCGTCTCCTGACTCACCTGGTAGACGCTTTTTAAATACGACTTTTCGAATCGACCCAGCCAGAGACGATTGTGCTGAGGTGGATGGAGCTGATACAAGCTGTATTTTAAACAATTGCTCCATTTTCTCTAGTCGTAGACGACGGCCCTTTGATGTCATCGTGGCACACAAGGGACAAGTTTTAACATCATGCCCTTCACCGAGACAGAGGACACAGTCCTGGTGAGGGTCCGTAATGGACATGTTCCTGGTGCATTTGGGACACTTTTTGAAGCCTGAAGCCATTTTGGGGCCGGACAGCCGTCGACGGCCAATGACTCAGGACAAAAAATTTGGAAAAAACGGAACGGAACCGCGAAAATCGAAAACTTACCGCGATCGGTGTTTACTAAGGGGAGACCCTTTGCGGCTTGAAGTTTTCTAACTTTTCCTTAAGTTAAAGTTGTGGAGAATTCCACAGGACTCCTAGAGACCGCGAGGCTAACTGCTTCGCGGAAAAAAGAAGACTGAAGGGAGACCCCTGTGGCAGGGAATATCATGGCATGCTGGGCATGCTCAGTAGGCACTCTGGTGCCAGTCAAAAGTTTCATAGAAACTTTTACAGAAGTTTTCCGTACATAGGGCTCCATTACTGATGTCACCCATATGTGAGGACTAGCATCCTGCTTGTCCTGGGATAACTTATCTACTTCTACCATACATTTTTGCATTTGAATTTTAGCTCAGATGTTAGCTTATTTTTAGTTCTTTATTAAGTTTTTGATTTGTTTAAAACATTAGCTTAAAGGGAACAATAATTATTTGACATATAAATTAAAAACTAAATTGTAGTGCAGCAATTCTATGCCTCTGTTATTCCCTATTTGTATGATCTATAGGTATATCTTGTTCACTGATCCAATGTATTATATATCTTATATTTTTTTAAATGTATACCTATAAAAGTGTTCAGCTTTATAATGCCCCCTCTCCATAACTCTAAAACTTTCCTGTGTGTCTATATTTCAGCTGCTTGTGGTACTCTTTGTTTTACATGCATCATTAAGAAGTTTGAATAGGATAAGGACCAGCACACAAGCATTTTAATTTACTTTATAGATTGCAGGAGCAGTTAAATAAAAGTGTCCAAAAACTACTTTATCAGACATCCACTTGTTCATGTTTTTACATGATTGATGATGAGTTGATAAACTATTCACTGAACTTTCAAAAGTATAATTTTTGTTATTATATGTAAGAAAATTAGAAGATTGTGATTATTACTTTTGCTGGTTACTTGAAATTGTCTTCTCCCAAGCAGCTTTGTTTATATTTTCATCTGTTTCATATTTATTTTTCTCCTGAAAGATAATAAAATGCAAAAAACAAAGCAGCGACGTCAATAGTGGACAAGGAAAAGCTGTATTTATGTAGTAAATTGTATTTCTTACACTTAAATGGAAAGCATGACCCCATGATATACTGAAAATGTAAAAACTATAAAGAAGTCAAAGGAATGGGGAGGTGTATAGAAAGTTCTGATTGGCAGTAGACACTCTGAAGCAGTAGAAAATGGAAGGCATTTAAAATACTAAATTGAAATTGGAAGGCTCTGAATTGGGGAGAAAAAAAGAACTAGTCAAGAGATAGTAATAGAATTGTTGACATTCCTTGGAAGGAACAGACAGAAAATGAGAGAAGGATGTAGAAAAACAACTTGCATCTTTTTTGAGCCTTTTGTTGATGTGGTCTCCAGAAAAGCAAACTTTAAGAAAAATGTATAATTACGTTAAGGAAGCCTTGTTGGGAGTAACAGATACAGAAGAGCTATTAACAGCAATAAAAAAGAGCCATGAAATGGCAACAAATGACTGTGTCATGCAGAGATGAGAATGATTTACTAAAAAAAAGGAGGAGAAAAACAGCAAACACAATAGTATTCAGGAAACACAGATAGATGGAAAAGGGACAGACAGAATTACTAGGAGAAATGAAGGGAAACAGGAAGTACAATTCATAAAGGCAGAGGATGAAACTTTATTTAGAATACAAGAGAAAAGAGAAATGGAGAAATTACTTACCTGATCATTTTGTTTTCCTTAGTGTAGACAGATGGCCTCAGGACCAGTGGGTTATGTGCTCTTCTGCAAGCAGATGAGAGACGGAGTCAGATTTCAAAGCTGACGTCACTCTAGATCAGCTGTTCTCAACCGGTGTGAGCACCGGCAACTTTAGGGGTGGCCAAAGTTGCTTAACCCCTTTTAGGAAACGGGTCAGCTCCAGATGAGCTGATAGTCGGATACCGTTCACTTCTGCTCTCAAGCAGGAGAGGGCAACTACTTGGACTTTGAGGGAGTTGAGGGACAAACCCTTCTTCATACCATCCTATAGAAACTCCAGAATCATGGAGATCTTGGCCATCCGCGAGAGTATCCCGCGGTCCTCGCACCAGACTTCGAATACTCTCCAGATCCGTATGTATGACAGGGATGTTGAAAACTTGCACGCGTGGAGTAGGGTGTCATTCACGGCCTTCGAGTAACCACGCTTCTTCAGGCGAGTCCTCTCAAGGGCTAGACCATAAGAGAGAATCGAGATGGATCTTCGTGAAGAATCAGGCCCTGCCTGAGAAGGTCCCTGTGTGGAGGTAAGCCCAGAGGGTTCCCCGCCAGGAGGTTTTGCATGTCTGCGTACCATGGGCGTCTTGGCCAATCCGGGGCCACTAGTAGAACTAGTCCCCTGTGATGCTCTATCTTGCGGATGACCTTGACCATTAGTGGTGATGGGGGGGAAGGTGTACAGTAAATCTTCATCTGGCCAAATCTGGATGAGATCGTCGATCCCTTGGGAGTGTGGTTCTCGTTTGCGGCTGAAGAACCTGGGGACTTGGGCACTGGGATAGGTGGTGAGTAGATCCATGGCTGGGAGGCCCCAGTGATTTACTATCAGTTGGAAGGCTGTGGTCGACAGCGTCCATTCTCCCGGATCCAGGCTCTCTCTGCTGAGGAAGTCTGCTGAGACGCTGTCTTTTCCTGCGATGTGGGAGGCCAAGATCCCTTGTAGGTTTATCTCTGCCCATGCCATGAGAGGGTCTATCTCCAGAAATACCTGCTGGCTCCTGGTTCCTCTCTGGTGGTTGATGTAAGCGACCGTTGTAGCGTTGTCTGACAATACTCAAATCGCTTTGCCTCGGAGTCTGTGGCTGAACTGCAGGCACGCTAGTCTGAATGCTCGAGCTTCCAGGTGGTTTATGTTCCATTCCGCCTATTTCTTGTTCCATTGTCCCTAGGCCGTCAGTTCCTGACAGTGGGATCCCCACCCTCACAAGCTCGCATCCGTTGTGAGCAAGATCCAGTTCAGTGGGGACAGGCTTATGCTCTCTGCTTAGGTGGTCTTCCTGAAGCCACCACTGAAGTTGAGAACGTACCTCTGCTGGTAGTTGGAGGTAGTTGGATTTCTCAAATCTTAGTCCTGGGACAGTGGGTTCCATCATGACAGTAAGAAGTGCTGGAGCGGTCGCATGTGAGCCCTTGCCCACGGGACAACCTCTAGGGTTGATGCCATGAGGCCGAAGACTTGAGGATAGTTCCATACCTTGGGGCGTGCATTGGTCATCAATCGTTGCAATTGTTCCATCAGTTTACTTCTCCTCAAGGAAGGGAGGAAGACTTTGTTCTGTTTGGTGTCGAAACGGGCCCCCAGGTACTCTAGAGATTGCGAGGGCTGCAGACTGCTCTTGCCCATGTTCATGACCCAACTGAGCTCCTGCAGTAGGCTCTTGACTCTACTGGTCACCTATTGGCTCTCTTCTGAAGAATTTGCCCTGATCAGCCAGTCGTCCAGGTAAGGGTGTACCAAAATCCCTTCCTTCCTCAGTGTTGCCACCACGACCACCATAATTTTGGAGAATGTTCTGGGGGCGGTTGCTAGGCCGAAAGGTAGCGCTCGGAACTGGTAATGGTGACCAAGTATCGCAAAGCGTAGAAAACGATGGTGATCTTGATGGACTGGAATGTGAAGGTAGGCTTCGGAGAGGTCCAGGGAGGTTAGAACTCTCCTGGTTGTACTGTCGTCTCCATGCGGAAGTGTAGTATTTGCAGATGATGGTTGACGTTCTTGAGATCCAAAATGGGTCAGAATGATCCTTCCTTCTTGGGAATGATAAAATAGATGGAATAGTGCCCTGTATTTTGCTGGGGCGTGGGAACAGGAGTTATTGCCTTCAGTCTGAGTAGTCTTGTCAGAGTGGATTCCACTACCAGTCTCTTGGTGTGGGAGTGGCAGGGTGACATCATAAATTTGTCTCGAGGGATGCTGCAGAACTCCAGAGAGTAACCTTCTTGAATGATGTTTGGTACCCATTTGTCCGTCATGATCTCGACCCATCTTTGGTAGAAGAGGGCAAGTCGACCCCCTATTTCTTCTTCCTGTGGAAGGGTCAGCCCATTCTCATTGGGAAGCATGGCTGGAGCCTGCCCCTGAGCCTGTTCCTCTCTTGGTCTGTCAGTTCTGAAAGGGCTGGGACCTTCTGGGGGGACGAGGTGCCTGGAACTGTGAGTTCCTGTAGGGTCTAAAGCGTTGTGAGCCTCTGCCCTTGGTTCTTATGGGGAAGGGGCACTGAGATCTTTTACTCCTGTCTTCAGGTAGCCGAGGCACTGGGGATTCACTCCATTTGCTGGCTAACTTCTCTAATTCGCTTCTGAACAAGAGACTTTAAAGGGCATTCTTGTGAGATTAGCTTTAGAGGTTGTGTCAGCAGACCAATTCCATAGCCATAGTTGTCTTCTGGCTGCCACTACCAAGGCTACGCCTCTGGCTGAGGTATGCACCAGATCTGAGCTTCCGTCCATCAAGAAGGCTGCTGCAGGTTCCATCGTCTCACCGGTATATGTTCCGGAGTTATTTGCTTCTCTTGAGAGGAGCAAGCAGGAACGTGTCACCAGTGCGCAGCAGGAAGCATTCTGCAGTGTCATTACTATTGTGTCGAAGGCCTGCTTAAGAATGGATTCCAATTGTCTATCCTGAGTATCCTACAATGCAGCCCCTCCCTCAAAGGGAATGGTTGTTCACTTTGAGAAGGCACAGACCATGGCGTCCACTTTTGGGAAATGCAGGTGTCCTTGGTCGCTGATTACAGAGGGTTTAGGGCTTCCAAGGCCCGACCCCCTTTGAAGCTGGCCTCCGGGGCATCCTGCTCCAGGTCAATCAGTTCCTTGATGGTTTCCATCATTGGGAAGTAGCATGAGGCTTTACGAAGGGACACCAGGATGGGGTTCTTCGTTGGTTCCGCCATAGGATCCGTGCCTGGAATACCCAGAGTCTTCAGAGTCTGGGAAACAAGGGCTGGTAATTCATCCTTGTGGAAGAAGCGAAGCATGGTTCGGTATGGTTCCAGGCCTGGAGGAATTTCTCCTCCTTCCAGGGAGTTGCCATCATCATCTGAGGTGTCTGGGTCCCTGTTAGGGAAATTCTTGGTTAGGCGAGGCATGTCTCAAGGCATCCGAGCAGTGTTGGGAGGGTCTTGTGCTTCCGGCAGGGGTTGAGCCCTGGGCGCAGCCGGGGCTGATTGCACCTGAATGAAGGCTTGCAGCCCTTGGAAAAATTCTATCCAGGAGAAGGTCTCTGTGTCCATGTTAATCCCAGGGGGAGTTGGAGTAGGGGCCCCAGAGGTGCCCTCTTGTGGAGAAGCCATCTCGGGGATGCATAGTTCCAGGGAGCTATCGTCTGTAGCAGTTCTGGAACCATCCCCTGACAGTGAGGGACCTGGCTTTGGTTCCCCCTGGACTTCTTCGCAATGCTGACATAGGCAGGACTCCAGTTCAGGCTGCGCGGCTCTTATGTGGCAGGCTGTGCAAAGACTGCCTTCTGGCCTTCTTGGATGCCGGTGCCATAGCCTCTATGTCTAGGCGCACAGGTAATGAGCTTCAATGCGCTCGGTGCGCTCAGTTGTGCATGCGGTTATGCGCGCCGCTGTGCGCGGTTTGTAATGGGTGCGCACAAGTTAGGCGCATTGGCTGCTCGGCCTGCCCACCGCATACCGCCGATCGAGAAGGGAAGATGCCGCTGGTGCCCTCCGCGTGTAAGATGATGCCCCCGAGGGTCTCCACATGGACCCATGCACCGGGATGGGGCCTAGCCCAAGCAGGGCTGCTCAACCCGTCGGCGCACCCTTTCTGCCTTGCCGGAAGAAAAACAGAATCGGTACGGCAATCCGAGCCTCAGAGACCGAAGACCTGAATTTAAGGTTTTCTGCTTACCTGGTCTTGGCGCTTACCAATCGTGTGCCAGTAGGGTCTCCAGCTGCGGGGGGAGAGGGCTCTGCCTTCACTGCCGTGCTCGGATGCGCTCCCGCTGGCTTTCTGTCACTCTGGGGGCTAAGTCCACGCCGGGAACCGGCTACCGGACCAAGGCACACTTCTGAGGGATATTAGGATCACCTCAAGAATTCTCAATTAGGGGAGGAACCTTAGGTTTCACCGCAGGAGAGCGGGGCTCGATCTTCTTTAAGGTAAATTTTGTTCCTTTTCTTCTTTGCTGTAATTCTTAACACTAATCTAGTGTGTAGGATAGTGTCCCTATCTGCTAAGAGACGGAGAGATACTGAAGAACTGAGGTTACTGCAAGGGTATATCTAGAGTGACGTCAACTTTGAAATCTGATTCCATCTCCCATCTGCTAGCAGAAGAGCACATAACCCACTGGTCCTGAATCCATCTGGCTACACACTAGGAAATACCAAAATAGAAATAGTAAGAATTAAAGGCAAGGGCAGGATTAGTGAAGAGGAGGAAGAAAGCAGATATCTTTTTAGCAATTATTTACAAAACTGCATAAAGTTGCATAACGTTTCACATCTCAATTTGTTGAAAAACATTCATGTTTATTTTTAAACAATCTTTAATCTATGTACAAATGCTAATTTTATCAAGTACAAAAATCAAGACTTTAACAAGACACATACATTAAAAATGTTACTGTGAAATGACACTTTTGTTTTAAACTGAAATACTGCAACCGTCCTTTCTATACTTTCTTGAAAGTCCTTGTCATCTTTCTGTATACATGAGTTTATGTATGCTAAAAATGCCCTCAACATCAGCAGTTTATCATGCTGTTAATTACACATAAATATAATTACATAAATTATATATAATTCCACATAATTTAACCTCATGTGCCCAATTTAAGACAAGTTTAAAACTTGCCATATTAGTGCCAGTCATCAAGGCTTTATGAATTTAAATTAATGCCATCTCTGCAAGCTGTGGGCTACCAGCAGTTGCATACTGGTGTACAGTTGGCCATATGTGGAGGTCCAAGAACTGCTGTATAAAGATGGTTCTTCTAAAGGGACATCACTCCATCGAGAAAATATAACATTTAAGAGACTTAAGAGATTTTTGAGAAATCAAACATTCTGAATGCTTTGTCTTCTCCAACTTCACTCCTCCCTTCTGTTCCCTACAGGCTGTTTACAAAGGAAGGGGCTGGAGTAGAAGCAGAGTGATACATGCGACCGAAGGTACCTTGTAGCTACCCTGTCTTATTAAATTCCTGCATTGGAAGACTGTTCCATACCTTCACCAAACTTTCTAAAAAAAATACTTTCAAATTACTCCTGAATCTAAAAGCATCATATGTAGAAAGTATAACTGCTTACCAGTAACAGGTATTCCCTGAATACAGCAGTTCACTGGTCATACACATGGGAGACATCACCATGTCAGCAATGACAAAGAATGTGATTACATAGCTTTCGAATGGGCCGATACAGTACAGTGCGCTCCGAGCGCACTGTTAGCCGGCATTTGGGCGCGCATTTTGGAAGCGCTAGCTTTGCCCCTTATTCAGTAAGGGGTAATAGCGTGTCCAAAACACGCGTCCAACCCCCCCCCCGAACCTAATAGCGCCCGCAACATGCAAATGCATGTTGATGGCCCTATTAGGTATTCCCGCGCGATTCAGAAAGCAAAATGTGCAGCCAAGCCGCACATTTCGCTTTCAGAAATTAGCGCCTACCCAAAGGTAGGCGCTAATTTCTCCGGGCACCGGGAAAGTGCACAGAAAAGCAGTAAAAACTGCTTTTCTGTGCACTTGCCCGCTCTCCCGCGTTTTTTTTTGTATCGGCCTGTAGGTAATTATTGCATGCACAACAGTTCCCATGCATCCATAGTCATGTAGTGTTTCGGAGAACAATTCCAGAAGGTGACCAATGGACTTCTGTCTTGAAAAAACATCTATTACAAGTAAGCAATTTTACTTTCTCTGAAAACAAGGATTTCAACCATGTGGGTCTTTATCGGCCATCATTTACCATGTTACTTCAGACACATGAAACTCCTTAGCAAATGGTGTCAACTGGGCCCGGAGCAAGGAGGCATTTTTGGCCCCACTGAACATCAATTCTTAAGTTTAGAGGTATTGGGGGGGGTGGGGGGAGTTCAGGAGATGGGGATCGGAGTGCCTCCCCAGACTACTAGGGTCTTTTATGGCTGGGTCTTGGGGAGGGATTGAGAAAGGGAGTGGTCCATCATTGTGCAATTTCTCTAGTACTTCTTTTACCTTTGGGGGGGGGGGGCAGAATTTCCTCAGAAGGCAGAGGTGGGGGAGGCAGGATTCAAAGACCTCCAGAGTGATTTGTGAGCTTTGGTGGAGGTAGGAGTATTTCAGACAAGAAAATAACTACATCTCAGTCAATAGTGATGAAATAATGGGGCTGACTTTTTTCTAAGTCAGCCATGTTATTTTATTTATTTATTTATTTAAAAACTTTTCTATACCATCGCTAAGTTATGTACCATCGCAACGGTTCACAAATAGGCACAAATAATGTATATATAGGTGGGTATCGTACATTCTAACAAGTGCCAGCTACAAACGGTAACAATATCATTAATAAATATATGTTTTTGGGTAGTGATGAAATAGTTCTGGGAAGGTTTATTGTGGTACTTTCCTTTGGTCTATTTCTCTACTGTACTATGTATTTATAATATTGTGATGCCATTTATTTTGGCTGCGTTTTCCTGTATTTTTCGTTCTCTCTCTCCCTCTCTACCCCACTGTTTCTTTTGGAAAGGCTTGCTTAATGAGCCATGTCTTTAAGGTTTTTTTTAAAGGATTTGATGTCACTCTGTAATCTTAGTCCAGTGGGCATTGTGTTCCATAGAAAGGGCCCTGCCAGTGATAAAGCCCTTTCTCTTACTTGTGTTAGTTTAGCTGATTTTACTGTGGGGATTGTTAGTAGTGCCTTGTTAGCTGAACGAAGGTTCCTTTGCGGTACATGGACTCTTAGAGCTGTATTTAGCCAGTCAGCTTCTTTATCATATATTAGTTTGTGTATTGTGCATAAGGCTTTGTACTTGATCCTGTATTCAATTGGTAGCCAATGTAGTTCTGCTAAAGTTTCAGTTATATGGTCCATTCTTTTTTTTCCTGTTAAAATTCTGGCTGCAGTGTTCTGGAGTATTTGCAGTGGTCTGATTGATGAGCTGGGGAGTCCCAGTAAGAGTGCATTGCAGTAATCAGTACTGGCGAAAACAAGTGTTTGTAGGATTGTTCTGAAGTGGTCAGCTGTGAGTAACGGTTTCAATCTTTTCAGGATCATGAGTTTTGCGTAGCCTTCCCTTACTTTTAATGATATGTGTTGTTTTAAATTGATTTCTGGATCCATTATTACTCCCAGGTTTCTTACTTTTTCGGCCAGTTCTATTTTCTGGTTATTTCCTAGCATTATTGGTGTTTTGATGATTTCAGATTGTTTTCGTCAAGTGTTAGGAATTCTGTTTTATCAATGTTAATAAACAGCTCCACTTTGGGTTAGAAGTTGTTTCTACTTATGTCAAGGTACATGTTTGCTAATCCTCAGTGTTTTATCAGTGGAGTCCTCTATGGTAGAATTAGCTGAATGTCGTCGCGTAAATGTAATGAATTATCCCTAGTCCTGCCAATAGATGACAAAGGGGCAGCATATATATATGAGAGGGTGGCAGACAGAGTGAACCCTGAGGTACTCCAGTTTCGAGTTTAAGTTTTTTTGAAAGAGTGTTTTTTATCAGGACTTGAAGAACCTATTGCTGAGGGTACGATTTAAACCAGTGATCGTTTTGTCACATAATCCTATTTCTTCTAGTCTGTTGAGTAACGTTTGTGGGTTACCGTATCAAAAAGTCTGCGGGTAGGTCTAGCATTAAAGGATGTAAGTTTGCTGTTATTGAAACTCTTTAAGATGTTGTCGGTTAATGAGAGGCGTAATGTTTCAGTGCTGTACTGCTTACGGAAACCGTGTTGCGAAGGGTATAGTATGTTGTTTTCATCTAGGTGTTCAGCTAATTGTTTTTGTACTGCTTTCTCTATTAATTGGCAATTAATGGGAGGTTAAGAGACTGGACGGTAGTTGTTGAGAATTAGGGGGTCACTGTTTTTCTTTTTTATTATTGGTTTTATGATTGCCCCTTTCAGTATGTCTGGGCATTTTTCCTTCCGTTAGGGATAGGTTTATGACTGTTCGTTAAGGTTGGGGCTACTACCTTGGTTATCTTTTTTATCTCTGTTGTGGTATGGTATCAATCATATGGGGGGCGGGGTTTGTATTTTTTATCATTGATTCTACTTCTAGTTGTGATATTTCTTCAAAGGCTGACCATGGGTTAACATCTCTCTTTTGCATTATGATTTCTTGTTTGGTGTTATTTGGGAGCTTATTTCTTAGGTTTGATATTTTGTCACTAAATAATTGAGCTATTCGTTACATTTTGATCCTGGTATACTTTGAGTTGACTCTTGTTTATCGGTTGTAAGATTTGTACTATAGCAAAGAGGGTCCTTGGGTTGTGTTGGCGAATTTTGTATTTTATTACTATAGTACTCTTTTTTAGTATTTAAGATTAGTTGTTTGTAGTAAGCTAGGTGTTTCCTGAATTTGGTTAGGTTTTCAATTGTTTTGTTTTTCCTCCATGTTTTTTCGAATTTCTGAGTTTTCTTTTTGCATCCTTTATTTTTGTATGTGCCATTGGTTATTTTGTTTAGTTTCTTTGATATGTATTGTTTCAAGGGGTTTACCGTATTGGCTATTTTTTTTGTTGATTCTAACCAATGGTCTGTAGCTAGGCAACAGTCTGTAGCCGGTATGTTGGTTAGTTCGTCTTCTAATTTGTCTTTTAGTTCTTCGCAGTTGTAGGGTGGTCTATATGTAAGTTCAATGGGGGTTTGTTTATTATGGTCTGATGGTGTCGAATTTTCATGCTTGATTGGATCATGAAATGGTCAGACCAAGGGATTTGAGTATAGCTAGTTGTTAGGTGTTCTATGTATTTATTGTTTATACAATATACATAACTTCTTTTGCATGTATTAGGCAATTTTATGCTTGGAAATGCATGCAAAGCAGCTTATTTCCACAAGGGATGAAAGCATTACATACACTGCACGATATTTATTTGATTTATATTTCGCTTTTCTCACATGATAAGTCAGTAATAAGGTGATATTGTGCGATAAATGGAGTTTAACGCACAGTATTGCCTTATTGTGGCTTAGTAAATCTAGTTCTAAGTTTATACCTGAGGCAATGGAAAGCAAAATGATTTGCCCAAATTTCAATATGCACCAAATATTGCAATGCAGTGAAAGTCCTTACTTTCTCTACCTATTTTATACAGATACATGTGAAAAAAAATACTACAGTTAAAACCCTGATTTATAAGTGGAGGCAGGTATATTTTAAAGGTGGGCACATACTTGAAATCATCAGTTTTTCTGTACCTCTGCCAGGTTTATCTAGTCCATCTCCATTTTACCTAGACCCTCTAGCAATTCATCCTGAACCCCACCAGTTCACTCAGACCTCTTACCCAAAAATTGCAGGCAACACACGACGAATATCAATAGTGTTAATCAATTAGATGTAAAACTGCGTGAATAAGTTTGATAATTTATATGAAAATTTCTCTTATAAAATAGCAACTTCTGTGTATAACTCTTGATCCCTCCCTCAAAACACCCCAGACTACCCCTTTTCTGCATCAGTAAATGTGCA
The DNA here is from genome assembly GCF_901001135.1 of Rhinatrema bivittatum. Lineage (NCBI taxonomy): Eukaryota > Metazoa > Chordata > Amphibia > Gymnophiona > Rhinatrematidae > Rhinatrema > Rhinatrema bivittatum. The sequence continues at coordinate 225,306,897 of NC_042617.1, read as the reverse complement.
TGTGAAACAAAAAATACATGTGTATAATGTGTGCAAATACAAGCTATTTATATGTGTATATGCTAATTTTCCTTGGGTAACCCCTTTGAAAATTTACTCAGTTGTCAAAGCAATGCTAGACACCATCAGGAGCACTATAAGCATATCGCATTCCTGGTGGCCTAGGTTATTTTGGGGGGATGCTGGGTGTAGCAAATGGGTTCCATTTTGGTTGTGGGTGGGAGGGAAATCAGAGGCCTCATTTATTTTCAGAATCAGATGGGAAGCAGGCTCCTCAGATTGATATGTCCATAACTTTCGGTAATTTTTTATGAGGCTTGGGGCTGGCGGAGGTAGTTTGGGTGCTATGGCACACATTAGCTTTAGTTTTTTAGCGGAGTGGGAGGATCACGGCTAAAAAGAAATGTTTATCTTTTTTCTGCAAATTAACCTGATATGTTTCAATATATCTGGTTAAAGTTACAGTTATCCAGGTACACATGCCCTTAAAACGTAGGGCAGCATATTAAAAGCACATTCAGTGCTTGAAGCCAGAAAAGACACTTATCAGCAATCTTTTAGCCGCAAAGAAATTGGGTGGTGCTACCTATCCTTTGGAAAGCATTTGCTAAGTGATTATAAAAGTTTTAGGGAAGTGTTAATACTTTTCAGTTTAGGGAAGCTTTAAGTGATGAATTGTTTTATTATAGTCAGGTGTTTAATGTGTGTTGATTTGTTTTGATGTAAGAAAATAATTGTATTATTGTTTTAATTTATTTTGTAAAATCTTGATGTTGTAATCCACCTTGAACAACTTGTTTGGTAGGAGTGTGGAATATTAAAATTTAGCAAATCAACAAACAAACAAACAACAAATAAATAAATAGACTTAACCGGATAAGTAGCGATATTCGCTCATGTCCGATTATGTTAATTGGATAAGTTAGACCAGCCATAGAGCTGGTCTAACTTAGCCAGTTATAACATATCCAGCTAAGCAGCACCATAAGGCACTGTCTCACTGAAGCATGCGCTGGCAGCTGACTGGCCTGCGCAACCTGCTACTGTTCCGGAGAGCAGGTAAGGAACAAAACAAAAAAAAGGTTAGTTAGCATGGTTTTAGGGGTTAGAGTTAGTAGGGGAAAAGGGAGGCAGGTTAGGTAGTGGGTTTAGACGTTCTATCCCAGTCCGCTCCTGGGAGGGAACGAGGATTAGGGCCTATTGTGTCGCCACACTCAACTTGTAAAATTCCCCCCTCCCTTATACGCGTGAGTCTGCATTCACATGTCAATATAAAATCGTGCGCGGGTAACATATTTTATAACGTCTGCGCGTTGGCGCACGCATGTTATAAAATTGGCGCATCCATGTGCACCTGCTGGGAACCACATGTGTGTCTTAAAATATTCTTTTTATGGGAGTAGGACAGAAAACTGATAACAGGCTGGAAAGTTGGTTAGCTGGTCAGAAAGTGGTGGTCAATGGAGTCCATTTTGGTGAGGGTAAAGCCACCAATAGGGCTTTCTTTTATTAGCAACATCACAAAAGAACTTACAGGAAATTTATGCTTGTTTGCATATGACCCAATCTGAAACAGAGCAGACACACAAGGCAGGATGAAAAAATTAAATGGCGATTGGAAAAACAAAGATGAATGGTTAAAGGATCAGCAGCTGTACTTCAATGAAAAAAACCAACATAAATTGTAGCATCTAAGATACAAAATCTATTAGCCATGTATCAGTTAGAAGGGAAGTACTGGCAAGAAAGCAGGAAGAAGACCTAAGTCTTTCTTTCCCTCCTATTTACCCCAAGCACATTCTTTGATTTAAAGACTCTTATCCCATCTAAGAGGACACTGATGACCTCGTGATTTGAAAACGCCAGTCAGTATAATAAGGCAGCAACAACAACAAGTTTCAGAGTATAACAAGAGATATCACTCATAGGAAAGAGGAGATAATATTGCTTTTCTATAGTCATCGGTGCTTACTTCTGAAGGCTATGGTTTTCTAAGGAAAGGGCAACCCAGAAACAATGCTATCCCACTGGAGTCCTTATGCAAAGGGGAGAGGGGAAAGAGTGGAAGCCTGCAGGAAGAATTAACATAAAAACTACCTGGAGCCCCCTTGAACTACGTGAGGCACTAAGCAATTGTTCTGCCTGCTTATGCCGAGTGAGAGCTCTATGGCTACCAAAATGGTGCAGAATTTGCAACACATATGCTCTACACATAGAAACAGAAGGAATTCAAAAGATATTCTCTAGAACAGTGGTTCTCAACCTTTTTTCTGTCGGGACACACCTGACAGATGGTTCTCACATGCGTGACACACTGACCCATGATCGTCACAGGGCTAGATGTAAATGTACAGTTTGCATCCACGGGAACCCCCCTGATCCACAATAATGGATGTAAGCAGAATTATGACATTCCCATTCAACTCATCTACAAAAAAGATATTCTGGTTCTGGTGTCATCTCAGTAACAGCAACTCAAACTCCTTCTACTTTCAGGCTCAATAGCCCCTACTTATGAAAAAGACAGCAGTTTACCACCAATGCATGTCCTCTTGAGAAAACGCAACAAATAAGACTGATAAAACACTTACATGCTAGTAAAATATCTCTTGTAACAGACACAGAACCGACCTAACATACTCCCAGGATCTGTAGTAATGCACATAAACTAATCCACACACAGTTACACCTGTATTATGGAATACACTCAAACAGGAGCAACCCTATCTATGAAAAGGCAACACTATAAATATTAAAATCAGGCCCTAAAAACCAATACACCTCTTATTAGGAAAACAGAACTAACAAGCAGCTATAGATCCCCACACAGAAATAATTGTAAAACTATACTAATAAGCAGAATAAATGTTTCACAACAACTATGAACAGAATAACATCCAACAATTAAAAACTCATAAAAACTATTAAAATTCTCCAAACACCAATAAAATATTTCAAAAAAAGCAGACACATCACATAATATTAAATAATTAAAATGGCAGTCAATCAAGAAAAATAAACTTAAAAAGCCACCTTTACTTACCCCCTCCAGCAGCTGTCCTACTCCTCTTCCATGCAGGCTGTAGCACACACCAGAAGCAGCAGTAGTGGCTAAGCTCTATACTCATGGTCCTCTTCCTTAGGGCCCATGTCTCTCACACACACACACCATACCAGTCATGCCCCCATGACCAGTTTCTGTCTCTCACACACCAATCATCTCCCAGTCTTTGACAAACACACCAGTCACCTTCCTGAACAGTTTCTCTCATGCCATACACACACACACAGGCTTCCCACTCCCGTGTTCCACTTACATATATGGGCTTCTCACTCTCATAATCACTTTCTCTTTCTCACATACACTCACCAGTCTCTCACTCCCATGCTTGTTCTCTCCACATGCACAGGCTTCTCATTCCCATAATCACTTTCTTTCTCTCACACATACACACACACCAGTCACCTGATCTCTCTCATGCATACACACACACAGGCTTCCCACTCCCATGTTCTCTTTCAGATGTACAGGCTTCTCACTCCCGTGCTGTATCTCACACACTCCCATGCTCACTCTTCACATGCACAGGCTTCTTATTCCCATAATCACTTTCTTTCTCTCTCTCACATACACACAAACACACACCAGTCACTTGATCTCTCTCATGCATATACACACACACATAGGCTTCCCACTCTCATGTTCTCTTTCAGATATACAGGCTTCTCACTCCCATGCTGTGTCTCACACACACACAGGTTTCTCACTCCCATGCCCACTCTTCACCTGCACAGGCTTTTCATTCCCATAATCACTTTCTCTGTTACACACACATACACACACACCAGTCTCTCTCTCTCATTTCCATGCTCGCTCTCCACGTGCACAGGCTTCTCATTCCCTGAATCACTTTCTTTCTCTCTCTCACATACACACAAACACACACCCGTCACCTGATCTCTCTCATGCATACACACACACAGGCTTCCCACTCCCATGTTCTCTTTCAGATATACAGGCTTCTCACTCCCGTGCTGTATCTCACACACTCCCATGCTCACTCTTCACATGCACAGGCTTCTTATTCCCACATACACATACACACACCCGTCACCTGATCTCTCTCATGCATGCATACACACACATACACAGGCTTCCCACTTCCATGTTCTGTCTTACATACACAGGCTTCTCCCTCCCATGCTGTGTCTCACACACACCCAGGTTCTCACTCCCATGCTCACTCTCTTCACATGCACAGGCTTCTCATTCCCATAATCACTTTCTCTGTTACACACACATACACACACACCAGTCTCTCTCTCTCATTTCCATGCTCGCTCTCCACGTGCACAGGCTTCTCATTCCCTGAATCACATTCTCTCTCTCACATTCACATACACACCAGTCACACCGTCACCTTACCAACCAGTCTCTCTCATATACATGCACACACACAGGCTTCCCACTCCCATGCTTTCTCACATACCCAGATTTCTCACTTCCATGCTTTTTCTCTCTCTCTCTCTCTCTCTCACACACACACAAACACACATCCCTGACTGTCTCACATACACATCAGTCATCTCCTTGAGCAGTCACTTTCATTGTCTCTCACATATACACATACATCAGCTCTCTGACCAGTTTCTCTCAATCACACACATACTCTCGATCAAATACATTCTCTCACTTACACACAGGCTCTCAATCACACACATTCTCTCACACACAGGCTGGCTGGCTGCTTCTCTCTCTTTCTGTCACTCACTTCCTCTCTCTCTCCCTCCCCCCCCCCCCCAACGGTAGCTGCTCCTCCTCCTCCAGCCCCCGCAGGCCAATAAGGAAGAATTCCATCGATCGCGGGAGGCTCCTGCTGCTCTCTCCTCTCCCGATTACCGTCTGCTGCAATAGCTTGGGGGCCGATGCTTGCAGCGGCCGCTGCTACTTCATCACGCGGCACGGCCTTTCTTCTTCCCGCGCACCGCGTATCACTTCCTGGTCCGGGGGGGGGAATGCAGGCCGCGGGAAGAAGAAAAGGCCAGCCGCGGATGCCACAGATTTTTTTTTTTTTGCACCGCTGCCGTTGCCGCCGGGGCTGGCGGCAACGGCAGCGGTGCAAAAAAAAAATCTGTGGCATCCGCGGCTGGCCTTTTCTTCTTCCCGCGCCTGCATTTGCCCCCCCCCCCGGACCAGGAAGTGATACGCGGTGCGCGGGAAGAAGAAAGGCCGTGCCGCGTGATAAACTAGCAGCGGCCGCTGCTAGTTTATCACGCGGCACGGCCTTTCTTCTTCCCTTCCGCGCCTGCATCCCCCCCCCACCCCGGACCCGGAACAGGAAGTGGTGCGCGGGAAGAAGACAGGCCGTGCCGCGTGAGAAAGGCCGTGCCTGCTAGTTATATCACGCCGGCACGGCCTTTCTTCTTCCCGCGCATCACTTCCTGTTCCGGGTCCGGGGGGGGGGATGCAGGCGCGGGAAGAAGAAAAGGGCAGCCGCGGATGCCACAGCTTTTTTTTTTTTTTTGCACCGCTGCGTTCCCGCTGGGCTTGAACGTGCTGATAGCCCGGCGGCAACGGCAGCAGGGAAGAACGAGCAGCGGGAGGGACCGGGAGCCACGCGACACACCTGCCGGTGCTTGGCGACACACTGGTGTGTCGCGACGCACCGGTTGAGAACCGCTGCTCTAGAATAATGAAAGGAAAGGGGGGGAAACAAATAGTAACATAAAAATATCTAGCAAGCATCAATAAAGTACATTAAGGTAGCATTTACAATATGAAAAATATACAAAAACAAGAGGTCATGAGATATAGTTAAGGAGGAAGGATAAAAGAAAAGTGAGGAAATACTAGTCTACTAACTGGATGCCTGGAATCGCCCCACCAGCAAAGTGACAGGAACCAATCAGTGATAGAATTCAACATGCTTATAAAAGACAGGACAAGAAACAGTCAGGACCAGAGATTGAGTCTGATCTGTGATGCAATGTGCACTAAGGGGTTAATTTTCAGAAGAATTTATGGGATTAAAACTGGGTTTTACACATGTAAATGCATTAAGTGCATTACATGGACTTTTGAAAATTGCAACACTATATGATATTTTTCTCACAAAAATCATTGAAACTTACCTCCTATATCTGGACAGTCAGGGAGTCTTATCTGCCAAAAGATACTATGGAGTGACTTTTCAAAAGAATTATACACATATAAGTAGCAGGAGATTATTTTATAAGCAGTTTATTAATGACTAATTAAATAAATAAAATGTTATACAAACTTAAAGATAATTATAGCATACACATAAAAAATGTAACTAACTAGTTACACAGCTCAAAAAGAAAAATCTGTTTAAGTTACACACATATAATCTCAAATTACAATGCATATTTCAAGCCCCCAATCAGGATCCAAGATTGTCTCAATCTTAGGAAAACTATTTGAAATGTATGGCCCCTGGAGTACAGCATTCTCTTTATGAAAGACCTATCATAGCGGCATTTAAGGAGTTACTAAAATAGAAACATGTGTAGAGGAAACACCCCCCCCCTTTTTTTTTATTCGATATGAAAAAAATCAATTGAGACAGCTGATAGAAAAGATTAGAAACAGTTTGGTGCTTATCAAGCACTTACATGGGTATTTCAAGAAAATAAATAACCCATCTCAAGAACTTGTGTTTTCAACATAAGAAATTGTTGACATCTCCTTTGAGTTTGCCTCGAAAGATCTGGAAAGATTTGCACCTTGTGTTTAAGAAATAATTCAGATCAATAGGCAAAGTACCTTTTAAAAATCCATTCCCTATCTGCTTCCAAAAGAAATGTTACTATCAAGGTTGATTGTGTAGCTTGATTTTCATCTGTTTGTTCTAGCACAGCTGATATATCCAAATTTACTGGTTCCCTAGGGGTTAATATCTGGAATTCCTTTTCATCCATTTGAACTTTCTTTTTTGCCGGAATAAAGTATGCCTTTGAAATTATGGGCAATGTTTCTTCTGTAATTTTTAAAGTTTCTAGCATATAACATCTCCATAATTCCTTAGGTACCTTTGGAAAGTTTATACATCTAAGGTTTTTTGCCCGGATCTGATTGTCCAGGTTTTCCAATTTTAAATGTAAATATTGGTTCTCTTTTATTATATCGTGTTGAATATTAATAACACTGTCCGTCTTCACTTGTAAAGATTGCAATTTTTTATTATTTTCCAACTCTTTCTCAGCTGTGTCCAAGCGCTTATCCACTCTCTCTCTCTCTTTAGTAGTATTACACATGTGTTTCTATATTCATATTAATAACTTGGATAGCATCCCACAAAGCTTCAAGAGAAAAGATTTGAGGCCTTACCAATTTGTGATATTTTCCTAGATTTCCGTGGGTTACATCCATTTGGTCTGGTATGACTCCCTCTCCTGCTGCTCCTACTCCTGCCTCTCGCTCAGCGTGGACATATTGTGAGACTTCTCCTAGCAGCCCGGGCTCCGGAAGAGGGTCTCGCGAGGTACTCATCTTTGGCCCCTCCTCCTCTTCTCGTTGCTGACTGGTGCATCTCAACGCGAGATTCGCAGGAGGGGGATCTATCTTCCAGTGAAAATGATATAAGTGGTTCAAGGCTTGACTCAGGACCTTGTTCTCCCCAGCCAAAACCAGCGAACTCCCAACCGGAGTTGAGGCTGAGGGAGGCTCCAAAGCTATGCGCTCCCTTGCCCTCCTCTTGCGGGCTGAATGTGGCATGAAATCAGTCAGGAACGTTGAAGAAACAGAGAGACGCTTACACACGTCTCACCATGTTGCCATCTTGGGACTCCCCCAGTATTTAATTTTTTTTTACTGTTTCTTTCTTTCACTCCTATTTACCCCTAAGCACATTCTTTGATTTAAAGACTCTTATCCCATCTAACAGGACAAGAGACATTTTCACATAAAAAATAAATCAGGGATTTATCTAAAACAAATGAATGACCCAGTCTTTATCAATAGATTATTTATTGGTCATTGCCAAATTAATATTATATATACCCCATAAATTAAGAACACATTCATATCCTTTAGGAATCTCAATCAACTAATAACTCAACAATATAAAGATGCAGACAGCAGTGCAGCAGCGAGTTGGGGACCTTCCAGTCTTCTGCACCAAATGTATGGTTATCTACCAATTGATGAGAGATTGTATGTGTGCACCTACTGCATAGAGATCCTGGCTCTCAGAGAACAAGTCCGATCTCTGGAGGCTACAGTGGCAGGCATGGAGGAGCTGAGGCAGACAGAGAGTTATAAAAGGAAGACTTCCGGGATATCAGACCTAGTCCTAGCTTCCAATCTGACAACCCCTGCACTGCCATGGCAGAGCAAAGGTCACCTAGATGGAAACTATCACTTTGGTATTTATTTATTTAAGGCTTTTCTATACCGGATTTCTTGATACAGATCAAATCAATTCGGTTTACAATCGAAACAAGAGTTTTTAAACAATAACATAGTCAAAAAACGCTATCAGTACGGAGCAGAAAGTGGCAGAGTCAAAAGTTACATTATAACAAGGGCGAGCAACTGGGGATAGTGAAAAGAAAGGGGAAAACAAAAGTATGCAAACAATAGGAATACTTTATACAGAGAGAGAGAGTGGCTAGAATAGGCCGATCTCTAAGGCAAACTTCTGAGGATTATGACATCTTTGTGGTTTAATGTGAGGCGTGACGAAATAATAGATTAAAGTTCAATGATGCCGTTATTGTCTAGGCGCACGGAAAGGCTCGGCCGAACCAGCCATGTTTGAGTTTCTTTTTAAAGGTCCGAAGGCAGGTTTCCTGTCGGAGGTCAGAGGGTAGGGCATTCCAGATGGAGGGACCTGCTGTTGAAAAAGCCCGCTCTCTGAAGTTTAATCTGTGTACCATTTTATTCGGGGGGACGTAAAGAGATCCCTTGTAAACGTCTCTTATCGGTCTGGCCGAAGTGTGTAGTTTGAGTGGTTGTATCAGGTCAAGAGGGGTATGATGGTATAAGCATTTGTGAATAATTGTGAGTGATTTGTGGAGTATTCTGAAGTTGACTGGGAGCCAATGTAGATCTTTTAGAATAGGTGTGATGTGCTCTCTCCGATTAGTGTTAGTTAGTATTCTTGCTGCCGCATTTTGAAGCAGTTGGAGGGGTTTTGTTGTAGCAGCAGGTAGACCTTGCAGTAAAGAGTTGCAATAGTCTACCTTGGAGAAGAGGATGGCTTGGAGAACAGATCTAAAGTCATGGTGGTATAGTAGAGGTTTTAGTTTTTTGAGCACCTGTAGTTTATAAAAGCACTCCTTAGTGGTATGGTTTACAAATTTCTTTAAGCTCAGATGGCTGTCAATGATGACTCCGAGGTCTCTAGTGTGAGAGGTTTGTATGTTAGCGCAGAGCAGTTGTTGGGGTTGACTGACTTCTGGAGTGATTAACAGGAGTTCTGTCTTGGTGGTATTAAGCACTAGATTGAGATCTGTAAGGTGACGGTTGATTGTTTGTAAGTGGGAATCCCATAACTTGATTGCAGAATCCAAGGAGCCAGTGATGGGAATCAAAATTTGAACATTGTCTGCGTAAATATAGAATTTCAATTTTAAAGATGTGAGAAGATGACAGAGGGGGAGGAGGTAGATGTTAAACAGAGTGGGAGATAGTGAGGAGCCCTGGGGGACTCCGAATGGAGAATTGGTGTGGGGAGATTCCTTGTTATTGATTTTAACTTTATAGCCTCTATTACTTAGGAAAGAGTTAAACCAACTGAGGGCGGCTCCTGTGATTTCTATGTCTGAAAGACGGTTTAATAGACAGGCGTGGTTTACGGTGTCGAACGCTGCGGAAATGTCGAGCAGAGCTAACAGGAAGGAGCATCCTTTGTCGAGGCCCAGGTATGCCTGATCTAAGAGTGAGATGAGGAGGGATTCCGTGCTGTGTTCTTTCCGGAATCCATATTGTGATGGGTGGAGAATTTTGTGTTCTTCCAAGTAATTAGTTAATTGATTATTTACCACTTTCTCCATGATTTTGGCTAAGAATGGTAGATTGGAGATAGGTCTATAATTATTGGGGTCGTCTGGGTCCAGGTTTGGTTTTTTAAGTATGGGTTTGAGGGTGGCCAATTTGAGAGCGTCTGGGAAGATTCCCTGTGAGAAAGAGCAGTTGATATCATCTGCTAAATGTTTGGAAATGGAATCCGGTACTAGAAGCAGTAGTTTGGATGGAATTTGGTCTAGCGGATGAGAGGAGGGTTTCATTCGTTTTAGCAGGGTTTCAACCTCTATGGTATGGGTGGGCTCAAAGGACTCCAACACTACATCAGAATTGTGGTAGTGGGCAGGTACTAAAGCTGGTGAGTTAGGCTTAGAGGGTAATCTAGCCAGCGTATTAGAGATTTTATTCTGGAAGAAGATAGCTAAGTCATTGGCTTTTGATTGAGCTAGATCATCTGGGGTTGATGAGTTGGTAGATTTAGTAAGATCCGAGACGTAGGAGAAGAGCGCTTTGGCATCGAAAATCATATCATGGATACGGTGGGCGTAGAAGTCTCTCTTCGATCGTAGAGTCGTAGTTCTGTAGTGGTGGAGCGCGGTTTTGTATATGGCTAGTGAATGGGGGTTGGGGGAGATGCGCCATAACTTTTCTTTTTGTCTCAGGCTTTGTTTTAACGAGTGGAGATCTTTTGTAAACCAAGGTTGTTTGTTTTTCTGAGTAGGGTTGATATTTTTTGTGGAAATTGGGCATAATTTATTAGCTATGTTTTCCGTTATATTTTGCCAGGAGAGTATGGCTGTATTGGGATTTGAAAGATCCAGATTAGGAAGTTCTTTGATCAGAGAGTTGCTGAGGGCTTCTGATGAGCAGGATTTCCTATAGTGCAGAGTGGTGAGTGGAGGGGGTGCAGGCGGTCTCGTTGTCATTTTGAGGGTGGATGTAATCATAAAATGGTCTGACCATGGTACTGGAAGGCATAACGGTGGAGAGACTTGTATGAGGCTGGCATTAGTGAAGATGAGGTCGAGTGTATGACCTGCCTTGTGAGTGGGATGGTTGATGAGTTGAGTAAAGCCCATGTCCGTGAGGGAAGATAGAAGTGCTTCGCAGTTTGAAGATAAAGGGTTAGCGTCAATGTGTATATTAAAGTCCCCAAGAATGATGGCTGGTGAGTCCAGGATAAGGTATTTAGCTATGATTTCAACTAAAGGTGAGGCGTCCAAGTCTAGCAATCCAGGGGGGGCGTATATGAGGAGAATTTGGAGGGATTTAGATTTGAACAGGCCTACTTCTAGTTTGGGGATTGCATTAATCGGTTGTAGAGTGAGGTTAAAGCCTTTTTTGGCCGCCAGGAGAATACCTCCCCCTCTCTTCTTTAGTCGAGGAATTGAGAAGATGTCATACATCTGTGTGGGAAGTTGGTTCACTAGGACTGTGTCTGTCGGTTTTAGCCAGGTCTCTGTGATTGCACAGATATCTGGTTTGGAGTTAAGCAGGAGGTCATGTAGTAAGTGGGGTTTTTTGGTGATCGATTGAGCATTAAATAGAGTTATTGTGAATAAAGCGAGCCCCAGGAATTGGGTAAGGGGGGATATCATGACTGGAATGAGATTTCTGTAAGGTTTGTGTTGCAGTAGCGTAGGGGGTTTCATCCTAGAGTATGGGCTGTATGGTAAACAGGGTATTGTGTATCCTTGCATCCTTTGGAGTATAGGGTGTTGGCGTGGTCTGGAGATGTTAGGTGAGGTAGTCGTTGGTCCTTAGAGTAACTGTGCCTGATAGCAGGGGTATCTGAAGGCGAGAGCTATTGCGTTGATTTTGGTTGCCGTCGTTGACAGATTGAGATTTGGCTATATCAGGAAGTGATCCTGTAGCTAGGACCTGCTATCCAGGTGACAGAGTATCCTCTCAAACCAAGCATGGATCTCCAAGGGCTTGTGCCCAAGATTGAAGAGTTAAGTCGGTAATCATTATAGACTATTTAATATTAGCAATGTAGATGGCTGGTAACTTGCCTGCCTGGTGAGAAGGTGGTAGAACTCATAATTCACCTAGATAGGATTTTAGACTGTACTGGGGAGGAGCTGGATGTCATGGGTATGCATGGGCAACAATGACATAGGAAGATGAGAAAGAAGATTCTGGAAGCCAAATTTAGGTTCTTAGGTAGAAAATTGAAATCCAGAACTTCCAGGGTAGCATTCTCTGCAATGCTCCCTGCTCAGGGCCCCAAAGGCAGGCAGAGCTCTGGAGTCTTAATAAAAAGTGTAGCTGAAGTACTGTACTATTTAAGGAAATGTTTTTTCTTATAAATAGTCTCCTATATATATTGATGTCTATTAGATCTCAGACTTAACATACAATATTCCTATGTATAATTTCAAGTCTATAATGGAAGTATTTCAACATTACTAGCCGAACTTTGTTTTTGGTTTTTTTTTTTCTCTCTCTTTGGAAATATTTCCTTCTTAAAGGTGATATAATTGTTGAAATTTAAATTTAAATTTAAGTTTCAGAGCGGTCTCGGAGGGAATGGAGAAAGCCATTGGGGCTCCCCTAGGGCTCAGTGCGCGCAAGGTGCACAAGTGTCCACTTGAGCGCGCCTACCCCAGATTTTATAACATGCGCGTGCATGTTATAAAATCGGGCGTAGATTAGAAAATCTGGCCCATTATGATAATAATTCAAGTATAACATTATAATAAATCCCCTACCTCAAACAAACTTCAGACTCCAATCCTCACTGCCTCTTTGCCACATTTAATTCCATCATCAGACTGCCAATGTCTCCCCCACTCCTTTCACTCTCTGCCCAAACTATGGCTGTCTACTTCCATGGTAACATTCACAAATTAGTCTTGAGTTCTCAACTAGGTAACCTCTACTTCCTCTGGCCCCTGCCACTTTGTTGTCCTTTACTAAAATCACAGTGGAATAAATTGCTATTCTTCTCTCCATCTCCAAACTCATTACTTTTTCCTCTGACCCCATTTCCATCCAGCAGCTCAGCTCTATTACCTGCTTCTGTCATCCTTCCATCTTCATTACTTTCCATCACAACTTTTCTGCTGTTTTCAATCATGCTGTGATCACACCACTCATCAAAAATCTTTACTGGACACTACCTACCCTACTAATTATCATCTCATATCCATCTCATCTCCCTTTCATACCCAAACTACTTGAATGTGCAGTTCACTTACACTGTCTTGTACTTTCATCTCATGTCATTCTTGATCCAGTCCATTCTTGTTTTTCACCACCTATATTTTACAGAAACAGTCCTTGCCAATGTCCTCAATGACCTATTTATGCTAAAGCCAAAGGTGTTTATTTTTAAGATTTAGTTCATGTCTTTTCATTAGTAGCTTAAGGCGAATCACATTCAGTTACAATAGGTACATTTAGTGGATCCACATCCTCCTTAAAATATTCATTGCTTCTGACACTGGTGATCACCACCTAACTCCTTGATGTTCAGCTTTTACTTGGATTTCTGGACTCAGTCCTGTTATGATTTTATTTTTACCTTTCCCACTGCACTTTTAGTATGTCCTCTGGTGAATCTTCCTCTAAAGCCATCTCACTATCAACTGGTCTGCTTTCTCTTTTTCTGTGGATAACACTGGCATCTTACTAGTCCTTTCAGCCCATAACCTTGGGGTCATCTTTGACTCCTTCTCTACACACATTGAAAAAACAGCTAAAATGTGTTGTTTCTTTCTCTATATCATCACCAAAATCCATCCCTTCCATTCTGAACACACTACCAGAACCCTTAGCCACTCTCCCATTAGCTTCTGCTTAGAGTATTGCAAACTGCTCCTCACAGGTCTTCCAGTAAGCTATCATTCTATACTACAATTTATCCAAAATTCTGCAGCATGATTTAGCTTTCACCAATGTCACTACAATCATATAATCTTCTCATATCACCACATTGGCTCCTATCCATTTCTACATACAGTTGAAGCTCTTCTTACTCACCTACAAAAGCTCCTCACTACCTATCCTCTATTCTCTCTCCCCCTACATCCCTCCTATGAACACTACTATCAGGCATGCAGGGCTGGCGGAAGCACTAGGTGAACTAGGCGGGGGTCTAGGGTGCCGGGGCAGCAGCCGTGGCAACAAGAAAGAAGAAACAGTTGGTACTGCAGTGGTAGTAGCAGCTCAGCAGCTGCCGGCACGATATTGTAGATGATGAAATATCCTGCTGGCAGTTGCCGAGCCGTGGCAGTGGCTGTCTCTTCTCTCTTGCTGCTACCAACGAGCAACCCGTCCGTCCTCACTCTACCAGACAACCTGGGTGACCGGGTGGGGGGGGGGGGGCAGTGCGACAGGAGGGGGGGGGGCAGGTGCAAGGCAGAAAGTTTGCCTAGGGCGCCCAATATCCTTGTACCGGCCCTGCAGGCATGTCTCTCCTATGTATGCCCTGCTCCTTCACTTAGAAACTCTCTTCTTACTGTATGCTTCCAACAGACTTCCTGTGTAATGCTCCCTCTGACTTTCTCAAATCTAGTCTAAAAACCTACCTTTTTGAAGCTGCTTTTAAATCTTGACTCCTGATTATCCTGCTCACAGACTCATTGATTTTAATCACATTCTTGTAAAGACTGAGATCTCCACTAAATGGTCCCAGTTCTCAGCCTGTGATTATATAGCAGCAAAGGAACATGCCATTGAATACAGCACCTCACCCAGAGATTTTTTGGAACCGGAAATCCTTTTAGGCACAAGGCGGAGCTAGCCCTAGTTAGAGTGTGGCAGTGTAGATTTGATTTTGAGGAGGAAGGAGTGATTTCAGTGTGCTCTGCAAGTTAGGCCCCCAGTTTAGCACAGAAGGAAGAGAGGGAGAAGCAGAAGGATTTTTGTAATTTTTCTGAGTTTTACAGTTTCATCTGATCGTTCTGGCAGACAGAATCCCCTTTCCAGTTGGTTGGGAGGAAATGGTGTACCTCTTCACGATTTCAAGAGGAGGTTGCAGTGACTATGCAAAGAGAAAAGTGTTTTCATCAGAGGTTGAGTTTTCCATCAAGAGGGAAGGAAGTAAGGATTGCTTTCAGTAGTAGGCCTTTCCTCCAGGAAGGCTGCATCTCTCTTTTGAAGAAGCATCAAAGGGAGAGGAGTCACCAGTAGACCCCCCCAGAATGGAATTTCCACCCAGGGAAACAGGACACTGAAAGGTTGGAGTTTGAGATTCTTCAGGGACTTCAGGTATGTGGGAAGGGATCCCGTCATGGTTAGGATGCCACCTTGGGATAATTATCATTCCACACCATGGAAGATTTTCAGGTTCCAAGCCCTGCCTGGAAGGACACATCCACAGAGGTAGAGATCAATTAAATCCTGGCTCTTATACAGCTGAGAACACAAGATGTAAATGGACACTATTTTTTGCACCTATTGAGTCTCTGAAAGAAATCACAGTAAACTTTAATTTAAACACCCATCCAGAGACTCCAGTTTGGTTTGTAAGTTTACTTGCCCCGAAGACCTATGGTAACAATCACAAGGGAGATTGCACAGCACTGCCAGGGCCAAAAAGGTTTTCCTTCACCCCCACAGAAAAGACCCACCGTTTGAGAAAAGAATGTGGTTAAAGAGATTGAGGAGGTAGGCTCATTTAAAAAATAATTTATGGACCCTCAGGATATATGCCATCTACCAAAAAAGGGTTACATTCTTAATAAATGAAATTTCCAAAGTATGTTTTACCTGCATGCTTGTCATGATTAGATTGCAAGCTCTAGTATATTGAAACTATTTCTTATGTATTTTTGCACAGTACTGCATATGTCTAGTAGCACTATAGGAGTAATAAGTAGTAGCATTACCTTCTGAGAGCTGACAAGTACAAAGAAATTCATAAAGTGTTTGAACTACATACATTTTTCTGTTTCTGTTTGGATGTAGATAGCATGATTTTCAGTTTTCTGGGTGAATTAAAAGGTAACAAAAGAAAAATTACTGGACATTTCTTTAGAGACCTTTTTTTCAATTAAAAGTCAATTATGCCTTAATTTTGTTTCTTATTCATATCTTCACTGTTATGTAAGACTCCCTCGCTACAAATGGAACAGTTTGAAAACAAGAGGAAAGTTCTCTCAAATGACTTACCTAGTATTGGCAGGGGTTGGAACAGCCATCTTCTCTTCTTCCCTGGAAATGAGAACTAGGAAAGCTAATGATAATTTATATTCACATACCTCTTTGATAGCACTGAGGAGGTCTGGATTTGGGGGAACATTGGATGGAATGCATCTGTAACCAGACAACTTTAATACATTCATGAATAGTTCTGCAGCTGTAAGTTCGTCCTTTGTCAGTTCATCCTTGTGATAATGCATGAACTCGTTCAAATACAAGGCTAATTTGGGTCCATTCTAATTTAGATGAAATAGAAATACTCTAATTATTTTTAATGTAATATAAAATATTACAATATTGCCTTATAACAATATATGAGATATCTTCATAATGTTCAGGTAGAACAGTAAAATATTCAAGTACAATACTGTATATTAACTTCTGATAATATAGGTAGAAGATAGCCCAAGGGTTCTCATACTACCCCAAAGAAATCCAAAAGGCAAAAAAGACACCACAGCAAACCACATTATTTTTCAAAGCAAAAAGTTGAGTTAGCAAGGGATTCCTTACGGATGGGATTCGCTCTCCGTACCCAGCTACTCTGCCTCTCATCAGCCCATGTGCTTCTGAGCTGATGAAATCAAATGACTGGTCCCAGAGTGGTCCATGTTGCACTGCATTGGAATTCCATGGTAACTCAGACTTACATATCTTGCGTTATTTAGTTTAGACATCTGACCTTTATAATCTCAAGGGACACATACATAAGTATTGCCCTACGGTTATGGGATAAATTTTCATTTTTATCACTGACATTCAGCTTGGGGCATATATCAACTCTTTAAACCCAAATGATCTTACTAACTTAATTGCATGTTAAAATGCTGTTTCAATTTGGCTAAAAAAATCCATAACTTGAAACTAAATCCTTTCAAGATGGATGCTTTTTGGATTACCACATGAAATTAACCTTTTGTAAATCTTCCAATTGTTGATGGAGTTAATATCGATCCTAAAGATTCAGTCATTATTCTTGATATCAAGCTTGATTCAAAATTATCATTACATAATAACATTTCTACACTGACTTGTACAACTTTTTTCATTTAAGATACATCAGTTAAGGTCATAGTAACATAGAAAATGCCAACGGATAAAGACCAGAAATGTCCATCCAATCTACCCAGCAAGTCTTCAGGGTTGTAAATGCCACTCTGTGTGGATTACCCCCCACATCTTCTTGGTTAGAGTTGTATTTGCTGCTCCGGGCAGGTCACCCCATGCTTCATTTCCATCCTCTTGCCACTTGGGTTTCTATGTGTCTGCCCCATGCCCTTAACTGACCTCCAAAAAGATGTCCATGCAATGGTTATAAATCATCTTGAATACTGTAATTCTCTTTACCACTGTTGTGCAGCTACATCCTTAAAAAATAATTCAGTTATTACAAAATGCAGTAGTCATGTTCTTATTTAAGGCCAAAAGGTTTGACCATATTACCTTGCTTTTGGTTAAACTACACTGGTTATTGGTAGCTTTTAGGATTAAGTTTAAGATTTTTATTGTTTTCAATGTTTACCTAGGATATATCCTGCTAATTTAGCAGATTTACTAATCTATAATCCTACCAGGGCTTCAAGTCAACTAGAAATTCTATCAACTGCAAAAATTAGATTGGAAGGTGCCCAATTAACATCTTTTAGCTATTCCTATAAAATATGAATAAATCTAGCCTTCAGATAATTTCTAAAGGGATAAAATCTCAATTAACTAAGATTTTAATTGATTATATATAAGTGAGCTTCTATTTCTGTGATGTAGTACACTTACATATGAAGGTATTTTTCTTGGTTCTTTGGTAGTCTTTCTTATTTTGTTTTATATTGAATTGTTTTGCTTATTTATTTTATGTATTTAGTTATTGTATTTTACACGTATCCCTTAATGATCTAAACTTGAACTTATAAGAACATAAGATTTGCTATATTGGGTCAGTTCAAAGGCTAATCAAGCCCAGTCTCTTTTTCCAACAGTGGCCAATCCAGGTTACAAGTACCTGGCAGGATCCCAAAAGGTAAATAGACTTTATGCTGCTTATACATGGATTTCCCTGAGTCCACCTTATTAACAGTTTATAGAATTTTCCTCCAGGAACTTGTCTAAAACTTTTTTAAATCCAGCTACAATAAAAACTTTTATTATATCCTCTGGCAACAAATTCCAGAGTCCAACTGAATAAAAGAATACTTTTTCTATTTGTCTTAAATGTATTATCTAGTAACTTCATTACATGTCTCCTAATCTTTGTACTTTTTGAAAGAGTAAACGTGATTTGTGTTTACCAGTTCTACACCACTCATTTTATAAACTTCTATCATATCTCTCTTCAGCTGTCTCTTCTCCAAGCTGAAGAGTCCTAACCTCTTTAGCCTTTTTTCATAGGGGAATCATTGCATTCCCTTTATCATTTTGGTCGAGCTTCTCTGCACTTTTTCTAATTCTGCTACATCATTTTTGAGATTGAGTATTGTTACCAGAAATGTGCGCAATACTCAAGGTGCAGTTGTACCACTGAGTGATACAGAAGCATTATGATAATCTCTGTTTTATTCTCCATTTCTTTCCTAATAATTGCTAGCATTCTATTGCTTTCTTGGCTGCTGCTGCTCCACACTGAGCAGAGAATTTCAACATATACTAAAGATCATTTTCCTGGGTTGTGATTCCCAATGTGGAACCATGCATCATGCAGCTGTAATTTGGGATGCTGTTCCCCTATGTACATCATTTTACATTTGTCTGCATTAAATGACAATTACTATTTTGATGTCGAATCTCCAGTCTCAAAATCCTCTTGAGATTTAACAATTTTGAATAATTTTATATCAGCAAATCTGATCAACTGTTCCCATCTCTCAGTCATTCACAGTATAAAAACAGTAGATTAAAAAGTAGTAGCCCTAATACAAATCCCTGAGGTACTCTACTATTCACCTTTACCCACTGAGAAAATTGACCATTTAACACAACTCTCCGTTTTCTCTCTCTCTTAACCATTTCTCAATCTACAATGGAATATTGCCTCTTATCCCATGACATTTTAATTTCATCCAAAGTCTCACATGAGGTACTTCGTCAAATTATTTTTGAAAATCCAGATACACTATATCAACTGGCTCATCTTTATCCATGTTTATTCACACTTTCAAAAAAATATAGCAGTTTTTAACCTCAGAGACTTTTCGAGGGACTAGAATCTGGGATGTAAGGTTACACTTTTAGTAGGATAGACTATTTTCTAGGTAGTGCCCATGGGGGGTTATTTTCCAAGTCGTGGCAAGCGATAAAGCCCTAACACACGCAATAAGGGCCTTATCGAAGCGGTAAGATCTAAATTAGGAGGAGGGGAGGAGTCGGGGCAGAGATAGGGAGAGAAATATGTTAATCAGAGGCAGCATCACTGCCGGCGATGTTTCCAACATTATCGCCGGCAGTAGTGTGAGGAATAGCACCACCTTTTATGGTGGCGCTATGTTCACGATAGCCTGAGGCTGGCTGCACCGCTGCAGGCAAAACCACACCACCGTGGTGTGGCCAGCTGCAGCTATTACCCGACCACCCCCTGCAGCGCAGGGTTCATCATTCCGCATGGAATGATGAATCCTGGCCCATGTTGGCTCCAGAGTTCTTGCCAGTGAAATTCTTCTTTGTTTATTAACTGATTATCATTATTCAATTATTATTAAATTAGTTTGACCGTACAAAAAGGGGCCTGAAATACAGTTGGATGGCGGCTTTTCTCTTTTGAAGGATAAAAATTCTGGGGAGATGTTTGGAAGTGCAATAAATGAATTTGTAGATATTCACCCTTTTGGACTGTATGGCCTTATTTTAGGACAGGAGACTTTGAAAACAGTAGGCTATTACTCTGGCTAGCCATCTCCAATGGATTTGGTGTTAAAATTTATAGAGAACAATCTAGCTTGGGATCAGCTTAAAGTTTTACAGTGGCAGCAGAATGAGAAAGTATTTAGATATGGATGCCAAAAGTATTCCAGACATAGAAAGACATCTTATGCTGCTTTTTCTAAACGTGCTAAGAATAAAATGCAGTCTACTGTTTTCTGTGAAATAAGATACAAAGCAGGACATATTAAACATCTACCAGCAGATATTAATAAAGATATTTTTGAACATTTTTCCGATTGTACTCTGCTTCGGGAGATGTCTTAATTAAGAGAAGAAAAGGGAGAAGAGAGCTCAGAAACCTGAAAAATAAAGAGAAGCAGCAGGACCAGGTGGTGAGTGATACTGCTCCCACCCCCAACCCAGCCGGTCTAGCCCAGCACTGTTTTCAGGCATTTAAATTACAGACGCTTCCCTGGGCGTCCCTCTTCTTGCCGCAATCCTCTCTCAGTCTCTCTCCTCCTCCACTGCAGGGGCTCGTGCGGTCGGCACAGCCCAGTCGGGGCAAGAGCCCGCTCACCCCTCCCTTCTGTGAGCCAGCAGTGAACAGTGAACCGGGAAATTAAGAGAAAAAAAGAGAGGAGGGCTCAGAAACCTGCAAAATAAACAGAAGCAGCAGGACCACGTGGTGAGTGATACTGCTCCCACACCCAACCCAGCCGGTCTAGCCCAGCACTGTTTTCAGGCGTTTAAATTACAGACGCTTCCCTGGGCGTCCCTCTTTTTGCCGCGATCCTTTCTCAGTCTCTCTCCTCCTCCACTGCAGGGGCTCGTGCGGTCGGCACAGCCCAGTCGGGGCAAGAGCCCGCTCACCCCTCCCTTCTGTGAGCCAGCAGTGAACCGGGAAATTAAGAGAAAAAAAGAGAGAAGAGGGCTCAGAAACCTGCAAAATAAAGAGAAGCAGCAGGACCACATGGTGAGTGATACTGCTCCCACCCCCAACCCAGCCGGTCTAGCCCAGCACTGTTTTCAGGCCCTTAAATTGCAGACGCGCCACCGGGCGTCGCGCGCCTGAAGGTGCGCAACCTAAGGGGCCTGCCCCTAGTGCGCCCCTTTGTGAGCCTTTGTGAGGATTCAGATGAAAAGGCCCTCCTTTCGCTACACTACCCCACCACAGCAGTGCTACACGCAACTCGCAACCAACATACTTATACTCCTCCCGCCTCGGCCTGCTTTTGTCCAACTTACATCCTTCTACATCCTCTAACTCCTGGCTCTCCTTTTCGCCGCTCACCGCCCGGAAGCACGCTTCGGGACCCCCAGCCTCACCCAGTCGGCGCCGCCCCATCTTGGGGATTCCAAGCCCCGCCGACCACCGAACCAGATTCAGCGCTCCTCCGGCCCTCCTTTTGCCGCTCCCGACAATCGCCACCACGTGGGTACCAGCCAGCCTATCAGAAGCCAGGAGCCAGAAACCCCGAACCGCGCCAAATTTGAAAGTGCAGAATAAGGAAGTGACGACCAGCGAGGCAGAGGAAGCCAGGTGAGAGCCCTTTAAATCTCAGGCTCTAACTCCCGGCGTTGCACCTTTGTACGCCCCTTCGCACAGCCCCTGAAGCAAGACACTGCTTACACTCAGACTCAACTATTACCGGAGACCCCTCTCCCTTACTCGCTGTCCACAACCACAATTCAACTATCTCACTCAGAGCGCCTGGAATCTCCACTGTCCAATTATCCCCGCACCTCAAATAGGCAGCTGCACAGGCATGCTCTTCTCGGCCATTCCAATCATCCACAACTACAGGAGAAACGCCGCCACTACACTTGGTCAAACACCTCGCCACCAGCAGCAAGCAACAACAACAACACAAAAAGACTCATTCCCATTATGCTTTCTCCTCTAAACCAACTACTGGGTCTCACCCTATTCTCCTTAACCCTTTTGAATGCCCAATCACTCTAAAAAAAAAACCACACCTCTTATATGACTACCTCACTGATGAGCAGCCAGATCTGTGCGCCATCACAGAAACTTGGCTAAAACCAGAGGATACGGCTCTCTTCAATCAACTCCCCCATCAATCCTTCGACTTCTTCTCCATCCCTAGAGCGAAGATAAGAGGAGGAGGACTGCTTCTTGCAGCTAAAAAGGTTTTTCGATTGTCGCTCCATGTGGCAACCTCACAAACAGGCTCTTGAATTCTCAGTCTTCAAATCTCCCCATCTACAAATTGGACTTACTTACGCCCCCCCCCCCCCCCCCCCAGGACTCCTTGATTCTGACCTATCTCCTTTAATTGAAATGATAGCTAAACATATCAACACCGATTCGCCAGCCATTCTTCTAGGAGACTTTAACCTTCATGTAGATGCCAACCTTCGGTCCCCTAACTGCGAATCCTTCCTTAACACCCTCCTCTACATGGGCTTCAATCAACTCATTCTTGAACCCACTCATAAAGCAGGGCATACCCTGGATCTTATTTTCATCAACCAAGGCTTAACCCAATCTTCACACATTGTCTGCCAACCAATCCCTTGGTCAGACCACAAGCTAATCTCCACCACCTTACTATACCAACATCCAAACCACTCAGCAACACAGAAAACCACAGTCCAATTCAGAAAACTCTGTAACCAGGAAACACTAATCTCCCAACTCCCACCGGAATTAAACCAACTTGACCTTACAGACGCTAACTCAGCTTTAGCTTCTTGGATCAAAATCTCAAACATAGTGGCGGACAAGACCTGCCCCCTCACAACCAAAATTATCAACTCCAACAAAGCCAACAAAAAACCTTGGTTCACTCCTGAATTAAAAACCAAGAAGCGCGATCTTAGAAAAATGGAACAGACCTGGTGCAAAAATCCTTCGCCTTCAAACCTGCAAACCTTTAAATCTCTCATGCACCAATACAGAATTGTCATCCTGCAAGCTAAAAGAGACTTCTATTCTCAGAAAATTCACCATTTCATCTTTGACCCTAAAGCCCTTTTCTCCTTGGTATCATCCCTTACCAAACCACCGACATCAGAAATTCCAGATGACAAAGCATCTTACAAAGCCACGGAGCTGGCTACTTTTTTCATGAACAAAATACCTAACTTACTTGCCTCCCGCATAGATAACAATGTTACAAGCCAACCACATCTGGTCTCCACCTCTCAGCCTCCCATCCCCAGCCACACACAACTACCCGGTGTCCTACCTCCACGGGCAGACATCTTAGAGAATTTTGAATCCACATCAGCCTTAGAAATCGAATCCATATTAAAGAAAACTAAAGCCATCCGCTCACCCACTGGACTCGATTCCAGTCAACCTGATAGCTTCTGCCAAAAACTTCGCTAAGCCCTTCGCCCAGATCATTAATGCCTCCTTATCCCAGGGTCACGTCCCTGACCCTCTCAAACTTGCCATCTTGAAACCTCTACTAAAAAAACCCCAACCTCTCCACAGACAAC
The DNA here is from genome assembly GCF_901001135.1 of Rhinatrema bivittatum. Taxonomy (NCBI): domain Eukaryota; kingdom Metazoa; phylum Chordata; class Amphibia; order Gymnophiona; family Rhinatrematidae; genus Rhinatrema; species Rhinatrema bivittatum. The sequence continues at coordinate 225,283,436 of NC_042617.1, read as the reverse complement.
CCAGCTAATTTTCGCCCCATTGCAAATCTCCCTATCATTGTGAAGATCCTCGAAAGAATAGTCAACAAACAGCTCTCAGAATTCCTTGAAATCAACAACATCCTCTCCCCAGCACAACTTGGTTTCCGTAAATCCCGAAACACAGAATCTCTGCTATTATCACTGTCAGACAACATCCTCATGAACCTTGAAAAAAAACAGCCCTGCCTGCTCATCCTTCTGGACTTAACCGCCGCATTCGACACAGTTAACCACGACTGTCTCATTAACAGATTAACCGACATCGGCATAAAAAGCACAGCCTTAAACTGGTTTAAATCCTTCCTCCAGAACAGATATTACAGAGTCAAGATCAACAGCAAAGAATCTTTTCCATTCAGTTCCACCCTCGGAGTCCCTCAAGGCTCGTCATTATCACCAACATTATTTAACATCTATCTACTCCCGCTTTGTAAACTCCTCTCTGAGCTCAAATTAACACATTACGTGTATGCAGACGACGTCCAAATCCTCCTACTGATAATAGATTCTCTGGACAGTACTTTACGTCGTTGGAACACCTATCTATGCTCCATTAATAACCTCCTTTCAAATCTTAACCTGATTCTCAACACAAACAAGACCAAATTCCTCTTAATCACACAGGATGGTAACTTTTCTCTAAACAACCTACCCCCTACAATGCTCCCAACCATCTCTCCCAAAGTCAGAAACCTAGGGGTAATCATGGACACTCAATTGAACTTCACAGGCTTCATTAACAACACAATAAAGGAGTGCTACTTCAAACTTCAAGTATTAAAAAGACTAAGACCCCTCCTTCATTTTCAAGATTTCAGGTCTGTCTTAGAAGCGATCATTTTTTCAAAAATCGATTACTGCAATGCTCTTCTTCAAGGCCTTCCAGACAACTCCATTAAACCTCTCCAGTTGCTTCAGAATGCAACTGCAAGGATACTCACAAAGTCTAACAAAAGGGACCACATAACACCGATCCTTAAGAAGCTCCATTGGCTCCCAGTCAAATTCAGAATCCTCTACAAGCTTTTAGTAATCACCCACAAAGCCATTCTTAACATCTCTCCGCTGGACCTATCGACCCCCCTGCAACTTCATACTTCAACCCGTCCTCTGAGATTAGCGCAAAGAGGGGACTCTTAGAACACCTACATTCAAAACCTCCTTTAGTAAAAGAGCCTTTTCCACCGCAGGCCCCAAACAGTGGAACCTGCTCCCACCGGATCTTAGGCTGGAAAAATGCCCAATTACATTCAAGAAGAGACTTAAGACGCTACTGTTCAGACAAGCCTTCCCATAACACTCGTCCTTGCCTCATCCTCCACGGACCTTCTCTTTCTAAGCTCAGATGCCTAAGCACTTTTTCTTCCGCTGCCGAAGCTATTTAATATATGTATATTAGTTTCGTTAAATCTATGGTAACCCTCAGCTACCCTCCCCCCACCTTCCAACCCCCTTCCAATCCCTCATTCCTCTCCCCTCCCTCGGAATACCTTGTTATCCCAAAAAGCCAACTCTTATCAGTTCTTACCAGTTTTGACACGTTACTCCCCATGCTTAAGCTGTATCCAAGTTTTTCTCTCCCCCTGTTCTATGTAAGACAACTTTGTCACTGTTTTTTATGGTTGCAATGTAAACCGGAGTGATAATTAACTCTGTTATTTGAACTTCGGTATAGAAAAGTTATAAATAAATAAAAAAAAAAATAAATGTCTCAGAGGATGATGTATGTCAGTTTTTGAGGGGGCTTGACCTCCGGATTCTTCCGCCAGAGACAACTGCCTCTTTGGCTGGTCCTATAATAAGAACTGGAAATCTATAAAGCCATAAGAACATGCCATACTGGGTCAGACCAAGGGTCCATCAAGCCCAGATCCTTTTTCCAACGGTGGCCAATCCAGGCCATAAGAACCTGGCAAGTACCAATCTTTGCTTTGCCTCTTCAAAAAAGCTCAGGTCCAAGAGAATTTCCTGTTGATTTCTACAGAACTTTCCAAGGCTAGTGTATTCCTTTATTAAAAGAAACTTTTGTGTGCATGACTTTTTCAGGGGTTTTCTGGCCTACTAACAGATGCCTGTTGTGTTCCGCGGCCGTGGCGCTCCATGACCGCAGCCCCCTACCCTCGTCCGCGGCCCTCCGGTGCTGCCCGCTGCAGGGGAGCCACCCTGCTCCCCTCTCGCGGCATCCAGCGGCGTCTCTCCTCCGTGGGGGAAATTCCAAAATGGCCGCCGCCATCCTTTGGCTCGAGGCCGCGCCTCCTCTACAGATTTAAAGGGACCTAATCCCTTAATTGGCTTCACCTGTTCCTGATCAGCGTAGGCAGGGGAAGTATAAAGGGAAGCTTCCTCTGCTCCTCCAGTGACTTGGCAACATCCTCCAGCGCTGTCTAGTCTGCTTGCTTCGGTGAGTCCCTTGAGCTTTGGATCCTGTTCCGTCTTGGTGTTCCTGGTTCCTGACTTCGGATTGGCTTACGGTGATTCTCTGGTGTACGACTTCGGATTGGCAAGTGGTGATCCTTCGGTGTGGACCTAGGACTGGTGAGCGACGACCCTCTGGGCACTTGACCTAGGACTCCTTCAAGGACTACCGCCTAAGTCCCAGCGGCCCGGGTTCCTACGGCCTCCTCCCGGGGGGACTGCAGGCTTCCAGGGCGAAGCTCCAGTCAGCCCTTGCACCGACACCTGATCTCTCAAAGGTCTACCTAAGTCCCAGTGGTCTGGGTCCCTATGAGCTCCTCCTGGGGGGACCACAGACTTCCAGGGGTGAAGACACAGCTCCTCTTCTCGTCTCTTCATCTGTCTCCGCCGTCGCCTCAGTACCCAGTGCCAAGGGTCAGCTGGTCCCATCTTCTGCTCTGGCCTCGCCACCCGACGAAAGAACCTACGGATCCTCCGAAAGGTATACCATCCTCCCGTCGGCCAAGGGGTTCACAAACCTGAGCATAACAATGCCTTTATTACTTTAATTTATAAGGATAAAGATCCAACAAATTGTACATCTTATTGGCCTATTTCTTTGATAAATGCTGATGTTAAGATTCTGGCTCAACTTTTACAGCTCAGATTAGAGAAAGTCATTTCCCTGATTATTCATTCTGATCAGGCTGGCGTTATGAAAGGGAAATCTTTCATGAAGAATGTACACAGCTTGTTAAATATTATACATTTGGCAAGATAGAGACAGACCCCAGGATTATTTCATTTGATGCTGATAATGCATTTGATAGGATTTCCTGGAGATATTTGCTGACTGTGCTGTAGCCCTTTGGGTTTCCTAAGGAATACTTATCTAGGATTAGGAAGCTCTATCGCTCACCTAGAGCTATGATTATTACTAATGGTTTACAGTTTTTACCCTTTTCTGTATTGTGGGGGATGAGGCAGGGATGCCAGCTGTCATCTTTATTATTTTATTTGGCATTAGACCCTTTGGCACATATGATTAGAGTTTCTCCTAGACTATCTGGGTTCCTTTTCCATCTGGTTACTCATAAGATTGCCCTATAAGTGGATAATATGCTGTTCTTCCTTACTGATGTTTCTAAATCTGTGTTGCATTTGGCGGTCCATGAGCTCCCCCCGTGAACTGGTGCATTCACCCATCATGTTGGGCCCCTGCAATATCTCTCTGATGCTGCTGCCGCTCTATCATCCAGCGTGGTGGGATGCCGCTCTCCGATGTGTCAAGATGCTGTTGTAGACCTCCTAAAGCACTCATACGCCCGACAGCCCTCATTTACAGACCCCGTGGTGAGAAAAGGCCAGCAGCTCCCCGTGATGACTTCATAAGGGAAAGCCTATAAAAAGCCACTGATGCATGTTCTCCTTGCCTTGGCAACAGGTCTCCTACAGTCTTTGTAATGTGAGTTGCCTCAGCGTTCCCTGCCTGTGTTCTCTACTTCCTGGTCTTTATTCCTGTCTTCTGTTTCTGGTCCTCATCTCAGCCTTCTGTTCCACTAATCTTTGTTGCCCTTGCTCTTCTGTTCTTGTGGTCAGTTCTTCAGTTCATCTGTTTTCCATGTCTCCTCATCAGCCTGCCTCTTCTACTCCTCACCTCCCTGCCCTTGAACAGATACACAATATTGACCTCAGCTTGCTTCCTGGGTGGAGAAATGACTTTCCTGATAATTTTGTTTTCCTTGGTGTATTTATTTATTTTATTTATTTAAAATTTTTATATACCGACATTCATCCAGGATATCACATCGGTTTACAGTGTAACACAAACAAACGCCAGGCATGGCGCTTTACATTGAACAAATAAAACAAGTTAACAAATGAATAAATGAGGGTGTGAATAACAAGGGGAAATTTGCATTAAATAATCAACGAGGTTTGTAAATAAATACATATGTACAAAAGGAAGACACTAAGAGATAAGCAATTTAGGAGTGCTAGGAGGAGAGGGGGGAGTGGCGAGCAGAGGGAAGGGAACAAGGTGAGGGGGGAGAAAAAGTGTATGAGGTGAGGGGGGGAGAAAAAGGTAGGAGAAGGGCGAAGTGAGGGGATAGAGGGCCAGAAGAGGGGGGCAGAGGAGAGGAATGGTGGGCAGAGGAGAGGAAGGGAGAAATTACGTGTATGCCTTGGCGAAGAGCCAGGTCTTGAGCTTCCGCTTGAACGATTTAGACAGATTAAGACAGAACGATGTAGACAGATAGACTCAGAACAAGTGGGTTTATGCTTCCCTGCCAGCAGATGGAGACGGAGCAAGCTGACGACACAGTATATATAGCCCTGCAGTGACTCCAGCCTGCCAGTATTCTCTTCAAAAGCAACTGTGGACAGACTAGCAAAAAAACAATTAAAAACAGATAACCAGAACTGTACTCAACCAACCATAAACACTGAACTCACATAAGATTCTAGGTACTCCAAGCTAGGGACTGGATTAACACTTATAAGTAATCCCTGGGGACCCAGAGCCCCACAGAAGGACTACTGACACACTCATGCGGCAGCCAAGGGCAGGAAGCTGAGTCCATCTGTCTACACTAAGGAAAACAAAATTGTCAGGTAAGTAATTTCTCCATTTCCTAGTGTGTAGACAGCTAAACTCAGGGACTAGTGAGATGTACCCAGCTACTCCCGAAAAGGGTGGGAGGCTGCCCGCAGTCCAGTCAACACCGTACGTACAAAGGCTGCATCCTCCTGGGCCTACACATCCAGGCAATAAAACCTGGAAAAGTGTGTTAGAAGGACTACGTCACAGCTCGGCATTCTATCGATGGGAGACAACTGACTAACCTCCACCCATGACACTGTCTGACCCTAGTGGAATGAGCCCTAACCTGAGTAGGCAATGGCTTTCCAGCATCCACATATGCAGCTGTGACCACCTCCTTAATGCAACGAGCTCTGGTAGCCGTGAAGCTGGAGCATCCTGCTTCCTCCCACCATGGAGAACAAACAGGCGTTCCCATCTTTTGAAAAGACTCAGAGATCTCCAGATACCTCATGACAAGACACCCTAACATCCAAGGAGTGCAAAAGGCGAAACTCCTCCATATCCCTGACCTTCTAGGGGTGGCAAGGAGATGGACTGATTCAAATGAAAGTCCGAGACTACCTTGGGCAAGAAGGATGGAACAGTATGCAACTGTAATGCCCCTGGAGTCACCCAAAGGAACAGCTCCCGGCAAGACAAGGCCTGCAGCTCAGAAATCCTCAACACCTCCTCAACACCTACAAGAACACCTCCTCAACATCTCATCCAAATATGGGTACATCAGGATTCCTTCATTTCGTAAGGCTGCCGCTACAACCACCATAATCTTGGAAAATGTTCTGGGAACGGTGGCTAGACCAAAAGGCAGAGCTCAAAACAGAAAATTGCGCCCCAATACCGCAAAGGGTATAAGCGCTGGTTTTCCAATCGGATGGGAATATGAAGGTAAGCCTCTGACAGATCCAAGGAGGTCAGAAATTCCCCCAACTGCACCTCCATGGTTACAGAGCATAAGGTTTCCATTAAAAAATGAGTCACCTTCAAGTGAGGGTTGACCCTCTTCAGGTCCAAGATGGGATAAAAGGAGCCCTCCTTCTTGGGCACAACAAAATAAGTAGAATATCGCTCCATACTTTCTTAAGACATGGGCATCGGAACCACAGCTGTCAGTCTGAGTGAAGTGTGAACTCCACTGCCTGCTTCTGTAAGGAGTAGCAAGGGGACACCATGAACACGTCCCAAGGTATCCTATGAAATTCCAGTGCATACACTTTGCGTCTCATCTCCAGGACCCACTGGTCAGACATGATCTCGACACACCTCCAATAAAATAGATAGACTCTTCCCCCTATTCCTGTTCCAGAAGATGGGTCGGCAACCTTCATTGGGAAGCTCAGGAAAGTACACCACCTGAGCCCGCTCCTCTCTTGGGCTGCTGGGGACGAAAGGAATGTGTCCTACTGAAAGGCCAAGTCCGCTAAAAGGTCATCCCTCATACCATAGGGGCGATGTAACTGTTTTTTATCCTCTGACAACTGAGTCATCGGAGACTCGCCCCACTTATTTGCCAGTTCCTCGAACTTGTTACCAAACAAGCCATCGTGGTAAGATTGGCTTTGGAAGCTGTGTCAGCTGACCAATTTCGCGACCAGAGTTGTTGCCTGGCCGCTATCACTGAAGCCACTCCTCTGGCCAAGGTCCAGACCAAATCACAGCCTTTGCCTGCTAAAAAGGCGGCAACAGGTTTTCATAACCACTCTGGAATTCCCTTCAAGACTCATCAACCTCCTGAGAGAGAAGCAGACAATATCTCGCCACTAGGGAGCAACAGGAGGCAATATGTAAATTCATCACACTGCCTCAAAGGCTTACTTAAGAACAGCCTCAATCTGCTGGCAGAGGAGCATAAACACACTGGTCCCGACTCCATTTCTCTACATGCTAGAAAACCTTCCTTGATTTTTGCCTGCCTCTGACCTCTGCTTGCCTTCCGGAAATCTCTGAATGCCACCTGCCATTGACCCAAGCCTGCCTCTCACTTCGCTTGCATGTTCCAGCTTCTGGAATGAATTTTCTGACCATCAGTAGATGCCTCCACCTAAGACCTGCTGGCCCCAGCACCCAAAGGCTCAACCTGAGGAGAATGTGAGCTGGTGTAGGCAAGGGTCCAGTTGGGCCTCTGCCTCATCCAACTCCGCCAACCGATGGTGTGGACCCTGCAGGTTTCGTCAACTCCACTTTGATCCAAGAATCCATGCTCACAACAATCTGCTCCCAAATTTCTTAGAATTCTGGAGAAATACGTTTTTCTTCCGATTATCATAACTATATAAAATCTCAGATTCTGCCTGTGGGCCGTAGACTTAGGTTTTCTGCTTGTTGTCTTGATTTGCTGTAGTTCAGGATAGCTTTCAATACTTAGGAATTCAAATATATGCCAACATTGGAGAGTTGTTTAAGAAATTATGTAACCCAGGCACATTTCTGGGTTACCAGTTTGTCCTGGGAGTATACCTACTAGTGCAGTTAGAGAAAGATTAGTTGGGGGAAGGATTTATTCATTTAGCAGCCCTTCCATTGGGGATTGTAATGGATATCCCCTGCAGGAGGTTTTAAAGCAGAATTTTGCAAAGGCTTCTAGGGGCAGACTTAGTTGAAAGTCTGAGAGGAAGATTGAGGTTTTTTTAAGTTATATTTTGGGCTTACCTGGAGTCTTAAAAGCCATCAGAGAACTTCCAGGTTGGGTCTGTGTATTCCTGCTGTGCTCTCCTTCAGAGGTACAGAGGATGTCCAGGGAATAATTTGGGACCCTGGACAATTTGCATGGTAGGAGCCCTGCTGAATCCTTGGGCCTTTCTTAGATTCAGGGATTGGAGAACACTGTGTTGAAGATGTCCAGGATTAGTTAAGACCTGCCCATCCGAGGTGGGGACCCGCTGCAAGAAAGATCAAGTGTATTTACTTTTTGGGGAACCAAATAAGTTAATTTCCAAGATCTGGAAAGAATTTTTCTGCCTCTTTTCCTATCAATCAGTGGACCTAGAAAACTACAGTTCCATCAAGGACACCTTCTACCAAGAATTCTATCATGGAAAATCTAACTGCAAGTAAGAAATCATCTTTAAAAGAAGACACCCAATCGGAGTCTTCATGAAAACCTGGGGAAAAAGAGAGACAATTCACTCTCCATGTAAGGACAGATTTTTGTGACCTGGGGATGGTTTCCCATTTACCAAAGGAGACCAATGCTCAGTCTAATCAAGAAGAGAGGGTGGATCCCCTGCCTTACCAAATACTCTTGCATAGATAAGAGGACACCAGTTTGTAAAATCTAGAGAGAGAAATGTGGAGCTGGAAAACCATATTTATTTGTGCCATTATTCAAAGCTATTTACAGTAAAGTATTACTTTTGGACACTATCACAGTGATCCCTGCGTCGTCTTTGGCATATAGCTCACAGTATCTGGAAATTCACTTCACCCAGGGAATTCAGTAGAGGGAGTCAGTCACCCCGCACTGGAACCTGAGAGGACTCCTTTCTTCCTCCAGTCAAGAGAATCCATCCCTTGGGAGGTAAGGAGAGACAGAAGAGTTAGCCAGGGTCCCTGCCCCAAGAACTTAATTCTTTTAGGGCATTACTGAAATGCAATCTGCACCCAGGGATGAGGTTACAAATATTTTCCTGTTATTCAGACAATTAAAGTGGAGATTGGTAGATTGGACATCTTGCCTATATCATTATTGGGGAGGATGAATCTGATAAAAACATTTGTTTTACTCCTTTATTTAATTCATCACAATTCCCTGTAATTTTCCACACACATTTTAAAAATTGCACGCGTAGGACTTTAAATCCGGCCCTGTATTTCTTCTTTTCTTTGGCATAATAAAGTCTCTCATAATGGTGTAGCTAAGCTGCAATTGTCTAACTATTGCGGTGGATTAGATTTACCCCAATTTCTTTCTATATTATTTGGGAGCATCACTACTATCCCTGTGTGGTTGGATGGGAGCAGATCGTGACCAGCACTGGAGTGATTTGGAATAATGTCAAACCTTTGCAAATAATTTGGCTGCACTTCTGTTTTATCTTTCTGGTTCTAATAGACTTAAAATGATTGAAGGATTCAACCTAGTCTCACTCATTCTACTGGATTTGAAGGCAGGCCACTAAACATATTGAGGTCCTTATTCAAAAGCCATTTAGATGGTTAACTCAAAGTGTCTAAATTGCAAAAGTGGTATATTAAAAGATTATATCCTAAAATCTAGCAGGATAACTAGTTATACAGCTAGAATTTAGGTGCATAATTCAGAGTCTATGAATGTGATGGCGTAAAGATGGCGGCAGCCATCTTTACGATGGCGGTGGCCATCTTTAAAGATGGCAGGCCAGCCAGTGCTCCTATCATGTGACAGGAGCCGGCCAATGGCATGGATACCCTGTCATATGGTAAGGGCAAAGGGCCATCGACGCCATCTTTATGAGTGGCAGCTGACGGCCCGAGAACGGGAGATCGCTCCCGGGACCACTACTAGACCACCAGGTAATTTTAAAATGTTTTGGGAGATCGGTCCCCGCGCCCCCACTGGACCACCAAGTACTCGTAAAAGGTTTTGGGGGGGTTCCGGAGGGTGGGGGAAGGTAAGGGATTAGTTTTACAGGGTCGGGGTGGGTTTAGGGGTTGTTTGGGTGTGCCGGTTTATCCCGCCCTCCCCCAATTTATGATTTTTCACGATAAATCGGGGGAATTTCTATTGTATCGCGACTCTTAATGATTTTTTATGATTTAAAAAAATATCTGACGATTATTTTAAATCGTCAAAAAACGATTCACATCCCTAATAATAACCACCGCTATTACTAGCAACGGTAACATGGAATAGACTTAGTTTTTGGGTACTTGCCAGGTTCTTAAGGCCTGGATTGGCCACTGTTGGAAACAGGATGCTGGGCTTGATGGACCATTGATCTGACCCAGAATGGCATGTTCTTATGTAATAAAAGGTAATGGACGTCTCCTCCAAGAACTTATCCAATCCTTTTTTAAATACAGCTATACTAATTGCATTAACCACTTCCTCTGGCAACAAATTCCAGAGTTTAATTGTGCATTGAGTGAAAAAGAACTTTCTCCGATTAGTTTTAAATGTGCCACACGCTAACTTCATGGAGTGCCCCCTAGTCTTTCTATTATCCGAAAGAGTAAATAACTGATTCACATCTACCCGTTCTAGACCTCTCATGATTTTAAACACCTCTATCATATCCCCCCTCAGCTGTCTCTTCTCGAAGCTGAAAAGTCCTAACCTCTTTAGTCTCTCCTCATAGGGGAGCTGTTCCATTCCCCTTATCATTTTGGTAGCTCTTCTCTGTACCTTCTCCATCGCAATTATATCTTTTTTGAGTTGCAGCGACCAGAATTGTACACAGTATTCAAGGTGCGGTCTCACCATGGAGCGATACAGAGGCATTACGACATTTTCCGTTTTATTCACCATTCCCTTTCTAATAATTCCCAACATTCTGTTTGCTTTTTTGACTGCTACAGCACACGGAACCGACAATTTCAATGTGTTATCCACTATGACGCCTAGATCTCTTTCTTGAGTAGTAGCACCTAATATGGAACCTAACATTGTGCAAATATTGCATGGGTTATTTTTCCCTATATGCATCACCTTGCACATATCCACATTAAATTTCATCTGCCATTTTGATGCCCAATTTTCCAGTAATTTATCACAATCTGCTTGTGATTTAACTACTCTGAACAATTTTATATCATCTGCAAATTTGATTATCTCACTCGTCGTATTTCTTTCCAGATCGTTTATCAATATAATGAAAAGTAAGGGTCCCAATACAGATCCATGAGGCACTCCACTGCCCACACCCTTCCACTGAGAAAATTGTCCATTTAATCCTACTCTCTGTTTCCTGTCTTTTAGCCAGTTTGTAATCCATGAAAGGACATCGACACATATCCCATGACTTTTTACTTTTCCTAGAAGCCTCTCATGAGGAACTTTGTCAAACGCCTTCTGAAAATCCAAGTACACTACATCTACCGGTTCACCTTTATCCACATGTTTATTAACTCCTTCAAAAAAGTGAAGCAGATTTGTGAGGCAAGACTTGCCTTGGATAAAGCCATGCTGACTTTGTTCCATAAAACCATGTCTTTCTATATGTTCTGTGATTTTGATGTTTAGAACACTTTCCACTATTTTTCCTGGCACTGAAGTCAGGCTAACCAGTCTGTAGTTTCCCGGATTGCCCCTGGAGCCATTTTTAAATATTGGGGTTACATTAGCTAACCTCAAGTCTTCAGGTACAATGGATGATTTTAATGATAGGTTACAAATTTTTACTAATAGGTCTGAAATTTCATTTTTTAGTTCCTTCAGAACTCTGGGGTGTATACCATCCGGTCCAGGTGATTTACTACTCTTCAGTTTGTCAATCAGGTCTACCACATCTTCTAGGTTCACCGTGATTTGTTTCAGTCCATCTTAATCATTACCCATGAAAACCTTCTCCAGTACGGGTACCTCCCCAACATCCTCTTCCGTAAACACCGAAGCGAAGAAAACATTTAATCTTTCTGCGATGGCTTTATGTTCTCTAAGTGCCCCTTTAACTCCTTGATCATCTAACGGTCCAACTGACTCCCTCACAGTGTTGCGTCCGTCGCTGCTTGACACCCTCACTCTGCCCTTTTTACCTCTGTGGAGACTCCCTCCAGGTCTGATGGACGGTTAGCTGCCGCGGTGTCTTCTTGCCGTCTCCCTCCGGCGTCCCATATCGGCACGACGCTGCAGATCCGCCATGTTCGGGATGACATAGGGCGCACACATGCGCTCCAACTGATGTACCAGCAAGGGCACGAACCTCGGGGGCATCCCCTGAGATGACGTCATTCACTTCCAATATAAAAGGTCTCAGTATTTGCTAACGAATCGAGTTAGCAAGGACTATCTTCAGATTCGTCCAAGCTACTCTGCCTCCTCGGACTTACCAGGGGTACCCGCTCCTCGGAGGCCTCGCTCTCTTTTCTTTATTTCAGAATGGAGATAGGAACTGGTACTAGCTCCTTGAGGGCCCATGTTCCTGAACACTCTGAAGATTCTCTACTGACTGGAAGCTATTGCAGATACATACATTTGTGAGTTACCATTGTTCTCTCTGAGCTTTCCCTGGAACCAGGTATTCGCTCCTTGAGGGCCTAACCCTTTCCAGCTACTGAGCTTCTTTAAGACCTCACGTGAGTTTTGTCATCTAGTTCTGGCTATGATCACAGCATATCCTGTCTACTCACTATCTATAGTTTCTCTACAGCTCAGCAACCCTGGGATCGCTGTTCCAGTTCCTAAGGGACTTCAGCCCTGCCGGGAATATCAGCTCACTACTGCCACCTCTGGTAGTTCTACTAACCTGTCTAATAAAAGAACTACCTGTGTCTGTCTCCATACCCAAGCCTAGTTGGTGGTCCCTCTCAGGATATCGTCCTGGGGGCGCTGCCATCTGCCATCGGCCCAAGGACCCACCTATCTACTTTTCTTTACAGCCGAGTGCTCTCTCTAAGCACTCTGCTGGTTTGCTAACTCCTCACGGAGTCTCTAACAGATTGTTAACTCCTTCCTTCTACAGGAGTCAAGGCATAACAAGATTGCTAACTCCTCCTACCAGAGGAGCAGATTAATAACAGATTGTTAACTCCACCCATGGAGTCTAACAGTTTGCTAACTCCTCCCCATCATGAGTCTTCAGCATCAGAACCATAACAGATTGCTAACTCCTAGCTCTATCATAGATTTTTCCTAACAGATTGCTAACTCCTCCCTTCCTTAGGAGTCATCCCTAACTATCATCTGCTTGCTCCTCCCATCAGCATAGCAGATCCTAACCCACTGTCTTTCTGCTTTGGATATATTTTAAAAGGTATTTACTGTGAGTTTTTGCCTCTACGGCCAAATTCTTTTCAAATTCTCTCTTAGCCTGTGTTATCAATGTCTTACATTTAACTTGTCAACGTTTATGCATTATACTATTTTCTTCTGTTGGATCCTTCTTCCAATTTTGAATGAAAATCTTTTGGCTAAAATAGCTTCTTTCACCTCTCCTTTTAACCATGCCGGTAATCATTTTGCCTTCTTTCCACCTTTCTTAATGTGTGGAATACATCTGGACTGTGCTTCTAGGATGGTATGTTTTAACAATGACCAAGCCTCTTGCACACTTTTACTTTTGTAGCTGCTCCTTTCAGTTTTTTTCTGACAATTTTTCTCATTTTCTCAGTTTCCCTTTTGAAAGTTTAGCACGAGAACCTTGGATTTGCTTACTGTCCCTGCTTATCAACAGGAATAATTTGGAATCTTTCTGCTTTGTCTGCCCTTTACTTAAAGGTATCTGGGCTATATTAGTATTGATTGCAACTTCTCTGTCAGGATGCCCTATCTTCCTATTTTGTTAGTATCCTTCAAAGATGCATCATTCTGAACCATGCACTTCTGAATGACTGTTGGCTTTATCACATCATCTACTTCAAAAACTGCTCTATCTCCTTTATAAAGGTTAGCACCAGAAGCCTCCCCCTCCCAGAATGTTCCCAATTTCCTAACAAATATAAAGACCTCTTCCCTGCACGATCATCTCATCCATGCATTGAGACTCTGGCGCTCAGTTTGTCTCTGGGTTCATGTACATGGAACAGGGAGCTTTTCTGAGAATGCAACCCTGGAGGTTCTTACCTAAGAGCCTAAATTTAGCTTCTAGAACCTGCACCTTCCTATATCATTGGTACTCACATGTACCATGACAATTGGCTCCTTTCCAGAACTCTCTAAAATACTATCTTGATATATTAAATAATAAGGGGACCGGAAGGCTCATCTGCATACTGTTTCCAGAATTCCCCAGAAGAAAGCTCCAGAGGTCACAGCAAGCAATCCAGGCTTCAAATTTCACAGCCCGCTTCCAGAGGCCACACACACTTTCTAATAGAAGAGGACCAGAAAACTCATCTGCACACTGTTCCCAGTATCCCGCAGGAAAGGACTCCATAGGTCACCGTGAGTGATCCAGGATTCAAACTCCACAGCCCCAGCTTCCAAATCCATGGACAGCTGAGATTCAATGCCAAGAAGTGCAGAGTCATGCAAATGGGGAGTGGAAATCCGAATGAACTGTATTCGATGGGGGGAGAAAGGCTGATGTTCACGGAGCAGGAGAGAGACCTTGGGGTGATAGTGTCTAATGATTTGAAGTCGGCGAAACAATGTGACAAGGCGATAGCTAAAGCCAGAAGAATGCTGGGCTGCATAGCGACAGGAATATCGAGTAAGAAAAGGGAATTAATTATCCCCTTGTACAGGTCCTTGGTGAGGCCTCACCTGGAGTACTGTGTTCAGTTCTGGAGACCGTATCTCCAAAGAGACAGAGACAAGATGGAGGCGGTCCAGAGAAGGGCGACCAAAAAGGTGGATGGTCTTCATCAAATGACTTATGAGGAGAGACTGAAGAATCTAAATATGTACACCCGGAGGAAAGGAGGAGCAGAGGTGATATGATACAGACTTTCAGATACTTGAAAGGTTTTAAAGATCCAAAGACAGTGACAAATCTTTTCCGTTGGAATAAAATCAGCAGAAATAGGGATCACGATTTGAAGTTCCAGGGAGGAAAACTCAGAACCAATGTCAGGAAGTATGTCTTCACGGAAAGGGTGGTGGATGCCTGGAATGCCCTTCCGGAGGAAGTGGTGAAGGCCAGAACTATGAAGGACTTCAAAGGGACGTGGGATAAACACTGTGGATCCATAAAGTCTAGAGGACGTGAATGAAGAGTGGGTGGCTCAATGGAATGATGGCTACTACCTGGAGGTAATACCCTTATTCAATAAACATACACATGGTTAATGCAACTCCAACATTGCTCTAAGCTTTAACGGCAAGAGGAAATGTGGAAAAAAGGATTTGCATTCACAAAAAGGCGGGGGGAACCTTGCTTGTTACAGCTGATACTACCCCAAACCAAATAAGCCTGAAACTTCACTTTCAATCCATATCCAGCATAGCTCTCTGCTTCAACGGCAGGGGAGAAAGACTGATACTTCACGATTATCCAGCATAGCTCTCTGCTTCAACGGCAGGGGAGAAAGCAAATGTTGCTTACCTGATGTAACAGGTGTTCTCACAGGACAGCAGGATGTTAGTCCTCACAAATGGGTGACATCGAGGATGGAGCCCAACCACGGAAAACTTCTGTCAAAGTTTCAGGAACTTTGACTGGCCCCTACTGGGCATGCCCAGCACAGCACTAACCCTGCAGCCAGCAGGGGTCTCCCTTCAGTCTTGTTTTTATAGCTACAGGCAGTGCCTAAAAAGTAAAATAAACGAACCCAACACCGCGGGGTGGCGGGAGGGTTTCCTGAGGACTAACATCCTGCTGTCCTGTGAGAACACCTGTTACATCAGGTAAGCAACATTTGCTTTCTCACAGGACAAGCAGGATGGTTGTCCTCACAAATGGGTGAGTACCGAGCTGAGGATGTCCTGACTTGCACCAAATGTACCCAACGGCGTGCAACTGGCACAACAACTGGGGTGTAATTTGGGAAAGGGCATCCGCACCTTACCGGGAAGGTGGAAGGGTGTTGGTACATTACGTAGGAAAAAGGTTACGCAAGACAGATTGGCCGAAGATGGAATCCTGTCTTCCAGCTTTATCCAAACAATAGTGGGCTGCAAAAGTATGGCGGGAACTCCAGGTTGCAGCCTTGCAGATGTCAGGAAGCGGCACCGATCGAAGGTGTGCTACTGAAGTCGCCATGGCCCTCACAGAGTGTGCCTTGACACGGTCTTGAAAAGGAATGACAGCTTGCTGATAGCAAAAAGAAATGCAGTCCGCCAACCAAGAGAAGAGAGCCTGCTTACCCACAGGTTGTCCTAATTTGTTAGGATGGAAAGAGACAAATAATTGAGTGCTCTTCCTGTGAGCAACTGTACGGTCTAGATAAAAAGCTAGAGCTCATTTACAGTCTAGGGTATGCAGAGTCTGTTCCCCGGAGTTGGAGTGGGGCCTGGGAAAAAAGATAGGTAGTATGATGGATTGATTAATATGAAACTCCGAAACTACCTGAGGTAAGAATTTAGGGTGAGTGCGGAGTACCGCCCGGTCCTGCAGGAGTTTAGTGTAAGGCGGATAGGTAACTAGGGCCTGTAATTCACTAACCCTGCGAGCTGAAGTGATAGCCAAAAGGAATAACACTTTCCATGTGAGATATTTTAATTCACAGGAGTGCAGAGGTTCGAAAGGTGGTTTCATAAGGCGACCAAGAACCAGGTTAAGGTCCCAAGATGGGGCCGGCGGACGTAAAGGTGGCATTATATGGAGCAAACCTTTAAGAAAGCGTGTTACAAGGGGTTGTACTGAAATAGGAACACCCCCAATACCTTCATGGAAGGCGGCTACCGCACTGACATGCATTCTAATGGAAGAGGTCTTGAGACCGGATTCTGATAGATGCCACAAATAGTCCAAGAACTGAGAGATTGGACAGGAAAGGGGATCAAGGGACTGAGAAGTGCACCATGATGTGTACCTTTTCCATTTGTATGAGTAAGATTTTCTTGTAGAGGGCTTTCGTGAAGCTATCAGGACACGAGAAACTGAATCTGAAAGGTTAAAAGGCTGAAGGACTAACCTTTCAACATCCATGCCGTCAGGGACAAGGCTTGGAGGTTGGGATGAAGGAGGCATCCGTCGTTTTGAGTGAGCAGATGCGAGTCCTGTCCCAGAGGAATGTGCCTGCGGATGGAGAGATCCTGGAGTATGGGAAACCACACTTGGCGTGGCCAGTGCGGTGCTATCAGGATCATGGTTTCCCTGTCCTGGCGGAGCTTCACGAGGGTCCTCGACAGCAGAGGAAGAGGAGGGAATGCATAGAGCAGACCGGTCGTCCACTTGAGGGAGAATGCATCCCTCGGCCGAGAGTGCTGGCTCCGAATGAGAGAGCAATAATTGTCCACTTTGTGGTTCTGAGGGGACGCAAAGAGGTCTATGTGGGGGTAACCCCACTTGTGGAATAGAGAGGTTGCTACTACAGGATTGAGTGACCACTCGTGTGGTTGGAAGACACGGCTCAGCTGGTCTGCCAATACATTGTCTACTCCCGGCAGGTAGGTGGCCCTGAGGTACATGGAGTGGGAGAGGGCTTCTGCCCAAATCTGCGCAGCTTCCTGACACAACAGGAAGGAGCCTGTGCCTCCCTGCTTGTTTATGTACCACATGGCCACCTGGTTGTCTGTCTGGATTAAGATTGAATGGTGTGATAGGCAATCTTGAAAGGTCCTGAGAGCATAGCGGATTGCTCGGAGCTCCAGGAAATGTATCTGGTGTTTGGCTTCCTCTAGTGACCAGAACCCTTGAGTTTGTAAATCGTTTACATGGGCTTCCCAACCGATGTTGGAAGCATCGGTAGTGAGGATGACCTGAGGATCTGGTGGGAGAAAGGGCAAACCCTGTAGGAGGTTGAAGGGATTCGTCCACCAAGCAAGAGACAGGCGAAGTGCGTTGGAGACGCGTATTATAGAGGACAGAGGCTGAAGAGCTTGAGTCCACTGTAGTCTCAGAGTCCACTGTGTGACTCTCATGGCCAAGCGGGCCGTGGGAGTCACATAAACTGAGGAGGCCATGTGTCCCAGAAGAACGAGGAAGTGGCGAGCTGTAGCTGTGTGTTGGGACTGCAGCTGGCGAGCTAGGGACACTAGGGTTTGGACTCGTTGATGAGGAAGGAAGGCTTTTGCCTGTAAGGTGTCCAAGTCTGCCCCAATGAATGATAAGGTTTGAGATGGGACTAAGTAGGATTTCTCGTAATTTACCAGAAATCCTAGAGAAAGCAAAGTTCGAATTGTTAGGGTCAGGGAGCACCGAGCCAGTTGGTGGGTTGGGGCCCTGATCAACCAATCGTCTAAGTAGGGGTAGACGTGGTCTCCTCCTTTCCTTAGAAACGCTGCAACCACTACGAGGCACTTGGTGAACACTCATGGTGCGGACGCTAGGCCGAAAGGTAACACACGATATTGGTAGTGATTTCGGCCTACTAGAAACCGCAGGAATTTGCGATGAGATTGTGTTATCGCAATGTGGGTATATGCGTCTTTTAGGTCTAGAGAGCATAACCAGTCCCCTCTTTGCAGCAGAGGGAGTAGCGAGCCCAGGGTTACCATCTTGAACTTCTCCTTGTGAAGGTACTTGTTGAGGACCCTCAGGTCGAGGATGGGACGAAGTCCCCCTGACTTTTTTGGGATCAGGAAGTACCTGGAATAGAACCCTAGGCCTCGTTGCAAGGGAGGAACGGGTTCTATAGCGTTTGACTGTAGGAGAAGAGAAGCTTCCTGTTCTAAAAGAAGAGAATGATCGGTAAGACTCCACGCCTGCAAGGGTGGGGAGTCTGGAGGGAGAGACAGGAAATTGAGATGGTAACCCTGTGCGATGATCGCTGTCACCCACTGATCTGTGGTGATCCGATGCCACTGATCTAAAAAGTGGCATAGCCGACCTCCTACTGGAATGGCTGGAAGAGGGGTCTGGCATGTGCTCTCTAAGTGGAAGTCAAAAACCCGCCGCAGGGCCAGGAGGTGGAGCTGCTGCAGGTTTTTGTTTACGAGCCTGGCGAGGCTGAGTCTTATGGTAGGACCGTGCAGGCCGAGGCTTGGTAGATGGGGGATAATACTTTCGTGGCCTAAAGAAAGACTTTTTGGAGTCCTTCCTAGACGGTTGTTTGGAAGGCAAGTCAGGAGGAATAGATGAGAGCTGCTTTAACGTCTCATGATGATCCTTCAATTCAGCAACAAGTTGCTGAATTTGCTCACTAAACAGATTATCCCCTAAGCAGGGCAAATCCGAAAGCCTGTCCTGAACTTCTGGGCGAAGGTCAGATGATTTGATCCAAGCCCAACGTCTAGCAGAAATAGCTGTAGCAGAAATTCTAGTAGAAGCATCGAAGATGTCATAGGCGGTTCGGATTTCATGCTTTCCAGCTTCAAACCCTTTATTTAAAAGGGACTGAATCTGGGGCTGGAACTGCTCTGGCAAGGCGTCAGCGTATTCTTGCATTTGCTTTAAAATGACTCTGTTATATTAAGTCATATAAAGTTGGTAAGAAGCTATTCTGGAAATCAGCATAGCTCCATGGTAAACCTTCCTACCTATACTATCTAGGAATTTATTGTCCTTAGTAGGAGGTATGGAAGAGTGTGGTTTTAGTCGTTTGGCTTTTTTCTGAGCTGACTCGACGACCACAGAATGATGATCCAACTGAGGTTTTTGAAAACCTGGCGCTGATTGTAAAAGATATGTAGAATCAGCTTTTTTATTGACTGGGGACACAGAGCCAGGAGATTCCCAATTCTTTTTAAGAAGGTCTAGAAAAACCTGATGAATGGGAATAGAGGTGATGACTTTCGGGGCATCCAAAAATTGGAGCAATTCCATCATTTGGTGCCTATCATCCTGTTCAGATTGAAGTTGGAAAGGAACCAACTCTGACATTTCCTTCACAAAGTTTATGAAAGAGAGGTCCTCAGGGGGAGAACGCTTTCTGCTCTCCGCAGGAGAGGGTGGTGAAGGCAAATCATCAGTGTCAGTAGAGGTATCATCAGCCCAAGTATCATAGGGATCAGGTTGATGACCTGGAGGCCCTCTAGGGGGCTGAACTCCTGAGGGCCCAGGTTGAGGCTCCGAAATATTGGCTGGAGTCACCGGGGGCATCGAGAAAATCCTCGATGGAATCGGTGTCGATATCGGTGCCAGTGTAGGCATCGAGGGAATTGGTGCTGGTCTCGATGGAATCGGTGCCGGCATCGGAAACCTCGGTGGAGCAGAGGTGCGTATCGCCCCTGAAGATAGTATCGGTGGCGAGGGACGACCTGACCTTGGTGGAACAATTCCCGAAGGGGGAATTCGATACGGTGTTTCTCCACCTGATGAAAAACCTGTCGGTGACAGCGGTCTTACCGGTGTCGGTGACACAGGTATCACCGGTGGAAGGGCTGTCATGAGCGCTTCCATCCGGTGCAACAGCGGTGCCAGTGTCGCTGCAATCGGCTCGGTGGCCGGTTCCGCTCTCGGTGCCGGAGGAGGCTGGAACCGTTCCATCGCCTTATCGATGGCCTCCTGGACCAGGGGTAACAAGACCCGGCTCGACGGGAGAGGGAGGCTGAGGCTGAGCCGGAGGGACCACCGTCACCGGTGGGATCGCGGCTCCCAAACCCCGAGGGGGTGAGGGTTGCCTCTGTGCCTGCGAAACAGAAGTGGACGGTGCCAACTCTGATCGAGGCTTTTTCTGCGGAGGCTCGGTCGGTACAGAGGTCGATGACGTCGATTCCTCGACGGGCCGAGACTTATGACGTCGATGGCGATGTTTCTCCTTCCTATCTCCTCGATGATCAGGGGAAGGGACAGGAGTCGATGGCCGAGAAGTCATCGATGGCGGA
Organism: Rhinatrema bivittatum; assembly: GCF_901001135.1. NCBI lineage: Eukaryota > Metazoa > Chordata > Amphibia > Gymnophiona > Rhinatrematidae > Rhinatrema > Rhinatrema bivittatum. Next base: position 225,262,971 of record NC_042617.1, on the reverse strand, counting down.
CAGTCACCGGAGGGCTGTCGATGGTAGTAAGACTTCGACGGTGCCGGTTCCGATGACGTCGATGCAATCGATGGCGTTGGGGTGCGAACATGGAAGAGGAGCCCCATCTTCTCCATTCTGGCTTTGCGACCTTTTGGTGTCATTAGGGCACATTTGGTGCAAGTCAGAACATCATGCTCACTCCCTAGACATAAAACACAGACTCTATAAGGGTCTGTGATTGACATAGTTCGGGTACAGTCCGGGCACCGACGGAACCCCGACGCCATGGCTGAAGGCCAAAAATTTAGCCGCGGGACTGTCGACTGCCAGCGGGCCTCAAGGGCCAAAGTCGACGGAAGTCGATGAAACAACGGCAAAGACTTACCGGAGTTCCGCGGACGAAAAAATTTACCGAAGGGAGACCCCTGAGGGGCAAATTTTCTTCAGAATAACAAATTCTAAATTCCTGTCAGGAACGTGGTTAAGAGCTCTTTCACCGCGTGGCTACTGCTGCGCGGAAAAAAGAAGACTGAAGGGAGACCCCTGCTGGCTGCAGGGTTAGTGCTGTGCTGGGCATGCCCAGTAGGGGTCAGTCAAAGTTCCTGAAACTTTGACAGAAGTTTTCCGTGGTTGGGCTCCATCCTCGATGTCACCCATTTGTGAGGACAACCATCCTGCTTGTCCTGTGAGAACACCATTTCCACGGTCCTGGACGATGCTGCTGGTGTGTAGAGAGGGAAAGCATATCAAGCGGTTCCCCTCGAGCCCGGGCGCAGATGATTCGATGCAGGAGTGGATGGAGAAGACTTTTTGGATGAAAAAGTTTCTCTATTTTATCAAGACGTTCACGATAGCACTTGGTGGTCATCTGGTTGCCCAGCTGACACCCTTTGATGTTGTGTGATGTCCCCAAGCAGAGGATATAACATCATGCGAATCCATGATGGACATGGTCCATGGGCAATGGAGGCACTGACGAAAAGCGGACACCATGAAAAAAACAACCGGGAGGGGTCGATGGCTGGTGGACCACTGAAAAGCGATGTACCAGGAATCGACTACAGAGGAGGTAGAAAAGTTAATCTATCACGGCGAGGAGGGACGCCATCCGGAGAAGGGGGACCTGGCCTTTGGATGGAGGAAAAAAAACAGGAAAACAAGAAAAAATACCTTTATGAAGCTGAGCTCCAAAACTGCGAGGCAAGTGTACCACGGAAAAAAGAGACTGAACATAAGAAATTGCCATGCTGGGTCAGACCAAGGGTCCATCAAGCCCACATCCTGTTTCCAACAGAGGCCAAACCAGGCCACAAGAACCTGGAAATTACCCAAACACCAAGAAGATTCCATGTTACTGATACAATTATTAGCAGTGGCTTTCCCTAAGTAAACTTGATTAATAGCTGTTAATGGACTTCTCCTCCAAGAACTTATCCAAACCTTTTTTGAACCCAGCCCCACTAACTGCACTAACCACATCCTCTGGCAACAAATTCCAGAGCTTTATTGTGCATCGAGTAAAAAAGAATTTTCTCCGATTAGTCTTAAATGTTCTACTTGCTAACCTCATGGAATGCCCCCTAGTCCTCCTATTATTCGAAAGTGTAAATAACCGATTCACATCTACTCGTTCAAGACCTCTCATGTTCTTAAAGATCTCTATCATATCCCAACTCAGCTGACTCTTCTCCAAGCTGAACAGCCCTAACCTCTTCAGCCTTTCCTCATAGGGGAGCTGTCCCATCCCCTTTATCATTTTGGTTGCCCTTCTCTGTACCTTCTCCATCACAACTATATCTTTTTTTAGATGCGGCGACCAGAATTTTACACAGTATTCAAGGGGGACACTGGGTGGATAGCGGCAGGTTGGGCATGCTCAGTGTGCCAGTCACTTTGACAAACGTTTTCCATGCAGGGCTCCATCTGATGTCACCCATCTGTGAGGATTACCATCTTGCTTGTCCTAGGAGAATGATTTCATCTGTGTAGCCAGTTCTTCAGAACAGATTTCACAATAGAAGGTTTTGTTAATGTAATATTTAATTATGGACAGCCATAATTTCTGTATAAATGGATAACATTCTGATTCACGAGACTGATGTGTCACAGATGATATATACTATTCTGGATGCAATAATTAAGATTTGGCACAGTCATCTTCTGCACAGAGTTATCAGCTGTAGATGTCAACAAAACGTTTGGCACCAAGGCAGGGGACAATGATGGAGCTAGAGATGTATGGCACTGAGCTCTTCTGTGGTGCAATAAAGAGAGCAAGGACCTGGGCAGCAATGATATGTGCCACCTCTTTTTATCCAAGCAGGAGGAAGAAAAGTATCTTCGGTTCATGGAATATTCTGAAAACCTTTTCTTTATAGGTACTGGTCTCAAAGAAAAATGCTTTTTTTTCTTTCAGGAGAAGACAGCTCATACTTTGAGTTCTCTGACACTAAGGCCCCATGGAGACATTCTACTGCACTCCACATAATTATTCAGATCGTGTTCCCAGTGAAGACAGCCATTTTGTATCTACATTCAAAATAAGTTTTGAAAGGTTTGTGGGTGAGAAGGAAAAAACCCTAATTCCGAATAGGGATTTTTTTTTTTTTTAAGAAGAGACCCAAATAAAAATAAAATAAAACAAAGTAACCAAAGAAAGAAAAGAAAGAATGCTATGAGAGGCTAGAGAGAGAAAGAAAACAATACATCATTTTACTCCGGAGCAGAAAAATTGACTGAGGAGACTTGCATGGTGGTGCAAGTCTCCACCGTATGCAGAAACAAACATGCATGCTCAAAAGTACTTTAAATTCTTTCTGAGCTCTAAGGGGCGGATTTTAAAACCCCTGCGCGCAGGTGCGCCTATTTTGCATAGGCCGCCGGCGCGCACAGAGCCCCGGGATGCGCATAAGTCCCGGGTCTTCCTGGCGGGGGCGTGGCGGGAAGACCCAGCATTTAGGGGGCGGGGCGTGGCGTTTCGGGGGCGGCAACGTGGGCGTGGTTTCGGCCCGGGGGCGTTCCGGAGGCGTGGCCGCGGCCTCCGGGACCAGACCACGGAGCGGGGCAGCCGGCCGGCGCGCGCAAAGTTAAGGGGGGGATTTAGATAGGGCCGGGAGGTGGGTTAGGTAGGGGAAGGGAACGGAGGCAGGCTGCGCGGCGCGCACAGGCTGCCGATTTTGGGCAGCCTTGCGCGCGCCGACCCCGGATTTTATAAGATACGCGCGGCTACGCGCATCTCTTATAAAATCTGGCGTATTTTTGTTCGCGCCGGTGGCGCGAACAAAAGTACGCGATCGCGTAAGGTTTGAAAATTTACCTCTAAGAAAGCATGTTTCATGTCAGCCTGCTCCTGTGATGTCGTCTACCTGAGTGGCTGAATTAGTCCTGCTTGCCCATAGAGAAAGTAACATGCCGCATATCCAACAACCCCATATTCACATAATTTATGCAAGTATCTTTTGTTTGAAAATCGGGTTGTTTTAAGCATGCAGAACACATGTAATTTTCTAGTTAAAAGCAGTACTAAAAATGTAGCTATTTTTATTCTCTGTCTTTTAAACTTCTTGAAGTCCTTCATGTATGATAACCCAAACAGAACTCACTGGCTTATAGAAACTTCACTATAGTGCAACACCAAAATAATCTTTAAAATAAGAAATGAATTCCAAAATCCTGACTCAGGCCACTGCAAGAGACAATTCAGCTGAATAGGGACTGAAAATGTGTGCAATAAAATGTAATCCCAGATTGAGATTTATAATAGTGTATTCAGGATATTAATATTCACTTCAGCTGTCTCTTATGCACTCATGTAAAAGGAAGTAATCATTAATATTTATACTAGATACAGACAATTGTATACATTCAATCTTTATACTAATTGTACTAAAATCCTTATATATATATATATCGTATGCATTTGCTGCATTCAGAGATTAATACATTTTATGCTAGGATGTAAATTAGAGCAAAATTACTACCATTTTATTAATGGGCAAATATATGACACATTGGGCCTTATTTTCTAAACGGATCGCACGCGGTACCAAAATGGGGGCGGAGTCGGCCCCGGAAAAGGAGGAGTCGGGGCGTCACCGGGGCAGACTCTGCGAAGACGCTGCGGATGACGAAAAGGTAAGGCCCTTTTCGCGTCCGAGTTCACGCCCAATAGCTACACCTCCTATGGTGGCGCTATTGGGTGTGAAACCGGCAGCGATCGCACCGTCGCGGTGTGATCGCTGCTGGCTAGCGCAGGCCCACCCCCCGTTTCAGCCCCCCGCCACTCATTCCCTAAAGTATCGCAGGTCTGCAATACTTTAGAAAATGAGGCCCACTGAAATCTATTTATATCAAGTCATCAAGCCCTATTTCTGCCTTTTTCCATCTCAGCTCAGCATGCACGACTAACATTTATTTATGTACTTAATATTTATATAGTGCTTACTGATTAAAAACCGCTTACAAATAACATTACATTACAAACATTACAAATAACAATAGAAATTGAAACAATCATAACAAAAAAATGAAATATTCATAAAACATTAATAAACTCAATATAAATAAAAATAAAACAAATATCATACTCACAAATCCACTGTTCATTCTACTCAATAATAGCCACAGCAGATGTTAAAGGTTTGAGACAAACCAGATTTCCAGCTTTCCTCTAAACATTTTTAGGTCAATTTCCTTCCTTAATTCAAGGGGGAGATCATTTCAGAGTGCTGGAGCACTGCCTACAAATGATCTTTTAAACAATCTTAATTGTCCGAAAAAATTCGGTGGAGGTATTTGTAGCAAAGATTTCCCCTCTGATCATAAGGATCTACTTTATTCATGTCATTTCAACAGTTTCTTCAAATTTACAGAACCAGTTCCAAATGAAGTCTTAAATGATAGAACTAAGCATTGAAATTTGCAGCGAAAAGAAACAGGTAGCCAATGGAGCTGGAGTAGAAGTGAACCAGCTGAAGTTTTTCTAGAGCACTTTGTAACAATGTGTGCACAAGTATCCTGAAGCCTCCCAATAAATCCATTTCCTATTTAATAAGTAGAATTATCGTGAACCAAAACTTGATTTATATCTCATTTACTGTAAAAAGATTTTCTTTACCTTCCTTTATCTAAATTTTAAGCCCTTTGAACTAGGGGACTACTACTCTGAGGAGAAATTTCAAGCTTGTTTCTTATATATTTTGTTTGATTTTATTTCCCTTCTCTTGCTCAGTACTGTATATAAGTATAATATACATAAAAATACATCCTAGTAAAATTAATCACTCATGATACATTGACTCCTCTAATTATTGCTGTTCTATTAGTTATTCAGAATTTGTAGTCAAAGATAACAGCTGTTGCCCATTCATCCATATATACCATATCTCTATGCATTAAATTTTATTTATTGGTGAATTAAAGAATAGACCTTAATTGTCTGTATTTCATAGCTGTCAATTATAATTTAGTAAAATATCCTGTTCACACATGTCACCTCCAACACATGCCAAGGCTAGGAACAAATAATCCCCAGAGAAAGCAAGTCTGTCCTAACAGAAGGTCTTGTCTGGAGAGTTGCTTTTTCCCACAATCTCTGATCAAAAGCTGAAGATTGTGAGAGGTGGCAATTGCTCTGCGGACCAGCCCAATTTAATATTATTCTATCATCATCTTCTAAATTGTGCAGAAGATACAAGGAGATTAACTAGCCTTGAATGTCAGCCAAAAATTTGTAGTTTGACGATGTATACAATATATTTTCTAACACTTCTATATCCAAAATGCTTACTTGCAAAGCCGGGTTGAGACACTCTCTCATTATCTCTTGATACTTTGGTTCATGCACAATTTCTAATGCTTGCTTTTTGTCTTGTAGTGGTTGACCTGGAGACAAAATATGTACAAGAAATCTTCCCAGCTGTACTCTGAATGTATCTCTGCAGGACCAGAGTATGGTTTTCCATTGTTGCCCAGAAGTGCTACTTCTCCCTGTACTCTAAGCAAGGAAAAACATAATTTTTGCTTATCTGGACTTTTCTGCAGAAACTTAATGTGCTTATCTGAATCAATATATCACAACATAGAATGCACTTACAATTCTTTTGAAAGAAAAACAATTACGAGAAAAATCCTATTCATGACCATAAAAAAAGAAAATTGAAAAGCCTAACCCAAGAATATTTACTGGTATTTAAAGTCCTGTCTGGAAAAGTTAATGGTCCAAGGGAAGCAAATGACATTTAATTTTGAGGACCCAGTATTAAGCACACTATGGGGGTCATTTTCAAAGGCTTATCGCGTGCGATAAGCCTCTATCACACGCGAAAAGGCCCTTTTCGTGTGCGATAGCATGCTGGGGGTGGAGTCAGGGCGGCAAGGAGGCGGACTCGGCGGTATCTTCACTGGCGGCGATAAGGTTAGTAACGTTATCATCGCTGATGGCGCTAGGGTGCGAAAGCCGGCAGCGAAAACACCACGGTGGTCCGAAGGCCGCCGACTTTCACAGGCTCGCCCCCCACCCCACCGGATTCACCATTCTGCGATAGAATAGTGAATCCAGGCCTTAGCCAGTTAAAAATGGGCTTAGCCAGCTAAGTGGTACCATTTGAATATCTAGGCAGAATCATTGGCTGCCATTTAGCCAGTTTATTTTTTATCTGGCTAAAATGTTAGTTAGCTAAATAAGGGGTGGGACTGACCATTCCTGCCAACTTAGGTCTAGATTCACTAAGCCATGAATTTCTATCGCAGGAGGGGACCCACTATCACAGGGGAATGTTTTGCGATAGTGGAGCTCCTCCCCCCCCCCCCCCCCAAAAAAAAAGTAGCATCTCTCTGGTATGTGCTTTTATCTTACGGCCAAACACCACGGGTCAAAAGAACATGCACAGTGACTCTTTAAAGTGATGTGATGGCAGCCCCAACATCAGACAACCATCATCACTTAAAAGGGCTGCTGGCTCAAAAACTAAAAAAAATGAAGTAGCAAAACTGGGAGGTTGAGCGGTGCTCAGGGCTGATTCCCATCTCAACCCAGGGCCGCCACTCTAGGCAAGACAAACCCCTGCTAAAGGGTAAAAATTCTAAAAAAAAACAAACAAAAAACCACCTTCGCGGGGACGGTCCCAGTCCCCCCATCCTCCAAAAAATCCAATAAATAAAATAGAGGCTCCGCTCCCCCCCTTGAATCTCCACCCCACCAAGTGAAAATTATTTTCCTGACACCCTCCCACCTCCCCGCATATGAAACATCAAGTACATCACGTCCCTACCCTTTAAGAGAAAAAAAAGGTTTCAGGCTCCCTCCCATCCCCAAACAGAAAATATTGTCCCAACACCCTATCACCACCAAGTCAAACATCAAGTCCCCCTACTCCCCACCCCTGAAGGAAAAAAAAATGGTCCAGCTGTTACGAGCATAGACGGGCACTCGAGAGCGTGAGCCCCTGTGTTACGACTGACACAACCCTGGGGCTGGCCGTGGTCCATGCCGCTGGCAGACAAGTGCATCCATGCACAAACTGGCTGAAACAGGAAACTATCTAGACTTGGCACAGGAATACTCGAGCATCCAACACACTCCAGGAATTGAGAACCAGCAACCCATGCTGCTCTCTGGAGTAGCCCTACAACCACTCAAAAGCCCTTTCATACTGTGATTGGAAGTGGTTTGAGCATGAGGATAGATGGAAGCTGAGGACTTGGAACAAGATGAAGGCTCAGGACTTGGAATAAGACAAAGGCTCTCAGAGAGCCCAGCACCGTTGCACACTATACACAACCCTGCAGCTGGCCACGGACCATGCCAATAGCGGCACAGGCACTGGACTCAAAGACTTGGAACAAGACAGAAGCTGGAACAAGAACTCTGAAGACCACAGCTGGTTCTCAGGAACTCAGAACTTAAGACTCGGGAACTAGGACTTGGACTCAGGAACTCAGATCCAGACTTTAAAACCAAGGACGGACTTCCAAAGACATGAACTAGCAAGTCCCAACTCTGCCTACCAGAATATGTCTCCCTAGTTTGCATTAAAGTATGCAAAAAAGCAGGTTAGGTACATGCAAACTAAGCCCCATGTTTATTTAATTAATGTATTTATTTATTCAGTCTTGTATTACCGCAATTTGAGAAAATATGTTCAATGTGGATTACAGGCTGGAGAGATGCCACCAGTCTGCCATGCAGCTGTGAGGCAACACTGCTGCCATCTTCTTCATGGCCTGTGCGTTGCCGACTCTGCTCATTTGCCTTGCTCCTGCATGGCCTGGAAACGCCACCACCTGTTCCATGCAGAAGAGATACCGTTGATGCTGTCAGAACGCCACTGGTCAGTTTATCCTGTATGGTTCCTCGCCTCAGTTTTTGAAAGCAAGTATACCGGATCCTGTACTTAGACCCTCGAGTCCAACCTAGGGGCTGTTGCAATTCCACTCGCGGGAGGACCCCGCGGCTGCAAGCCACCACCCCTGCCATCTTTTTTGCAGTCTGTGCACCACTGACTCTGCTGACTGCCTGGCTCCTGCGTGGCCTGGAAACACCGCCTCTGCCTTTCTGCGTGGTCCTGACGCCACCTGTTCCATGTGGCAGAGACACCATCATGGTCAGACTGCCACTGGCTTCCGCTTCTGCTGGCATTCTTCTAGGCATGCGCACGTGCCTCTGCTTAAGTTTTAAAGGGACTGCAGCAGTAAAAGCCCCGCAATCCTTCCTGATGATAACCTTCCTGCAGCCCTATAAAAGGGCTCTTCAGTCAGTTCTTCAGGGCCTTTGCAAAGGTCTACTAACACTTTCAATGTCGTCTGAGTTTCCTGTTTCATGTTCCTGGTCTCCTTGTTCCTGAGTACAAGTCTTCATCTTGTTCCTGAATCCATGTCTTCACCTTGTTCCTGAATCCAATTCCTTGCCTTGTTCCTGGTTCCAGGCCTTTGACCTGTCTAGACCTTTGTTGGTTTTAATGTCTGAGTTCCTGAGTCTGAGTTTCTGAGTCTGGAGTATGAGTTCCAAATTCCTGAGCCTGAGTTCCAAGTTCCTGAGTCCTGTCCCTAGTCTTTGCAGTTCCTGTTCCAGTTTCCGTCTTGTTCCGAGTCTTTGAGTCCAGTTCCTGTGCCACTATCAGCTTGATCCGCAGCCAGCCCCAGGATTGCTGGTTCAAGTATAACATAGCATATATCATAGCAATTCCCAAAAGCCTATTTATGCGCTTAAAGTCCATATATGTAAGTAAAAACATTAAATTAACAGAAAATTTAAAAGAGTTATGCATGTAAAATTAGAAATTTTCAAAAGCCCATTTATATCCTTTTGCAAATTTTCTCAAATTTAACCCACACAAGTCGGGCCCTCAATAAAACAAGTATAATTTTGTGTGCATGTGTACCAAGCCACTTACCTGGTAATTTTCAAAGCAAATTTCTGCATATAAATTTGCTGTGAAAATCTGGGATAAAGACTGCATGTAAAAGATAAGTGCAGACTTTCCCAAAACATGCACAGTTATAAAATTAGCTTCTAAATACATACCAGACCTTAGAGGTGGGCCTGACCCGAATGGACAGAGCCCAACCCATAACCGAAGCGCCGCCCTCCCACTGTGGAGGGCGTCCCGGCAAGGGGGGGGAGGAGGGGTGCGCGCCGGTGGCAGTACCGGCGCATGAGTGGGCCACCACCCGCCCCCTGTGCGCGCAAGAGCGCGATGATGCAGGGCTAGGCATCATCAGTAGGAGCATCGGAGACGCGGACCGATGACGTCATCGGCCCCTTTAAAGGGGCCGCGACGGAGGCTGGAACCCTCCTTTTCTCCCTGAGCGGGCACAAAAAGGTTAGTGGCTGGTGCTCGGGAGAGGTTGCGGCCTCGGGCGGCTCGACCACGGCGGGGTGCGCCGGCCGTTGGGGCAGCAGACCATGGCGGGGTCCGCCGGCCGTCGGGGCAGCAGGAGAGAGGCTCGCGGCTCCAGCCTCACCTGCCTGACGGGTAGCGGGTGAGGTCGCCGGGCTGGGCCCTTGGCCCTTTCCATGGCCGGCAGTTTTCCCGGCATATCCCGACCGGGTAGGCATCGGGGGCTGCTGCGGAGGCAGCGCATGCTCTGTTGACCTGTGGGGGCCGCGGTGCGGCCTTCAGGAGAGCGGGTCGCAGGCCACTCCGGATGGGAACGGCAGCGGGATGCAATGGCGCATTAGGTTAGTCCTTCACGGCCGGGTAGGTGGCGGCGGTGGGGGTTCAGGGCAGATCGACCAGAGGGAGCGGAGGAGAGTTTACAATTGCAAAAAAAAAAAGGGGGGGGGAAGGGGGAGACGGATGGGACAGCTCAGAAGTTTTAGGGGCCCCCCACGTGTAGGGAACGACACCGGTCGGGGTGGGGGTTTCCTCAGGTGTGAGGTGGGGGACACTGCAGCGGTCGCATTAAGGGAGGGGGGTCCTGAGCACTCTGGTCCATGAGTGTAGGAGCCGCCAGACCCGAGGGGAATAATAAAATTAAAAAAAAAAAAAAAATCAAAATAAATGAATATGGATAACATAAAATAGAAGACAGACGACCCAGTGCAGGTCCTTGTCCCCACCTGAGAGACCCAGCAAAGGGGGGGGGGGGGGGGGGAGGATTTGGTCCCATGTGCGACAGATTGAGGCAAAAAAAAAAAAAGGGAGGCGAGCCAGCCCGATCAGCAAAACGGATGGGAAGGACAATGGTACTTCTGCTGGGGGTTGGCCCGATCCAGAGCAGGGTCGAAGGCACAGCCAGGAGTTTTTTTTCGGTAGGTTACAGCTGCTGTAGCTGTGTTTAAAGGGGGATTGGATGAGTTCTTGGAGGAGAAGTCCTTTACCTGATATTGATGAAGTTGACTGGTAAATAGCCACTGCTATTGCTGGCAACAGTAATTGGATAAGTGCCTCAAGGAGAGGTCCATTACCTGCTCTTGAGTTGACTTGGAAGATGGCCACTGCTGTGGCTGGCAGCGGTAGAATTCAGTAGACTTGGTTTTGGGGTGCTTGCCGGGTTCTTGTGGCCTGGATGGGCCCCTGTCGGATACAGGATGCTGGGCTGAGGGATCTTTTGGTCTGACCGACCCTTGGTCTGACCCAATAGGGCAATTTTTTCTATGTGCTTATGTCATTGTAGCTGAGGTCCCGGAATGCAGAACAATAAGCGCTGCGCTGCCGACATATTAAATTTGTAGTGGAGGGTAGAGGAGGAACCAGTTGCTGGGTCATGCACTGAAGGCGCTTTAGCCAGTGAACTCAACGTTCTTGGGTAGGCTGGAAATTACGACAACCGCCCATATTCGGGTATAGCTGCCCTGGCACCAGTAGTGAGGTGAACCAGTTGGCCTAAGGGCAGTATCACACAAAACAGAACAGGATGTCATCAGGGTACACCACTATACACTGATACAGCAGGTACCGCAGGATATCAGTCATAACATGTTCATAACAATGCTGCTGCATTGTTTAATCCGAAAGGCATAACGAGATATTTGATAAGGCCCATCGCGGGCGTTAAGGCTGTTTTTTCCACTGGTCGCCAGAGCGGATATGCTTCAAGATCTAATTTAGAGAATATCTTGGCCCCTGAAGTCTGTCAAAACTATTCTGAGATTAAAGGCTAGGGATACAATCCTGGATAGTAAGCTTATTCATAACCCTGTAATTGTTGCAGGACAAAAAGATACGGACAGGGATTGGGAGGGTCCGGAGCATCCCTTCTGAAGGTTCGCGGGTCTTTAGGCTGACTTAGCCTTACTCACTGCTGCTAAGAGATAATAAACCTTCCTGGGGGAGACGCTGATTTAGGTTTCAAGGTGCTAGCGCAGTCGAAAAACAGGCAAGGAAGAAGCACATATGATGCCTGTTTCGAGATTGAATTCGAAAACGCATATTGAGGAGGGAGGCCCAATAACATGTTATAATAGGCATACAGCGTACTGGAACAACTTCCGAAAGGCAGCTACCGGACAGCCAGATCCCCATCGGATAGTTCCAGGGGGGCCCAGGGTTGGGTAGCCAGGGTAATCCGAGCATCACAGGGCGCAAGGCCTTTCCAATATAAGAAAACGTAGGGTCTTGGAGAGAAGCACCCCATTTCATAGGCCTATTTGCAGTTCGGTCGACGAGACCCCTCAGGAAGGGGTTCGTTGTGTAATGACATGGCCCTGGGGCATAGCAGGAATACGTAGATGTACCACCGATCATTTTAAGATAAAATTGGGAGTCCACAAAGACCAGGGTTTCAAAATACAGGCTTCTGAGGATCAGCGAGTTAGACAAAGATTACGGGGATGAGGGTGTGGTTTGACCAGGAAGAGTCTTGCGAATCCTCGGTCTGCAGGTTTCCCAGACAGACGGGACAAGGCCGACGGTGTGGATGGACGGATGGCCTTTGTATATGCATAACCCCAGGCGCCGGCGAATACGACTCACCTATGAAGTTACGTGCTATGACCTAATGGCATAAGCTTGTCTTCCCCGGAAGGAGAAGGTAGGCTGAAGGTAGGCCGAGAGCAGTATGAATGGGTTTAGGACATGGGTTAAGTCCGGTATCGAATGCGGCAGTCAGCCCTTCCAGCCAATTCTATGAGAGACTCAAGGGTATCAGGCAAATCACGAGCCAACATTTCGACCTTCAATCGAGGGTCAAGGCCCTCCAAGAAGATAGCAGGTAGACATCCTAAGTCCCAAAGTCTTAAATTCAATCACAGAATATGGTATTAATGGTTTGTTACCTTGCTGAAGATGTAACAGGGTAGATCCAGCAATGGCTCGACGAGCAGATTCATCAAATACGGATTTGAAGGCTGTCTGATGGAAAAAGAGCCGAGTCCACGAAGTTAGCAATACGAGTGCTGGTTCAGTTGAGCAGATAATGTATAAAAGCGGCAGCCAGATTTTCAGTAGACTTTTGTAGCCCGGTCATTTGATGGAAAAAGAGTAGGGCAATCTGTTGTATTGAGACATAGTCGTGGACCACTTTTGCCCTAGAGGCGACAATTACTCCCAGGGGGAGGGGCCACGAGGGGAACCTCAGCGGTGGGCTAGACCCAGTAGTAAATGGTCACAGGGGAAGACGCTTTATGGTACAACAAGGGACTACCCGAGGAGCGGGCAAGCCGTTAACTTGTGATACCTCTGCAAGAATCGGACTACAGACGCAGAATGCTTTCCCGCTGACTTCAGCAAGACCGAAGGAGACAGATCCAGCGAGCGGGGTAACACAAAATCGAGGAGAGTAAAGCAGTGGGAGAGAGTTACCCACAGAGTTGGTGACGGTAGGCGAGGGGATAACTTACACAGTAGAAGGCAGGCCGGGGAGAGGGACCTGAGGACCGTGGAGCAAGATACCCAAGAAAGTAGGCCCTCGAGGGGCGAGTACAGTGGAAAAAGCAGACAAGACACACGTGGAGCAGGGTGTCCTGCTTGGGTAAAGTTAGGCAAAGCCCGGAGGGTTGATTGAATGTGTACCCAGAGCACGCTGGAATCAACGAAGTACTCCTAAGGCACGAGGAGGTCTTAGAAGTGGGCGGCTTAAAAGAGGTCAGAATTAGCTGGCAGATAGCGGAGGCTAAGTATCCTGAGTTAGTGGCAGCATCGGATGGGGCCGCCCAAGAAGTTCCAGCCACGATGTGACGCAGGTGCAGCCTTAGTGACTATAGCCAATAAAAGGCCTAATTTTCCTGCAGATGCAACGTGCAAAGGGTTTAGACTGGTCATGGGGTCAGCATATATGCGGAGGTACGATAGGAGAGCACATGGATGACCCTTTGGGCTACACGTTGGTGGTGGTCTCGAAGCGTAGCGTGCGTACAACACAGTTATTACAACGGAGATGGCGCCTGAGAGGCCAGAGGGTTGCCACACAGGTAATAATAATAATGATACAGCTGGGGGGGGTAAGGATCCGCGACCCCATGGCTCACACTTATGATGGGCGCAACCTAGGTGGGTCGTCAAATTGAGGCAAGAGCCTGCCATGTGTCAAGAACAGTTAAGGCCCCTACTACAGCGCCCAAGGGTTCAAGGGTTGCTAGAGGGAGGTAATAATAAAGCACTTGTAGGCTCTTGGATGACCGAGCCATATTTAACATGCTCCACAGGAGGCCATTGGGGCATAGTAAGACATGAAAAGGCACAGGCCGCAGCATACTTTTGAAATGGGGGACACGAGGCAAGGGTACACCCTACCTCGTGTTTTGGCGGTTACCCGGGACGGTTGGGCATATTGAGAGTGGTGCAGGTGACATCACAGGACGGTGTGGTAGCCGATCAGCGCCTTGGGTGGTGCAAAAAGGTGGGGGCGCGGAATGCGCTGATGATTGGGGGTCCCTTACTGGCGGACAAGGTGGGGGCCCCAGGGAGGAAGACTGCCTTGCTTGGTCCCTACGGCGGGCAGCGGTGGAGATATCATACCGGCTCGGGTACCCAGGGAAGTTTTTCTGGATTTATTAAATAAAAGCTGCGGCCTTATTATACCAACAACAGTCCCCTGTGTTGTTCATGTGTATAAAGTGAATGCTTATGTGTCTAAGGAGAGTAAGAAGCCAGAAGGAAGGGACGACGGATACGTGGGTAAAAGTGGCGGCTGCAAGAGTTATGTAATCATTTAGCAATAAGATTTTGTAGGGTCTTAAATTAGAAGCCTGCTGAGAGAGAAACAACAATTTTGTGATTCAATAGATGGCACTAATCAATCTGGACTATGTAAAGGAAGAGATTTGCTATTTAACCTAATGCATGAATGATTAGCCACACCCAGAGGAATGGGATTGGGATTTGTCCTTTAAAAGAAATCTTACCAAACAACATCTTGTTCCTGGTAACATGAGGCTCCTTAGCTATATAGAACCCAGAGGGGAAATCTGAGACCTCTTGAATTAAGTTGCATGTAGAACTGTGCATTAAACTGGATACCTTGACCTTAGAACTGAACTTGTTATGAGAAATGTGAATTGATTCTACCTCGTTGTATTTAGACTTATAAGTAAGAATCACAGAGTGTCCTATCTGCATACCTTGAAGGATCATAAAGTTTATGTTTATATTATTGAATGTGAAGATAACTGGTGAACTGTTTATGTAAGAATAAATTCAGTATTGAGAGCCAGCAATAGAAACTTGAATTTCTTTAAGTCAAGCTAATTACTTGACATTATTATTGAAATTTATCCTAAACCGTAATTCAGTCAAAATTCTTTACTTAATAGGAAGGTGTAAAGATTCTTAATACATCTATTAGGACTTGTAAAAATGACATAATTACTTTTTCTTGGAAACATATAAACATATTCTACAAACAAATCATTAACCATTGTTGATAAGAAAGTTGTAAAAGCTTGTCATCTATATACTCACAAGGACTGTTTTAATGCCTTCAACCATGATTTTGAATATCTCCTTTTTAAAGGTCTTCATAATATTAGGCAGGTCTTGTGGAATCTCCCCTTCTGAAGTTTCAGACTGAAATACTGAGAACCTGTTTTGGATTGTAGTCTCTGGTACACATAGCACATCAAGATAATCTTGATTCAGGTCTTAAAAGAGAATATGAAAAGCTCAGAATAGTATCTATAAATTAAACAAATCTACAATATTTTCAGTTACAGAGAGTCACAATACTACATTTATATTTCAGTGATTATAACAAAGTTTGCCATCCAATAAGATTCATAAATACTAGCTTCTATTTGCATAGCAGTTGCTTTCTGGAATACTCAAAAAGTCAACACAGAATTCTAATCAGTCGCACTTAACAAAGAACTCTGGTCAATCAGATTATTTTTACTTTCATTGAAACATAAACAAAATTGTACTATTTGGAAAATGCTGTGTTGTAAGGATGTGCATTAGTTTTCATTTGTTTCCAAAGTTTATGTGCAGAAAGAAACAACTGAATGAACAGAGTTGAAGCTTTTTTGTGTGCACATCCTTACTGTGTTTCAAGTCAATTAAGAACATAAGAACATAAAAATAAGCCATACTGGGTCAGACCAAGGGTCCATCAAGCCCAGCATCCTGTTTTCAACAGTGGCCAATCCATGCCTTAAGAACCTAGCAAGTATAGCTATACTAACTGCACTAAGCACATCCTCTGGCAACAAATTCCACAGTTTAGTTGTGCGTTGAGTGAAAAATAACTTTCTCCGATTAGTTTTAAATGTGCCACTTGTTAACTTAATGGAGTACCCATTAGTCTTTCTACTATTCGAAACAGTAAATAACTGATTCACATTAACCCGTTCTAGACCTCTCATGATTTTAAACACCTCTATCATATCCCCCTTCAGCCATCTCTTCTCCAAACTGAAAAGTCCTAACCTCTTTAGTCTTTCCTCATAGAGGAGCTGTTCCATTCCCTTTATCATTTTGGTCACCCTTCTCTGTACCTTCTCCATCGCAACTATATCTTTTTTGAGATGTGGCAACCAGAATTGTACGCAGTATTCAAGGTACGGTCTCACCATGGAGTGATACAGAGGCATTACGACATTTTCCGTTTTATTCACCATTTCCTTTCTAATAAGTCCCAACATTCTGTTTGACTTTTTGAATGCCGCAGCTGAGGAGGGATATGATAGAGGTGTTTAAAATCATGAGAGGTCTAGAACGGGTAGATGTGAATCGGTTATTTACTCTTTCAGATAATAGAAAGACTAGGGGGCACTCCATGAAGTTAGCATGTGGCACATTTAAAACTAATCGGAGAAAGTTCTTTTTTACTCAACGCACAATTAAACTCTGGAATTTGTTGCCAGAGGATGCGGTTAGTGCTGTTAGTATAGCTGTGTTAAAAAAAGGATTGGATAAGTTCTTGGAGGAGAAGTCCATTACCTGCTATTAATTAAGTTGACTTATAAAATAGCCACTGCTATTACTAGCAACGGTAACATGGAACAGACTTAGTTTTTGGGTACTTGCCAGGTTCTTATATTTTTACACTGAACCGATGATTTCAATGTGTTATTCACTGTGATGCCTAGATCTCTTTCTTAGGTGGTAGCTCCTAATATGGAACCCAACATTGTGTAATTATAGCATGGGTTATTTTTCCCTGTAAGCATCACCTTGCACTTATCCATATTAAATTTCAACTGCCATTTGGATGCCCAATTTTCCAGTTTCACAAGGTCTTCCTGCAATTTATCACAATCTGCTTGTGATTTAACTACTCTGAACAATTTGGTATCATCTGCAAATTTGATTACCTCACTTTTCATATTTCTTTCCAGATCATTTATAAATACATTGAAAAGTATGGTTCCCAATACAGATTCCTGAGGCACTCCACTGCCCACTCCCTTCCACTGAGAAAATTGTCCATTTAATCCTACTCTCTGTTTCCTGTCTTTTAGCCAGTTTGTAATCCACGACAGGACATCGCCACCTATCCCATGACTTTTTACTTTTCCTAGAAGCCTCTCATGAGGAACTTTGTCAAACGCCTTCTGCCATCTTAGTTCATCTTTATCTACATGTTTATTAACACCTTCAAAAAAGTGAAGCAGATTTGTGAGGCAAGATTTCCCTTGGGTAAAGCCATGCTGACTTTGTTCCATTAAACCATGTCTTTCTATATGTTCAGTGATTTTGATGTTTAGAACACTTTCCACTATTTTTCCTGGCACAGAAGTCAGGCTAACTGGTCTGTAGTTTCCTGGATCGCCCCTGGAGCCCTTTTTAAATATTGGGGTTATTTAGCCACCCTCCAGTCTTCAGGTACAATGGATGATTTTAATGATAGGTTACAAATTTTTACTAATAGGTCTGAAATTTCATTTTTGAGTTTCTGGGGTGTATACCATCTGGTCCAGGTGATTTACTACTCTTCAGTTTGTCAATCAGGCCTACTACATCTTTTAGGTTCACAGTGATTTGGTTCAGTCCATCTGAATCATTACCCATGAAAACCTTCTCTGATATAGGTATCTCCTCAACATCCTCTTCAGTAAACACTGAAGCAAAAAAACAATTTAATCTTTCCGCGATGGCCTTATCTTCTCAAATTACCCCTTTAAACCCTCGATCATCTAATGGTCCCACTGACTCCCTCACAGGCTTTCTGCTTCTGATATATATAAAAAAGCTTTTGCTGTGAGTTTTTGTCTCTATGGCCAACTTCTTTTCAAATTCTCTCTTAGCCTGTCTTACATTTAACTTGCCAATGCTTATGCATTATCCTATTTTCTTTTGTTGGATTCTTCTTCCAATTTTTGAATGACGATCTTTTGGCTAAAATAGCTTCTTTCACCTCCTCTTTTAACCATTCCAGTGATTGTTTTGCCTTCTTTCCACCTTTCTTAATATGTGGAATACATCTGGACTGTGCTTCTAGGATGGTATTTTTTTTTAATAAAGACCACACCTCTTGCACACTTTTTACCTTTGTAGCTGTTCCTTTCAGTTTTTTTCTATTTTTCTCATGTTATCAAAGTTTCCCTTTTGAAAGTTTAGCACAAGAGCCATGGATTTGCTTACTATCCACCTTCTAGTCATTAATTCAAATTTGATCATATTATAATCACAATTGCCAAGCGGCTCCACAACCATTACCTCTCTCAACAAATCTTGTGCTCCACTGAGAATTAGATCTAAAATTGCTCCCTCTCAAGTTGGTTCCTGAACCAATTGCTCCATAAAGCTGCAATTTATTCCATCCAGGAACTTTATCTCTGATAAATGTCCTGATGATACATTTACCCAGTCAATATTTGTTACGATTACGGAAGTGGACCCTTAGTCTGAGGAAGGGTTAGCGCTACTTAGGAGAGAGTAAACCCTCTTAGGTCCCTACCGTCAGAAAGCAAGGCCGGGTGCAGCAGAAGTTGAGCCGGTACTTCGCACTGGAAGCTCATGGTCCCCCCAGGAGGAGCCCGTAGGGACCCGGGCTGCTTGGACGTAGGAGAACCACTGAAGACTGAAGATAGGTCTCGATGCAGGCGCCTCCTGCAGGTCATGGACTCCAGACAGCTGGCGCCTACAGCAGGTCGTATGTCAGTCCAGGAGTGGAGGCCGAATAATGGTCAAGAGCGTCCAATGGTCCAAGTTAGGCAAAGGGTCAGAAGCCGGTCTAAGGTCCAAGTCAGGAGAAGGGTCGGAGGCCGGTCCAGGAGCAAGCCAGGAGAATGGTCGGAAGATGATCCAGGGTCAAGCCAGGAGAATGGTCGGAAGCCGATCCAAGAGTCAATCCAGGAGAATCAGTGCAACGAGAGAGGAGAGCAGAAGCAGGACGGAAGAACAGGGACCAGACCATGTAGCGGGAACCAGGGAGCTCAGGAATCAACCAGACTAGAAGCCTCTATACCAAGGCAAGGTCTGAGGAGCAGACCTTGCCTTAAATACCTGAACAGAGGGAGAAGTCTCATGAAGGAGCCATGACAACTTCCTGTCGTGGCCCCTTTAAATTTATTCTTCAGCCGCGCGCGCGGCTCTATTCAACCTGGAGGGGGAGGAGTCAGCCCAGCAGAGAAGGAACCATGCGGCCGGGCTTAACAGTGGCAGCGGCTGCACAAAAAGCGTCGGAGAGGGCTGCCCTGCTCCAGGAGGAGCCTCGGAGGCGGCCCGCCGCTGCAGGTAGGTACTTGGCCCCGGTCAAGGACCACCACAGCCGGCGGCCAGTCTGCCGCCTCGGAAGAGGGACCACCCCAGGTGCGGAATTCCGCGGCCGGCGGCCATAACAATATTGGGGTAATTGAAATCTCCCATTATTACTGCACTACCAATTTGGTTAGCTTCCCTAATTTCTCTTAGCATTTCACTGTCCGTCTCATCATCTTGACCAGGTGAACAGTAGTATACATCTATCACTATAGTCTTCCCCAACACACAAGGGATTTCTACCCATAAACATTTGATTGTGCTTTTACTCTCATGCAGGATGATTATCCTGTTGTACTCTATGCCATCCCGGACATAAAGCACCACACCGCCTCACGGTTGTTCCTCTCTGTCATTGCGATATAATTTGTAGCCCGGTATAACACTGTCCCATTGGTTATCCTCTTTCTACCATAACTCTGAGATGCCAATTAAGTTTTTGTCATCATTCAGTGCTATACATTTTAATTCTCCCATCTTACTTCTTAGACTTCTGGCATTAACATACAAACATTTCAAAGTTTGTTTTTTGTTTGTATTTTCATTCTGCTTTTTAATTGATAGAGATAAGTTAGAATTTTTTAGCTCAGGTGAGTTTTTAGTTACAGGCACTTGGACTACTTTTCTTATTATTGGAAACTCACTGACGGGATGCCCTAATTTTAATGTGTCATTAGTATCCTTTGAATATAGCTCCCTCCGAACCATGCGCTGCTGAGCGACTGTCGGTTTTCCCCTTTGTTCTAGTTTAAAAGCTGCTCTATCTCCTTTTTAAAGGTTAGTGCCAGCAGTCTGGTTCCACCTTGGTTAAGGTGGAGCCCATCCCTTTCGAAGAGACTCCCCCTTCCCCAAAAGGTTCCCCACTTCCTTACAAAACTGAATCCCTCTTCCTTGCACCATCGTCTCATCCACGCATTGAGACTCTGGAGCTCTGCCTGCTTCTGGGGACCTGCGCGAGGAACAGGGAGCATTTCAGAGAATGCTACCCTAGAGGTTCTGGATTTAAGCTTTCTATGCCTAAGAGCCTAAATTTGTCTTCCAGAACCTCCCTCCCACATTTTCCTATGTCGTTGGTGCCCACATGTACCACGACAGCCGGCTCCTCCCCAGCACTGACTAAAATCCTATCTAGGTGACGCATGCCCACCTTCAAACCAGGTAGGCATGTTACCAGGCGATCCTCATGCCCACCAGCTACCCAGCTGTCTACATTCCTAATAATCGAATCTCCAACTATGACTGCCGACCTAACCCTTTCCTCCTGGGCAGTAGGCTTTGGTGCAAAAGGACAATGCACCACCTGGGGAGCAGGTCCTTGCTACAGGATCCTCTTCTGCTGCACCAGGTTGATGCTCTCCGATCATGAGACCTTCTTCCTCCAAGGCAGCAGTGAAGTTGGGAATTGGCTACTATGTCACAGAAGGTCTCATCTATATACCTCTCTGTCTGCCTCATCTCCTCCAGATCTGCCACTCTAGCCTCCAGAGATTGGACTCGTTCTCTGAGAGACAGGAGCTCTTTGCATTGCATGCACGTGTACAATTTCTCACCGGTGGGTAAAAAATAATACATGTGACACTCGATGCAAAAGACTGGGAAGCCCCCCTCTTGCTGCTGGACTGCTGCCTTCATCTCAAATTTGTTCAGTTCCTAGTTAAGTTTTAGGTTGCTATGGGAATAGTAATATGTCTAATTAAAATCCTTCAAACAGAAACATAGAAATGATGGCAGAAAAATAACATCGGCCCAGCAAACTTCCACACTTATTTTCTCATACTTATCTGTTTTACCAACCACCAACTTCAGGGCTCTTGTTGGTAACTGTTTGATTCAAATTTCCTGCCATCCCCTGTCATTGGTGCAGAGAGTAATGTTGGAGTTGCATCAAAGGTGAGCATAAGGCTTATGGATAAGGGTTGTAACCGCTGCATCAAGCAAGTTACCCCGATGCTTGTTTACCCAAATTGCACAAATCGATGCCTTGTTGGAAGATGTCTGAATGTAAATCCTGTTTTCCTCACGTCCCCCTACCATTGAAGCAGATAGCAAAGCTGTATATGCTTTCAAAGTGATGCATGAGACATAATTGGTTTAGGGTATTAACCACCGTAATAAGCACCTACCCCCACGATTATTTGTTTACCCAGATTGTGAAGTTCAGTCCTTGTTGGTTGTTGCCTGAATGTAAATCCTGTTTTCCACTTTTCCTCCTGCCGTAGAAGCAGATAGCAGCACTGTATATGTATTCAAAGCGATGTATCAGGTTAATTGGTTTAGGGTAGTAACTGCCGTAATAAGCAAGCTACCCCCATGCTTATTTGTTTACCCAGATTATGAAGCTCAGTCCTTGTTGGTTATTGTCTGAATGCTAATTCTCTTTTCCACATTTCCCCCTGCCGTAGAAGCAGAGAGCAACGCTGTACATGAAGTCAAAGTGATGTATCAGGCTTAATTTGTTTAGGGTAGTAACCGCTGTAATAAGCAAGCTACCCCCACGCTTATTTGTTTACCCAGATTGTGAAGTTCAGTCATTTTTGGTTGTTATCGGAATGCAAATCCTCTTTTCCACATTTCCCTTTGCCGTTGAAGCCTTGCCGTTGGGGTTGCATTAACCGTGCAGGGGATTTTTTGAGTAAGGGTAGTAATCACCAGGTAGTAGTTAACATTCCAGCAAGCCATCCCCATGGCTCAACTCTTCATTCCCATCCTCTAGCCGCTTTGAAATCTTTCACAGTTTTAGCCTTCACCACTTCCTCTGAAAGGGGATTCCAGGCATCCACCACCCTCTCCGTGAAGAAATACTTCCTGACATTGGTTCTGAGTCTTCCTCCCTGGAGCTTCAAATCATGACCCCTAGTTCTACTGATTTTTTTCCATTGTAAAAGATTTGTTGTTGACCATGAATCATTAAAACCTTTCATGTATCTGAAAGTCTATCATATCACCTCTGCTCCTTCTCTCCTCCAGGGTATACATATTTAGGTTCTTTAATCTATCCTTAGAAGTCATTTTATGAAGACTATCCACCATTTTGGTCTCCCTTCTCTGGACCACCGCCATCCTGTCTCTGTCCCTTTGAAGATACGGTCTCCAGAACTGAAGACAGTACTCCAGGAGGGGCCTCACCCCTCCTGGAAGGGTGTGCAAAGGGATCATCACTTCCTTTCTCTTACTAGATATTCCTCTCTCTATATGGCCCAGCATTCTTCTGGATTTAGCTATCACCTTGTCACATTGTTTCGCCGACTTCAGATCATTAGACACTATCACCCCAAGGTCTCTCTCCAGCTCCGTGCACATCAGTCCTTCACCTCCCATCAAATACAATTATTTCGGATTTCTACTCCCCATAGGCCTGACTCTACACTTCTTGGCACTGAATCTCAGCTGCCATATCTTCGAGCACTATTCCAGCTTCCATAAATCATGTCTCATTCTCTCCACTCCTTCTAGCGTGTCCACTCTGTTGCAGATCTTAGTATCATCCTCAAAAGACAACCTTAACTTCTATCCCATCCGCAATGTCGCTCACAAAGATATTGAACAGGACCGGTCCCAACACTGATCCTTGTGGCACTCCGCTTAACAATGCTTTGTCTTCAGAATAAGTTCCATTTACCATCACACATTGTCTTCTGTCCGTCAACCAGTTTTCAATCCAGGCCACCATCTTGGCACCCACTCCTAAGCTTCTCATTTTATTCACAAGCCTCCTGTGCGGGATGAATCAAAAGCTTTGCTGAAATCCAAGTAGAAGACATCAAGTACTCTTCCTCGATCTAATTCCCTAGTCACTCAATCATAAAAGTCAATTAGATTTGTCTGACAGGACCTTCCCCTGGTGAATCCATGCTGCCTCTGGTCCAACAATTCTTCCGACTGTAGACAGTTCACTATTCTTTATAAGAACATGCCATACTGGGTCAGCCCAAGGGTCCATCAAGCCCAGCATCCTATTTCCAACAGTGGCCAATCCAGGCCATAAGAACCTGGTAAGTACCCAAAAACTAAGTCTATTCCATGTTACTGTTGCTAGTAATAGCAGTGGCTATTTTCTAAGTCACCTTAATTAATAGCAGGTAATGGACTTCTCCTCCAAGAACTTATCCAATCCTTTTTTAAACAAAGCTATACTAACTGCACTAACCACATCCTCTGGCAAAAAATTCCAGAGTTTGTGCGCTGAGTGAAAAAGAACTTTCTCAGATTAGTTTTAAATGTGCCACATGCTAACTTCATGGAGTGCCCCTTAGTCTTTCTATTATCTGAGAGTAAATAACTGATTCACATCTACCCATTCTAGACCTCTCATGATTTTAAACACTTCTATCATATCCCCCCCTCAGCCATCTCTTCTCCAAACTGAAAAGTCCTAACCTCTTTAGTCTTTCAGCAGCGACTCCATTACCTTTCCCACCACCGAGGTGAGGCTAACCGGCCTGTAGTTTCCAGCCTCTTCTCTGCTCCTACTCTTGTGAAGCGGGACCACAACCGCTCTTCTCCAATCACTCAGCACCACTCCCTTTTCTAGGGAATTCACTATATCTGGTAGTGGCCTATAGGGGAATGATGAAACTATCAATATGGTGTTTTTTCTTTTGTGAAAGTGGCACCTGCCTATAAATTAAGGGATGAGCTAAGGGTGGGTGGGCGAGAGGTGGGAGGGTTGGGTAATACAAACAGTCTAACTTCAGTTAGTCAGCCAGAGTCACTGCTCTCTTGATAAACAGATGTTGGAACCTAATCAAACCAAATCACACTACGTTAACACTTTTTCAAGGTGAGTGCTGAATTTTTCAACCTTTTTACTTAGGTATACACTGCTCCTAGCTTATTTCTAGCTTCTGGCTACTTTTGTTTTTTTTAAATATACAAACATTCTAACTTCTACTTATTAGCTGCCTTACAGACTATTAAAAATAAACAGACCAACTACTGCATATTAGCTGCCTTACTGACTATTAAAAGTACAAACACACAGAAACACACTAAATAATATTACCAAATAGTTAACTTTGTCCCAATACTTTTAAAAAAAGTAAATTTCCCAAGCCAAACTTACTGATTCCTTTCAGCCACCAGCAAGGTGATCCTCTTCTCTCAGTGCTCCCACTCTCTAACTGCACAAAAGGGAAATACTATCTGACAAAACTGTTGGGGGTGCTAAACTCTGGGCTTAGTGACAGAGATTGCTCACTATTTAGTATGTTCAAGTATCCAGTGCACCCCAAGAGCTAGTACCTATCCTGCCAGTTTATGGTGGTGCCTCTCAACATAAGCCCCTTTGAATTACTTTTTGTGTGTTTTTTTATATAAATATATCATGGGGTGCCAGGTTAGAGATAGGATACACCACACAGGAGAGGTACAGGACCACAGGGCTGGACAAGTGCTGGCCTTCTACCTAGCCAAACCCCTGCCCCGCAGGTTGAGCTCTTGGGTGCCAGTAGGACTTGTCTCATGGCAAACATCATGGCTGGAATTGGACTAGTACTGGGGCTTGGCAGGAGCTGGAGACCAAAAAGGGTGAATACAGGCTCTGGCTGGAAACTGGAAATGTGCAGACTGAGGCTTGTATACAAAATAAAAGCTGAACCAGGAGCAAGAGCAAGGGCAAGGACTGGGAAACAGACAAGGAATTGGATAGGGTGGCACAAGACGGAATAAGGACTGGATTAGACAAGGATAGGCAACAATGAACAGGGAAGCCCAACAGGGCACAAGTTTGGCTAGGAGAACCAAGAAGGCTCGAAGGTCATAAGGTAAGGCAGAGAGGCCAAGGGGATCAGGGTTCAAAGCAAAGAAGTCAGAAAGGCCAGACAGCAAGGCAAGGAGGTCTGGGTAACCCACAGGACAAGACAGGTGCCTGGGTAGGACGTAAGGCAAGACAGGAAAGCAAGGACAAGGTGGCCAGGTCAGAGAGCCAAAGTGACTCAATGAAGAGGCATTGATGGACTTTATAAACTGACTTAAGTAGTGCTGGGATTGCCGAGTCAGGTGGTCAGTGAGGAGGTGGCTCATACAGCTGGGAGGAGAGCTTGCTGGGGCCTTAGCTGGTGACAGGGCATCGTAGCAAGCAGAACCAGGGCATGGTGAGCCTGTACAGCAGACGAAACTATTACAAAAAAATGCCAATGGAAGAAATTCTAGCAGGATGTATTCTAGGATGTTATCTACATTGCCACTTTAGACATTTTATATAAAAGCATATGCACTATTTCCTAAGTAGTCTATGGGTACATGATCAATAAAACAGATCGACAGGCGAGATAAGGATGACAGCAGCCAATCAGTGTTCACTTCCGGTCTAAACCCCGCCCATGCCCCACCCACTCCCCATAAAAGTGAATGGGGGCATAGCCACAACCCCTACCACCTCCTCCCACCCTCAACCACACTCCTGGCCACACCCCTTCCTCCCAACCCCGACCCTAGCTCCTTCCCAGGCCCAGCTCGTGTTCCCCCGATAGAAGTGAATGGAGAAGCCCCTCCTACGCTCTACGCCAAACCACCCCCTATGTCACTGGTGGCCCCGCCCACGCCCCGCGCCACAACCCCACTGATGTCACAGGTATGAGATCACTGGAAGTCCGCCCCCTCACCACCCCCCAAAAACAAGCCCCCTAGAACATCATCAGAAAGGGTCCTGTCACTTTTTTAAATGACGACAGAATTAGTGGACACTGGCAGTTTTTTATGATCTCACCGGAAGTACAATCCAAAATCCCCAAAAAATGCGACCCTAGAACATCAGCAGAAATGTTCCTGACACGTTTTAATGATGACAGAGCTGGAAGCATGCTTTTTAGCTGGAAGTATGCTGTTTTCTAGCCCCCTCTGTTTTTTAAAAAAGTTACAAGCAGTGAGGTGGCAGGAAAAACTGTGGATCATTCTGTACATAAGTATTTGGTTTTAAACAAGGGATTGTTTGGAAGGTGGTGAAATGTATGAACTGCATGCAATGTATTTTACACAGACACGATCAAACTTGCAAGTCCGGAGTAGTCTATGGGTACGCTGTCACTCGAACCCCCAAGCATGTCACGGGTATAACATCACTGGAAATCCATCCCTCAGCACACCACCCCAAAACATCCCCCCCCCCCAGAACGTCAGCAGAAATGTCCCTGAAACTTTTTAATGATGGCCAAGCCGGAAGCATGTTTTTTTTCTAGCCCCTCTGTTTTTATAACTTACTAATAGTGAGGTGGCAGGAAGCTTTCTCTCATTCTGCACACAGACAGGGAGAATCTCCCCCCCTTCCCTCCTCCCCTCACTATAGATATACATGCCCAACCCCCAATCCTGGCAGAGTGAAATCTGAGCAGAGTATAAGTAACAGCGGAGTGTTGGGTGTAGGTCTGAAAGGTGAATAAAACACAAGGATTTAGTTTTCATTTAAAAAAACAGACAGGAACTTAGGATGTTTGTGCAGAACTACCCTATTATTAAACACTTAGTATAAGGTGGATAAATCATAAGAACCTGTAGCTCACTACTGTACATGTCAAAGTGACAGCCACCTAAAATATGACCATCACATAGGAGCTTTCATCAATTGGGTGAGCACCATGCTGAAGTCCCAGGATGACATGCATCTGAAGAAGCTAAAACGGATGAGCCAAAGCCATCCTTGAGAGGCACTTTAGCATGCAGCAGTAAAATGGAAAAGACTCATTGGAGCAGGACCACAGAGTTGGATACATAGCAGGAACACTGGAGCAGGACTTCAGAACTAGATGCAGAGTTGAACAATTCCACATGAACAGAGGTTACAGAGGATTTTTCCTAGGAGTTTGTTATATTAGAAAACCTGTAATAATGTTGCCCTCCATACATACATATTAAAATAAAAACATAAAAATGATAACAGAAAAGGACTGATTGTCCATCCAGTCTGCCCAGCAAGCTTCCCCATAGTAGTATCTGCTGCGCCATATAGGTTACCCCCATGGATCAGTCAGTTTTGTTTGACATACTTTACTTATGGACTTGGCAGTGTTTTTTTTTTCTTAATGTCTGAGCATCAGTACCCCAGACTGTAAAAAGGTTATGGCTTATGTTGATTGTCCCTGAATTAAAATTTTTCTTTCCTTTCAGCCCCCACACCTCTCCTTTGAGGCAGAGAGCAAAGTTGCATTTTATTTATTTATTTATGTATTTGTTGAGTTTTATATACCGTCATTCGGTGAAGCTATCACAACGGTTTACAAGATTCAAAAGATATTCTCTTAACATATGTGAATTAAGGGGTATAACAGGATACATATTATATTCGAAAATGAGCAGATAAAGGGGATCAGAATGGGTACAGATTAGAGGGGATAGGCGGGGGTGTGGAAGTGCTTCGGGGGGGGGGGGGGGCAAAAGGAAAGAGTGGGGAAAGGAGGGTTACATGGGTGGGACAATTAGTTAAACGTAAAGTTATTCTTTTTTATTGTCCGATATAAAATCATTTTTCAATGAGAAGGGTTTGCTTGGTGCTGGTTGACGACTTGTTTTTGCGTGGTTTCGGTTGGTAATTCTATTGGGTGTTTGGATGTTGTGATACTTAATTGTCAATGTTGACTTTGTAAAACAGCCATGTTTTTAGATACTTTTTGAATGTTTGCATGAAAAGCATAAAGGCTTACTGGTAAAGGGTAGTAATCCCATGCTTATATTAAGAGTAGTAATCGATGCATTGTGCTGGTTACCCCCATGCTCATCAGTTCCACAGACCGTAAATGTCGGGGCCCTCGATGGCTGTCTAAATCCAATTCCCCTTTTTCCCTGGCATTGAAGCAGAGAGCAATGTTGGAGCCGCATCAAAAGAATCAAGTTTATTTGGTTAAAGGTAGTAAGCACCACACTTGCAAGTTATCCCCATGCACGCTTTCCTTTAGGACCTGCCATAAAAGCAGTCCTGTGCTTTTTCCCGGATGTCTCTATAACAATATCCCAGACCATGGAAGCTGGAGCCCTCAGTTGTCGTCTGAATTAAATTCCTCTTATCCCCTGCCATTTAAGTGGGGAACAAAGATGCAGTTAGCGGGGAACAACACTGCAGTTAGCAAGGAACAATGTTACAGTTACAATAACAAATCAGAGCATACCTTATGCAGAACCAATGAACCTTCCAATTTAATTTCTATGATAACCGGAGGGTAAATATCCATTGTTTTTCCACTGAATTTGTATCTCTCGTCTCTCCTCTGTAGTTTCCTGGTTTCTGCCCTCAAAGGTCCAATTGATTTTGATGCACTACCACAATCTCTTTGGAGGAATCCACAAACTGGAAGATGTCAAGCATTTTTGCTCTGGACTCTTCTTCCTTCTGCAAATTAAAAGAAATGGTACCTGCCATTCTTTTTAAAAAGTCAGCAAAGGAGAGATCTTCCAGATTACACTTTCTCCTTTTCTGTGGAGGACAGACCTGTTGATTCAACTATTTCCACAGTCATACCCATAGTAATCTTCAGACTGAGTCAGAATTGAAGGTTTGCAGTGTAGTTTGAGTGTACGTGTGACTAGAAGACAAGGCCATTGTGAAGGTATGCCTTGTCTATTGGAGCTCTAGATGCAATTACACTTCTATGCCTTGGAGAAGCTTCCTCTCCCTATGCCCTGGAACCTGAGTCTGGGCTCTCCAAGAAATGCCATGAGAGTTTTCAGCAGAGGGAGGAGCTCTGCAAAGCTATTGATTTCAATGCACTGGATGCTTACAACTCTTCAGTCCCTCGCTGCTTGGATCCTTCTATCCAAATCCTCCTAAAAAAGTGCGGAAGTCAATTCTGTAGGGGAAGCAAAAGTGGTTGCTTTTTCTGGGAGACCTGATGAAGATCAGCGGCTGGCATCTTGACACTTGAAGGCTATAGTGATTCTCAAGTAAAGCACCGGAAGGCTCATCTGAATACTGTTCCTAGCATCCCCTGGGTGAGGACTCCAGAGGTCACAGCAAGCGATCCAGGCTTCCAACTCCATAGCCCCAGCTTCCAGAGGCCCTACACCCAGTAGAAGAGGACTGGAAGACTCATCTGCATACTGTTCCCAGCATCCCCCGCGAGAGGACTCCAGAGGTCACAGCAAGCTATCCGGACTTCGAACTCCACAGCCCCAGCTTTCAGAGGCCCCATACCCAGTAGAAGAGGACTGGAAGGCTCATCTATATACTGTTCCCAGCATCCCCTGGGAGAGGACTCCAGAGGTTGCTCCAGTTTACTTTTATACCTTGAGCAACAAGACTCTACAAAGGGAGCAACACAAAACTACATACCTCATGTTTATAAATATATTTTGTAGTCTGAAAGAATAAGATAAGACACTTCATACTTCCAAGCATCAAGTAAATAAGCAAACAGGACCACAAGCAGGGTTTCAACAGACTAGCTAATTTTATTTGCAGGACAGATCAGATAAAGGAAAGGGACTATGTAGGTCTTTTTCATTTACTTCAACAGGCACCAGAAGCTCCCAACATCTGAAGGACGGTTGAGAAAAATCAAATCTCCAAAGCTGTCACTACTGTTATCTTTTCTATTGTTGTCCAGACAGATGTCCAGTTCCACAGAGAAGAACCAACTCAGTATGAAAGATATCAACAGATTAACTCCCTCAGGAAACATGTGGCAGAACTCAGAGAGGAGATGGCGAGACTGAAAAACATCTGGGAGAATGAGGACTAAATCAATGAAATGTTTATAAAGGTGTCAAAGATGGAAAACTCATGAAGCGGGGAAGGTGAAATTGGAACACAAGATAATACCTGGAGCCAGATTACTATGGCTACCGACCCTACACCACGAATCCAATTTCCCTTGAAATGAAGAAGCAGTATGGAGACCTGGAAGCAGAGGAGAAAAACCATCCCAGGATGAGAAGGAACCAAAACATGGAAACACCAAAGCTACACACTCAACAACCATTGCACCTAGGAGGCAGAGAGTTGTGGTGGTTGATAACTCCCTTCTGAGGGACATGTTGACAACCATCTGCCAACCAGGCATTGTACCTGGAGATGTGCTATCTGCTGGGTGCCAAAATCCAATATAATATACAGAGATTGCAGAAAATCCTCAAGCCTACTGACTATTATCTGATGCTGCTCATCCATTGTGCAGAAACAATACTACTGGGTACCATACAGATCATATCTAGTGACTTCATGACTCTCAGAAAGAGAGTAAAGCAGCAGGTGGTATTCTCCTCAATCCTTTCAATGAAGGATAAAGGCCCAAACAGGGAAGATTGCATTCCAGAGATGAATGAATCATTGCTTAGATGGTGTAAAAAAGCATTTTTGCTTCCTAAACCATGGAATGATGTTTCAAGGACTGCTGAGCAGAGATTGGATCCACCTATTGAAGAAGGTAGTGCAGTGTCTTCCAACACAGACTGGCAAACCTACAGAGGAGTCCTTTACACTAGGATTGTCCAGGATGGGTGAACAAAACCTAAGATAAGTAAAACATGAAATACTTGTACTAAAATGGGAAAAAAGAACATTATCTGGAAAGCTGTGTACACTAATGCTCATAGTAAAGGATCTGGAGGCAGTCATGGAAGAAGCTGATTTGGATGTAGTAGCTGTCACTGAGATGTGGTACATAGGAAACCATGACTAGGATATAGTTATATCAGGCTGTAATCTATTCAGGAAGGATCTGGTAGGAAGGCCTGGCATTACATATAAAAATAATAGTAAAGCAACAGAATTGCAGGATTTATAAGGTAAGGAAGAGGCACTATGGGTTAATCTGGAAAGAAGGAATGGAGCATCTATTTACATAGACCAAAAAATATCAAACACCCCTGTAAAATGCTACTCAAGCATAATGAATAACTTACAGAGCAAACTGCATTTCTAATATGTGACCACAATTCAGCCCCATTTTAACAAGCTTATTAATTGAAAAACTATTTTATTAAATTTAACTGTGTTTTTCTTTTTAACATATCTGTTACAAAGGCTCTTATATTAATATAATTATCCTGGCAAGGGAAAATGTTAATTCAAACTTCACATAACATAGAATCATTTAAAAAACTGAATATTGTGATGTAGCGCAGCCCGGCCGCAGGCAGGAGCTGACAAGCTACCAAAAGAGCAACAAGAGTACCAGAGCCAGACAGCAGGGGGCGCAGGGGAAGAGAAGAACTACGAATCCCAGCTTCCCTGAAACACCACCAGACAGGGGAGGAAAGCCTGAAGGCGAACAGGTGGCAGGCATAGACCTTAATGAGGCAGACACAGATGAGTCCATGGAGGTGGAGGAAGAGGGCGTGCCCCCTTGGTGGGACTGGCCACAAAAAGCCAGCTCTTCAGAGTCAGGGGAGGAAGAGATGGAGGTAGGTTCAGGGGGAGAGGAGTCCTCCAGTTCATATATGGATACCGAGTAAGCTGGGTGGGGTAAAGTATACTCCTTAGCCTAAAGGGGAAGCCCGGGAGGAGGGCTCTAAAGGGGCCTGTTGGGGTAGGTCCTGTAATAGCGCTAAGCATAAGAAGTAAAAGGGTACTCTGTAATAGCACTGCTTGTAAGAGAACTGGATGGCTGGAGGGGGATGGGACAACCCTCATGTAATGTTTCCAGGTGGTATGTTATAAACTGCTTTGAAGGAACTAGCACTCTCTCTCTGTGTTGTCTTTGGGGGGATCGGGGGCTTGCTTACCCCCAACCCTGCTTGAAGGGAACTTAGGAGCCCAGCCAAACCAGGGCCAGCGGAGGCCCGGACCCCGGGATTTACTCGAGCCTGTCGAACTCCAGGAACCTTGGCCGCTGGTGGCGGCACCGGACGGACGACGGAAGGGCGGCGCCCGAGGCCTCACGGACGGTGAGCCATCACACAATGCATAATCTAGCTTTCTTATGCAAATGATGTTTTCAACAATTAACATTGTTATACAAACTTGCCAAAAAGTAAAATTTTTATAAAAACTCAGGACTGCAGACAATAAAAGTCCCAGATTTTATAGAGTTCCACAAGCTAAAAGCCCCAACAAGATCTTTGTTTTGTCATATAAATACTGGCTTTATCAGGGGATCATTTTTGTGGTAGCCGTTGTAAATACCTGTATACTGTTGAAACAATCGTTATTCTCGCTATATAAACAGTGGCTTCCTTAAAGAGTATGTGCTGTCTTAGTGTTAAAGTCTATTTCAGAATGACTCTCTCTCAGTTGCTTATCACCAGTTTAATTCAAGACTCTAAAGTTTTGGTTTCAGTGAGCAGGAGAAAGCTCTCTCAATACAATATCTCCATATCAACTTCAGTATTCTAACAATTACTATTGTGGTTCTCTGAAAATAAGAATGCTTAAAGCCACTATATGTATAGAAACATTTGTTATTAAAATGTTATAAAATAATATAAACCTTATAAAATAAATAATAAGGTACCTTATGGAAAGGCAGAGTGCAATGCAAGACACTAGCATAAGCTCCATCTCAAATGATTTTATTGATAACACAGCATTATACAGAATTTCAGTTGTATATTTCCAACCCCTAAACTAGGTTACATAATTGTCAAAATTTCTATGATTGGCTTTCTATTATAAACAAATAATCTGAATGGCCATATGGTAAATTAATTTTCGTCTCACATATAAATACTTTCTTGGAATTTGCCAGCATTAGCAACCTTGTTGTTAGGAATTGTGGACCCTTCCCCCGAGATGGGGTTGGCACTATGTCCCCACCATCTGAAGGTGAGGCTGGCCGGGAGCAGAGGCAAACAGGACCTTCACCAGTACCACCCCTCGTTACCCGCAGGTTAAGCACTTGGGTGCCAGGGCCGGCTGATCTTAGGTGAACCTCTGTGTGGCTGGTCCTGGAAGGAACAGGCGGCTGGAAACAGGGAATGTTATAGAGGTCAGATTCAGTCCAAGGTCGATGTACTCTCGGAGAGAGAGAGAAGGAAGGCCTCAAGGGATGAGATGCTACAGTAGTCCCAGGGACAGCAGAGCAGGACCACGTGGGACTGGCCCTGAGGAAAGGAAGTGCAGGAGCGGAGGCTTGTATTGGAGAAATTACTTACCTGATAATTTCATTTTCCTTAGTGTAGACAGATGGACTCAGGACCAATGGGTATAGTGTACTCCTGATAGCAGTTGGAGACGGATAAGATTTCAATCTGACGTCAGCCCTAGTACATATACCCCTGCAGGAAGTGCAGCTCTTCAGTATTCTCCTCGAAAAGCATTGTGGATATATGTGTGACTAACTTGAATAATTTTATTAACTTCATAACAGGTCTATCCAGTAAAGGGCGGCCGCGTTTACCCCACTCCTAACCCGCGTTCTACTCACTTTCCAGCCGCGTTAGCCCTTCCTGCGATCCACAACCCCCTTTAACCTACCCTTACCGTGTCCTAAAATCCCCGGGCAACCCCTTCCGCACGCGGCATGTATATTGCATGCAAACGAGCGAATTAGCTATTCCCTAGCATCCAGTAACCCGCGCCCCGACTATCGCTATTTTACCCTGCCGTTTTGCTGCGCGTTTAACCTGTTAACTTACCGCCTACAATTACCCCTGTGTTAGAGGCAGGGGTAAGGGTAGGCGGCAAGGTTTCCCCCAGCCCCCTCTCACCTGCCCTGGCTGCGTCCATGGATGCTGGTCTCCGGGGCAGCTCCAGTCCTCTCCCCTCCTCCCGAAGCAAAAAAAAAGTGAAAAAAAATGTTGCAAGAGAGAGAGGGGAGAGGACGGGCAATCCTACGCTCGGCGACTTACTTTTGCAGCTCCCCTCCAGACATCGTGGCTTCCCCGTGCCAGTCCCCTCTCCCCTCCTCCTGAAGCAGGGTGCGAAAAGCAGCCTTGCTCCGGGAGGAGGGGAGAGGGGACTGGCAGTGTAAAGCGGCGAAGCGACTTACTTTTTGCAGCCCCCTCCGGACATCGGACGAACTCTCCTGACTCCAGCTGCTCGCGAAGATGGACGCCTGCACGGCCGCTGAAGACGTGACATCACATGCCGTGACGCCAGGCTTCTGACAGATCCAGGGATGTGAAAAACTCTCCCGATTGTATCACCCTTATTACAGAGCGTAGGGTTTCCATGCGGAAGCGGGAAATCCTCAGATGACGGTTGACCGATTTGAGGTCCAGGATGGGCCTGAACGTTCCCTCTTTCTTGGGGACGATAAAATAAATGGAATAATGCCCAGTATTTATTTGTTGTGGAGGCACTGGGGTTATGGCCTCTAGGGCCAGTAGTCTGGTCAGTGTAGCTTCCACTGCCACCCTCTTGGAGAGGTCGTGGCAGGGGGATTCCACAAACTTGTCCGGCGGTGTTCGGAGGAAATCCAGGTAATATCCCTCTTGAATGATGGTTAGGACCCACTTGTCCAAAGTTTTCTCGACCCATCTTTGGTAGAATAGGGCGTGTCTTCCCCCCTATGGCTTCTTCCTTTGGACGAGTCGGCATATTCTCATTGTGGGGCGTGGCTGGGGCCTGGACCCGAGCTGGTTTCCCTTTTGTTGTGCTTGTTCCGAAAGGACTGGTTCCTGCCTATAGGACGAGGCGCTTGATAAGTGTTCCTGTATGGGTTGAAGCGCTGTGAACCTCTGCCCCTGGAAGATCGGGGGAAGGGTGGTGGGTTTCTCTTATTCCTGTCTTCCGGTAGCCGTGGCAGTGGGGACTCACCCCATTTGTTAGCAAGTTTCTCTAGCTCGCTGCCAAACAGGAGGGATCCCTTGAAGGGCATCTTTGTGAGTCTCGTTTTGGAGGATGCTCAGCTGACCAGTTTCGGAGCCAGATTTGTCTTCTGGCTGCCACGGCGGATTGAGACTCCTCTAGCTGGCCGTGCGTACCAGATCCGAAGCGGCGTCCATGAGGAATGATACGGCTGGTTCCAGAGCTTCCCCAGGGAGTGTTGTTCCTGGATTTGCACTAGGCATCGCGTGTCACCACGCCACAGCAGGCCGCAATCTGTAAAGACATAGCAGAGATGTCAAAGGACTGTTTGAGGATAGATTCCAGACATCTGTCTTGAGCATCCTTCAGCGCAGCTCCACCCTCCACTGGGATAGTAGAGTACTTTGAGACCACGCAGACCATGGCATCCACGTTGGGGCATGCCAGGAGATCTTTGGCCGCTGGGTCCAGAGGGTAATGGCTGCCAGAGACCGGCCCCCTTTTGAAACTTGGTTTCTAGCGCCTCCCATTCCAGGTCAATTAGTTGCTGGACAGCTTGTAATAGTGGAAAAATGACGTGAGGTCTGACGAAGTCCCTCTAACAGTGGGTTCAGCTTAGGTTCCTCCGAGGCATTAGTGCTGGGATGGCAAGTTCTTTCAGGCTGTGCGTGACCAGGTCTGGAAGTTTGTCCGTGGTGAAGAAGCATCTCATGGTGCGATGGGGTTCTGTCCCTGGAGGGAGTTCCCCTTCCTCCAGGGGTTCTGACTCCTCATTTGAGATGTCTGTGTCCCCGAAGGTGGGGCTTCTGGGCGGTGGGATCACCTCCGGGGGCATAGAGGGTCCTGGTATGTTGAGGTCCTCTGGTGGTGCCTGTGACCGTATTGTATGAGGCCCCTATTGCGTGTACGAAGGTATGCAGACCTTTGAAGAATTCCACCCAGGAGACAGAAGCTGGGTCTAGACTAGGGGGCGTCGTGTCCCTGGGGGGTCCCGTTTGAGGGGGAGTCCCACTGTGTGATGCTAGGTCCGGTGTACCGCTGGAAAGGATGGGGTCTGGTACCGGCTGGGGAGGGCCATGAGTTGGCTCCCCTAGTGCCTCTTTGCACTGTATGCACAGGGCCATGGCCTCCTCATGCTGTGCAGCCCTAATGTGGCATGCTGGGCCAAGTCCCTGAGTCTTGAGCTTATTTTCTGGTGGGGACATGATTTGTGCGTGAATACAGTTGTGCGCCGAAGATGCCCGTGTAGGTTTAACGTTTGCGTGCCACAAGATGTGCGCGTAGATGTGCGCCCGGGTTGAAATTGTGCGCCCAGAAACGTGAGCGTGTGGCCATGCGCTTAACTTGTGCGTCTGGTACTTGTGTGCGCGACATTGTGCACACAAGGATTTTGTGCGCATGGCTCGCCTCTGTGCGTACGAGCCGAAGCATCAAACAGGGCAAATATGATGACGGCGACCACGCGGACAATATGGCGACCACCTCGGAGGGTCTCCACGTGGGAGGACCCTTGGATCTAACCGGGGTCTAGCCCTGCTAGGGTGGATCAACCCGGTGGCACTGGTCCCGGCCGGAGACCTGTGCAACTCCTCGAGCTTCGGAGACCGGAGTATTTAAAGAAGATTTCTACCTTACCTTGTTGTCTTTGGCGCTTCCCAGTTTCGTTCCGGGTGGTCTCCAGCTGAGGGGGGAGAGGGCACATACGGTAGCGCTGCGGAAGGGTCCCAGACGTAGAAGCACTGAGCCAGACCCCGAGGAGCGGGGCGCCGAGACAGGGTCCTGGATGTAGAAGCATGGAGCCAGGCCCCAAGGAGTGGTAGCGCTGTGGCAGGATCCCAGATGTAAGAGCGCTAAGCAAGTCCCCGAGAAGCGGGAGCGCAGAGACAGGATTCTGACGAGAAGGGCAGGGATCCGTAGAACAGGAACAACAGATCCGGAGTACTGGAGCAAACACCAGCTAGGAACCAGGGAACTCGTTGCCAAGTCAACTAGTGGTGGAAAGAGGTAGTCCTTAAATATCCCGGGCTAGTGATGTCATCAACCGGGGTCGAGCCTGAAGTTCTCGCCACTGGCCCTTTAAAGAAAGGACAGATGGTGCGAGCGCGTGCGCCTAGGGAGGCCCAGGGTTGAAACACTGGAGCAGAGGAAGCCAGGAGGAACACGGAGGCAGTGACTGGCTACGGCTGTGAGAGTACCAGGAGTGTAGGGCCAAGCATGACATGATGTGAGTTGAGCCGGCCATGGGTGGCGCAGCCGGTGGACAATAACACCTGTGCTGTTTCTGAGAATACTTTCTATAATCTGAGACGGAATATCAATTGGCCTCATCCTTTTCTAGTTCTACATATGCTTCTCTAATCTTAGATACAATGTAAACTGACCTCATCTTTGTTCTTAGATGGAATGCAAACTAACCTCATATCAGTTCAAAATGTTCTACAGCCTTTTAGCTCAGCATCTTTAGCTAGTTTATAGCATCTGTCTATACAAACACTGCAACACAAATGTCATGTTACAATGCTATACTTGCTAGCAATTATAAATACTGCTTATGAAAAATCAAAAACGGGAGAACAGGGAAAATGACTTCCTGTGTGACGTGTCAAAAAGTGTTACACTAAGACTAAGGGCCTATGAGCACCCACATCACTGTTGTTTACAAAATACAATGTTTAAAAAGTAAAAGAACAAAGAATACAATAGTTAAATTCAATAGAATAGTTTTTAAGTTAATAAGCTTGTTAAATGTAGCTAAATTGTCACGTATTAGAAATGAGTTTTGCTCTGTAAGTTACTCATTATAAAGTCATTATGTGTGAGTAAACTTTTTGTAGAGTTCTTTTGATATTTTGGCATTTATATAGGACACTACTGACGTTCCCGCTCCCCAGGCGGTTAAGGGAACTGGGCAATCTGGAGGGCTGAGTATCCCTCGTAGGCTTTTTTCCTGCATGCTGCATGGTAGGCAGTGGCGGCATTTTCGTGTGCTTTTCCTGCATATTCAACTGGCTTTTAGTGGAATGTCAATGTGTGCAGTATGACCAGCTCTGCGCACAAGTCATGCTCTCAGTTTTGGGTGCTACTCTTATGCGCACAATTTTTTTTAAGTGCATCGGTGCACCCAGTTTTTAGCACACAGTTTGTACAAAGTTTTTTGCAGCGCTTACTCTTTGGGCGTCTAAAATAAAAACCTACTACAAACCTTATTTCATGCTAGCTATCAATGAGAATTCACTCCAGGTTAAAGTCTCCTTAAATAAATTAGCTTTTAGATGTTTTCTAAAAAAAAAAAAAAAAATACAAAATTTGCATGCATATTCTCTGGCAAAGAGTTCCAGAGCTTAGGTCCCATCACAGAAGAACTTCTAGATCGTGACATATTTCATCTTATTTCTCTTGCCATTGGGATTGCCAATAGCTTCTTATTCCTGGACTGCAAAGAGCAAGCAGGGAAATAATATTTCAACAGATTTGCTAAATAAGATGGCCTGTCCAATTTCAGTACTTTGAAAACTAAAAGAAGAATTTAAAAATCAATATGAAATTTCATTGGTAACCAATGTAAATCTTGAAGATGCTGAGAAAAATGCTCCCACTGCCAACAGCCTACAATACAGCATACTGCGGAATTCTGTTAAGAGCGAAGCGGTCTAAGAGAAGCCACTGGCAATCCTACAAAGAATTGCAATAATCTATAGTTGAATGCAAATGCTTGCATCACAGTTCGAAAATCTTGTTTAACGAGGACAAATTTGAGATGTTGCAGTAATCTAAATTTGTAATAACCTGATTTTAAAACCCATTATGGGTGATTCTGAAAAGTAAATTTGGCAACGAATATGCAACCTAAATTTCTTACTTAATCTTTAAAAGAATTTGTCTCTCCTAAAATAAAAAGACTACTTAGGTTTTTTTGACTAAATAATCAGAATCCAGAGAAAGCAGAGCTGCTCACCTGTAACAGGTGTTATCACAGGACAGCAGGATGTTAGTCCTCACGTATGAGTGACATCATCAGGATGGAGCCCAATCACGGATCACTTTTGTCAAAGTTTCTAGAACATTGACTGGCACCTACTGGGCATGCCCAGCATGGCACTAACCCTGAATCCAGCAGGGGTCCACCTTCAGTCTCCTGTATAGCAAGAAGTACGTGCGAAAAATAAAATAAATTGCAAGCAAACCCAACTCCGTGGGGTGGCGGGCGGGTTTCGTGAGGACTAACATCCTGCTGTCCTGTGAGAACACCTGTTACAGGTAAGCAACTCTACTTTCTCACCACTCAAACTGGTCATTAAGGAATTCATTAAAAACCAGGATTACAATGGGCTCTGGTAGAATTAGACCTGTGATGAGGAGATACACACTATACCAAATGCTAAATGAACATAAAGTCTTCTCTATATTAAAAACTGAAGAAGTTCTTGAGAAAAACAGTGAAGTGTTACCAGAAAAGAGAGAAAAAACCCAATGCATGCAGAATTTCAAGATCCATAACCAAAAGAAAAAGCTAACTGAGATGGATAACTCTGTCATCAGTGGCACAACTGCAAAAGGAAAGAGTGAAGTGAATAATAAATCTCAACTAAAGTCTCATAAGGAGTCCAGGAAAAGCAATAACCTTAAAGAGAGAACCTGGAAAGCTATGACCACAAATGCTCATAGTTTGGGAAATAAAATCCCAGATCTGCAGGCCCTAATGACGGAGGCAAAATTGGACATTGTTGCTATCACAGAGACATGGTTCACAGAATCTCATGATTGGGATACAGCAATACCAGGCTATAACTTGTTAAGGAAGGACAGAGTGGATAGAAAAGGGGGAGGTGTGGCTCTTTATGTCAGAAACAATATCCAAGCATCTGAGCTGCAAGAAAGTTGGGGCAAGGAAGAAGCACTATGGGTCGACCTAAAAAAAGATGACGGAGCGTCCATTTATATTGGAGTGGTTTACAGGCCTCCAAACCAAAATGAAGAGCTGGACAGAGATCAGGTTGAAGACATCCATAAGAGAGGTAAGAAGGGAGAAGTGGTGATCGTTGGTGACTTTAATATGCCAGATGTAGACTGAAAAATCCCATCTGCAGAATCTAAAAATAGTAGAGCGATAGTGGATGCCATGCAAGTAACTTTGTTCAAACAAATGGTAATGGAACCCACGAGAGAAGGAACTATACTCAACTTAGTGCTCACTAATGGAGATAATGTCTCTGATGTCCAGGTAGGCACCCACCTCAGCACCAGTGATAATCAAACGGTATGGTTTAATATCACTAAAAGAATATGGAAAAGAAGCACAAAGACCCGAGTTTTACAGTTCAAAAACACGGACTTTGAGGAAATGGTGAAGTACCTAGAGGAAGAACTAAAAGGATGGGAGAACGAGAGAGATGTGGATCAGCAGTGGACCAATCTAAAAGGAGCAATCACCAAGTCAACTAGTCTATATGTTAGAAATGTAAAGAAAAGCAAAAGAAAATTGAAACCTATCTGGTTCTCAAAGGAGGTGGCTGACAAAATTAAAGCTAAAAGAACAGCATTCAAGAAATATAAAAGATCCCAAAGGGAGGAGCACAAAGAAGAATATTTGATTCAACTGAGGGAGACAAAGAAATTAATCAAGTCAGCAAAAAGTCAAGTGGAAGAGAGGATTGCCAAGGAGATAAAAAATGGTGACAAAACATTTTTCAGATACATCAGCGAAAAGAGAAAAGTCCAAAGTGGTATAGTGAAATTGAAAGGTGGAAATGATCAATGTGTGGAGAGAGACGAAGAAATGGCAGAAATATTAAATGAATACTTCAGCTCTGTGTTCACTAAAGATGACCCTGGAGAAGGACCATCTCTACACAACAAGAAACTGGAGGGAAGTGGTATAGATGAAAATCCTTTAACAGTAGAAAATGTATGGGAAGAGCTAAAGAATCTGAAAGTGGACAAAGCCATGGGGCCTAATAGGATTCATCCAAGGATACTGAGGGAGCTCAGAGATGTGTTGGCGGGTCCGCTGTGTGACCTGTTCAATAGATCCCTAGAAACGGGAGTGGTGCCGAGTGATTGGAGAAGAGCGGTGGTGGTCCCGCTTCACAAGAGTGGGAACAGAGAGGAGGCTGGTAACTACAGACCGGTTAGCCTCACTTCGGTAGTGGGAAATGTAATGGAGTCACTGTTGAAAGAGAGAAAATTGATCTATCTACAGTCGGAAGAATTGATGGACCAGAGGCAGCATGGATTCACCAGGGGAAGATCCTGTCAGACAAATCTGATTGACTTTTTTGACTGGGTAACCAAGGAAATGGATCAAGGAAG
This sequence comes from Rhinatrema bivittatum, assembly GCF_901001135.1. Lineage (NCBI taxonomy): Eukaryota > Metazoa > Chordata > Amphibia > Gymnophiona > Rhinatrematidae > Rhinatrema > Rhinatrema bivittatum. The sequence continues at coordinate 225,221,487 of NC_042617.1, read as the reverse complement.
AGCGCTCAAAGTCATCTACTTGGATTTCAGCAAAGCTTTTGATACGGTTCTGCACAGGAGACTAGTGAATAAAACGAGAAGCTTAGGAGAGAGTGCCGAGGTGGTGACCTGGATTTCAAACTGGTTGACAGACAGAAGACAATGTGTGATGGTAAATGGAACTTTCTCTGAAGAGAGAGCGGTTTTAAGTGGTGTACCGCAAGGATCTGTGATGGGACCGGTCCTGTTCAATATCTTTGTGAGCGACATTGCGGACGGGATAGAAGGTAAGGTTTGTCTTTTTGCGGATGACACTAAGATCTGCAACAGAGTGGACACGCCGGAAGGAGTCGGAGAGAATGAGACGGGATTTAAGGAAACTGGAAGAGTGGTTGAAGATATGGCAGCTGAGATTCAACGCCAAGAAGTGCAAAGTCATGCATATGGGGAGTGGAAATCCGAATGAACTGTATTCGATGGGGGAGGGGAAAAGCTGATGTGCACGGAGCAGGAGAGAGACCTTGGGGTGATAGTGTCTAAAGATATGAAGTCTGTGAAACAATGCGACAAGGCGATAGCAAAGGCCAGAAGAATGCTGGGCTGCATAGAGAGAGGAATATCGAGTAAGAAAAGGGAAGTGATTATCCCCTTGTACAGGTCCTTGGTGAGGCCTCACCTGGAGTACTGTGTTCAGTTCTGGAGACCGTATCTACAAAGAGACAAAGACAAGATGGAAGCGGTACAGAGAAGGGCGACCAGGAAGGTGAAGGGTCTTCATCAGAATGCATACGAGGAGAGATTAAAGAATCTAAATATGTACTCCCTGGAGGAAAGGAGGAGCAGGGGTGATATGATTCAGACTTTCAGATACTTGAAAAACTTTAATGATCCAAAGACTACGACAAACCTTTTCCATCAGAAAAAAATCAGCAGAAGCAGAGGTCATGAGCTGAGGCTCCAGGGAGGAAGACTAAGAATCAATGTCAGGAAGTATTGTTTCACGGAAAGGGTGGTGGATGCCTGGAATGCCCTTCCGGAGGAAGTGGTGAAGTCTAAAACTGTGAAGGACTTCAAATGAGCGTGGGATAAACACTGTGGATCCATCAAGTCTAGAGGACGTGAATAAAGAGGAGGCAGCAAAACACTGCACGGAGCGGCAGTAGCCACAAAGGCATTCATGTAGCGGGATGCCAGTGGTTGGTGTTCCACCTTCACGGAGCGGAAGGATGGAGGGCTGCCATCTCCAAAAAAAAAAAAACAGGGGTGGGTAAGAGTATGGGGCAGGGGTGTGGACTGCTTGTTGCAGCAGTTGCTACCCCTAATTGAGCTGGATGTTCACTTGGATGCAGATCCGGCACTGCTCTCTACATTGGTGGTGGAGTGGAGGGGAATTAGGGCTGGAGGGTACTGGAAGCCAATAGTGACAGGTGGGAGAGAGAAAAAGGGAAATAAAAAAATTGATAAAGTGCGTAGCTTGCTGGGCAGACTGGATGGGCCATTTGGTCTTCTTCTGCCGTCATTTCTATATTTCTATGTTTCTATGTTAAACAGGATGGTAGTCCTCACATATGGGTGAGTACCGAGCTGAGGATGCCCGAGGAAAGCCCAAATGCACCCAAAGACGTGCAACAGGCACAACAACAGGGGTGGAATTTGGTTAGGAGGGCATCCTGAACCCTGAAACGGGTCGGTGGAAGGATGTTGGGAAGTTAAACAGAAAACAAGTTGCGTAGAACAGACTAGCCAAAGATGGAATCCTGTGTGCCAGACTTATCTAAGCAATAATGGGCTGCAAAGGTATGAAGAGAACTCCAGGTAGCAGCCTTGCAAATATCAGCAAGTGGCACCGAACGAAGGTGCACTACTGATGTCGCTATGGCAGACAGAGTGTGCTTTTAAACGGTCTTGCAGCGGAATGCCTGCTTGCTGGTAGCAAAAAGAAATACAGTCCATTAACCAGTAGGAGAGGGTCTGCTTTCCCACAGGATATCCCAATTTGATGGAATCGAAAGAAACAACTAACTGAGTGGATTTCCTGTAGGCCGACGTGCGGTCTAGATAGAAGGCCAGGCATGTTTGCAGTCCAAGGAATGCAGAGCCTATTCTCCTGGGTTTGAATGGGGCCTGGGAAAAATGTCAAGTAGGATAATAGATTGATTGATATGAAATTCCGACACTACTTTTAGTAAAAATTTAGGGTGAGTGCGGAGCACTACCATGTCATGCAGAATTTTAGTGTAAGGCGGGTAGGTAACTAATGCCTGCAATTCACTAACTCTACGAGCTGAAGTGATAGCGAGAAGGAAAACTACTTTCCACGTGAGATAACGGAGATCACAGGAGTGGAGAGACTCAAACGGAGGTTTCATGAGCTGTCCTAAAACTACGTTAAGGTCCCAAGCAGGGGCCGGAGGGCATAGTGGAGGTTTTAAGTGGAGCAAGCCTCTCATAAAGCATGTTACTAAGGGTTGTGTCGAAATAAGAACATCCCCCACGGCTTTATGAAACACGGCTACCACGCTGATATGCACTCTAATGGAGGAGGTTTTGAGGCCTGCCTCCAACAAGTGCCAGAGACAGTCCATCGTACACTATACTGTAAACATCTTCCATTTTGAATTATAAGACCTTTTCGTGGAAGGCTTTCGTGAAGCTACGAGGACTCGGGACACCAACTCTGAAAGGTCGAGGTTGGAGTAAATCTTTCAACATCCAGGCAGTCAGAGATAGGGCCTGGAGGATGGGGTGGCGCAGGCATCTGTTGTTCTCAGTTATCAGAAGTGAATACTTTCCTAGAGGATTGTGGTGGCGAACTGATAAATCCTGGAGGATTGGAAACCAAACCTGCATGGCCAGTGAGGGGCTATAAGAATCATTACACCCTTGTCCTTACATAACTTCATGAGAGTCTTTGTTATGACTGGAAGTGAAGGGTATGCATAGAGGAGACCGCTGGCCCACGAGAGGGTGAAAGCGTCTCTCGGTTGTGAGTGGTGACTGCGAGTGAGGGAGCAGAATTTTTGTACTTTCAATTGTAGACTGACGCAAAGAGGTCTATTTGAGGGTACCCCCAACTTTGGAATATTGAGTCCGCAACCGTGGGGTTGAGAGACCACTCGTGTGGAAAAACGCGCGGTTCAACTTGACCGTCAACACACTGTCCACACCCGGCAAGTAGGTGGCTGTGAGGTACATCGAGTGGGAAAGGGCCCTCGCCCATATCTATGCAGCTTCCTTACACAGTAGGTAGGATCCCTTTCCCCCTTGTTTGTTGATGTACCACATGGCCACCTGATTGTCGGTTTGAATCAGGATGGTCTTGTTTGAGAGACAATCCTGAAATACTCTGAGGGCATATCTGATTGCCCGAAGCTCCAGGAAATTTATCTGGTGTTGGCTTCCTCTGGAGACCAGATTCCCCAATTCTGCAGGTTGCCGACATGAGCACCCACCCTAGGTTGGAGGCATCTGTTGTCAAGGTAATTTGAGGTTCTATAGTCTGAGTTAGACTGGAGTGTTGCATCCACCAGGCCAGTGATAGTCGAAGCTGTGTGGTAACGTGAACAATGCTGGACATTGGCTGACAAGGTTGACCCCACTGGGATTTTTAGAGTCCACTGCATGACTCACATAGCTAGTCGAGCCATCGGAGTGACATGCACTGAGGATGCCATGTGGCCTAGCAGTATGAGGACATGACGGGCAGTTGAGGATACTCGAGTTTGTAAGAGATGCACCAGAGAAGCCAGGGTGAAAGCCCGATCCTGAGGGAGGAAGGCTTTCACCTGTATAGTGTATAGGTCGGCCCCTATAAAATATAGGGTTTGAGATGGAACTATCTTGGATTAGGGATAGTTGATTAGAAACCCTAGGGAGATCAGGGTATGGAGAGTGAGATGCAAAGACGCCAATGCAGCTTGCTGAGTCGGGGCCCTTATCAACCAATCGTCGAGATAAGGGTAGACATGGACACCCTGACTCCTGAGAAAGGCTGTGACTACCACTAGGCACTTGGTGAATACTCATGGAGCAGACGCCAGGCCAAATGGCAGTACACGGTACTGGAAGTGACGAGGGCTGACCAGGAATTTGCGATGAGACGGAATAATTGAAATGTGTGTATGCATCCTGGAGATATAGAGAGCATATCCAATTCTTCTTTTTGAAGAAGAGGAAGTAGAGACCCCAAGATTACCATCTTGAACTTCTCTCTTTGTACATACTTGCTTAGGGCGCGAAGGTCCAGAATTGGATAAATGCCACCTAACATTTTTGGGATGAAGAAATACCGGGAATAGAACCCCTGCCCCTGTTGGGAGAGGGGCACCGGTTCTATTGCCCGGGACAGGAGGAGGGTTGAAACCTCCTCTTCCAGATGGCGAGAGTGGTCGGACGATCCCCACGTCAGTTGAGGTGGGGAGTCCGCCCGTACAGTCAGGAAGTTGAGGTGACTACCTCAAGTACCCACTGATCGATGTTGACTGTGTGCCAAGTGTTGGTGAAGTGGGACAAACGACCGCCGACGTGTATCAACGGAAGTGGAGGTTGGCCTATGCTCCCTAGGAAGGAGTCAAAACCCTGACGCTGGTCCTGGCTGAGGAGCAGGTTGGGTCTTCTGAGGCCAGGACTGCCTGGACTGACCCTTCTGATAAGGCTTGGAAGGGCGACCTCGGGAAGCCGGAGGATAATACCTTCTTGGTTTGTAGGCCGGTCGTTTAGAGACTCGTCTGAATGTCCTCTTGGAGGTGGATGAGAACTCAGCAGGCACTGAAGAAAGTTGACACAGCGTTTCATGGTGTATATTAAAATCCCCCCAGTTACGTAGTAGAAGCAGCATATGGTGTGCACATTTATGCGTGTCCAACCGATTTTATAAGATGCATGCATATACGTGTGCATGTTATAAAATGGTCGTGTCCTTGGGCATGAGCCAGCATTTGTGCTTTCATGTATGTCCACATGGCTGTTTTAAACTTACTGTCCCTGTGTGGCATTTTTTCCCCTTAACGTAAAATATAGCTGCAAATCATCAGCGAACATTCAAAATTAGAGAGCTTGTTAATCTAAAACTGAACACACAGGCCTTGAATAGATATTAAATAGCGCTGCTGCTAAAACTGATCCTTGAAGAATACCACAGGAACTAGTAAACCAATCTGATTGTCCTTCGGCAGTAAAAACTGTCACACAGATATGAAGCATACTAAAGCCTAGCTTCATCATTTCGCTATAAACATAGTGAAAACCGCGCCCGCAAAAAAAAAAAAGGGCATGGTTAAGATAATTTTTCCAGTATCGTATAGGTATTTTTTCGCAATGCGAGTTAAATTTATCATACCTGCACTATTTTCACATTGCACACTGAGAAGTCTGTTGCATGCTGCGTTAACTGACCGAACAGGGTTTTACAACAAACTGTGATTTGGGCTTCTGGTGAGAGAGAGAGAGAGCGAGCGCCTCTGCAGAGGCTCACATATAAATTATCTATTTATACCACTGTAAGAGGGGCTACTAGTAACTTGAGGTGAGGTTTTGGTAGTGGGATAGGTTTTGGGGGGCAGTTTTACAAGCACAGTCAGAGGTATGAACAGCACAATTGCCAGCAGTGAAGTTTCTATGTGATTTGGAGTGATGAAGAGTAAAAGAAGAGAAAATCTGTACAATGTACTCTCTTTCTCTCTCTATCTATGAACTGCCAATTGTGATAAAAACGTTTTTGGCTGCTAAAGGAGGCACAATGCACAGAAAAAAGGTGTAGTTATTTCCGGTGTTAAAACCTAAATTGCTGTGCATTATTCTATTACATTTGACGTTAAGAGCTGCTCATTACCATTAACTGCACCTAAACTCCTCTCACTTGCATAGCAAATGTGATATTTGCATACTAACGTATATTGCGGTAAATCACGGGCATCGATGACTTAGAGCACCCTGCATCGGCGTACCTTGTATCTATCAGACACGGATTCCATAAACAAAACCAATGGAAAAGAAAACAAAGTTATTTATTTACTACTTTTTTTTACAGCATGAAATAGTATAGAGGGATTGCATAGGCAGTGATAAAAATGTGAAAAAAAACAAAGCCTGACAGTTAATATAAAACAATTTCATGAGAGAGAGAGAGTACATAGTCATACTGAAGTGCAGACAATCAGAGACTGAGAGGCTCACGAGACAACGCACTTGTGGGAACTCCTGCACATGTTCAGTAGTTCTACTGAACTAAAGAGATGTCAGTTAGTATAGCTGTGTTTAAAAAAGGATTGGATAAGTTCTTGGAGGAGAAGTCCATTACCTGCTATTAAGTTCACTTAGAGAATAGCCACTGCCATTAGCAATGGTAACATGGAATAGACTTAGTTTTTGGGTAATTGCCAGGTTCTTATGGCCTGGATTGGCCACTGTTAGAAACAGGATGCTGGGCTTGATGGACCCTTGGTCTGACCCAGTGCGGCATTTTCTTATGTTCTTATGATATCAATCACACAAATACCCACACACACACTATGTACTCCAATACACCACAATGTAAACAATACCAATAAAATAATGTAATGGTCTCTTTTTTACATACAGCACTCTGTCGCCAAAATACTTATGTAAGACCCTCTATTCACGAGTAGGTATATATTGTACCATCTCGTTTGTCATAGGGGTCTGAATTACTTTTAATAAATCCTGCATATCTTTTGTTTGCTTGGTTTTTCAAGTTATCTTAAAATGTCTATACGAAAATTATAGGGAACTCCCAATTAATACCGCACAACCGATGAGGAATACTTATCCACAGTGGAAAGGTCCCAAAAGTCCCACATGGCCATGTTTCTGACCGCATTCCTGCTTCAGGGGAAATCATGGGTCACCAATTCAACGATCCTTCTCAATACCGTTAATGCGGCAATTTCATCTGTGCAAATACTTTTTCAAATGCGGGCTATAATTTCACCCGCCTCAATTTGACAATGGCGAACGCCCGAACTCCTTTTATCCACCTATTCCGGAAACACCAACTTGTTACCTCCCCTTCCGGGAGGGTTCGGAGGAAGATCTCTATCACGTCCTCCCGCGACTCACGCTGCTGTATTAGTATGTATCGCCAAAAAGTCTTCCATCAGGTCCTCATTTTAATGGGAACGCTGTTACAAGGAAATTGCGCATGTCCAAACTAAAAGTCCTCCATTACGTCCTACAACCACTATACGATTAGTGGGTAGACGTGATTGAAGTTTCCCATCAGGTCCTCTTCCGACGAAAAAGTATTTGATTATTTAAATTATTTAAATCAGAGACATCCAAACTTTAATACGCGACAGGCGCTGATTATAAAGTGAAAAATGGAAAAAATCAACACTCACTCGATATGCATGATCTGGTAGGAGAATCACAATTGTTCAAATAATCCAACAGTGTTCACGGCGGTGCGTATGTCAAAAAGGGACAGTCCTCCATTGCGTCCTAAATCCACTATACGCTGAGTAAATAGCTATGTTTGAAGTTTCCCATCCGGTCCTCTTCTAACGAAAAAGGAAGAATCAAATATTTAAATCAGAAGAATCTTCAAATCCTAAGTGTCCACAATCAAATGAGAGAATACCAGTTAATTCTCTCATTAAGTCCATAAGGGTCCACAGTATTCAAGGAAAAGATCCAGTAATGTTCACGGCGATTCAGTGCTACTTGTATATCTCCTCCTCTTGGATTCTGGAGCACTTGTTCTAAAATAGACCAACGCAAATCTGTAAACTCATGATGTACATTATTACAATGCTGGAGAAGAGGGGCTGCCATTTTCAATGTCTTAATGCAACTTCTGTGTTCTATGAGCCTAGTACGGATCTTCCGCTTTGTACGGCCCACATACACTAGCTTACAAGGACATTGTATCACATAAATGACTCCCATTGAGTCACATGTAGTTGGTTTCTTATGGCGTATAACTACCCCAGAATGAGGAGCCTGCCATTCTTCTCCTGTAAGGGCTAATGAACACATGTCACAACCTCCACAGGTCTGATGCCCACCAATAGGAAAATCGTTCTTAATAGACACAAAGCCCGAATGTACAACACGATCCCTAATATTTTGACCTCTGAAATAGGCAAATCTGGGGCCCGTCTGAAAGACTGAATGTAATGATAGCACCTTCCAATGTTCACGCACAATACTAACAACCTCATTAACATGTCGGGACTATTTTAAAGTACATGTGAGATCCTGATTGTAGGGCTTTTGTTGGTATTGTAGTAAAAGATGTCTATTCGCAAATAAAGCTCGCTTATATGCCTTTTTTATAACCCCATATGGATAACCCCTTTGGGTAAATCTTGAGGAAAGAAGACCAGCTTGAATTTTAAATTCATCCAAGGACGAGCATATCCTACGCAGCCGGAGAAATTGTGAAATTGGGAGTCCATCCTTCAGCCTTTGCGGATGAAAACTTGAATACCTGAGATACTGGTTGCGATCCGTAGCCTTCCTAAATAAGGAGGTTATGACAGAACAACCTTCTTTAATAATCAGAATATCCAAGAAGGCAACAGAATGTTGATCAAAATGTGCTGTGAATTGGAGGTGCGAATCTTGAAGATTTAGCCATTCTAGAAATTGCTGAAGCATGTCTAGATTTTCCGTCCAAACAAAAAAGACGTCGTCTATATAACGCAGCCAGATCAAAATATGTTCAAACCAAATTGAGCAATACAAGAATTTGTCCTCAAAATCTGCTACGTAAAGGTTAGCAATATCTGGGGCAACTGTAGCCCCCATCGCTACCCCTTGTACCTGCAAATAAAAGGTGTTATCAAAACTGAAATAGTTCTTAAATAATACCAGTTTCAATAGTTCCAAAAGGAATTCAGTAGGTACCCAGTGAGGTCGAGGACGGTTCTGCAAAATATTCTGTACAAGAACAAATGCTTCGCTCTGCGGAATATTTGTATATAGCGAAGTGATGTCCAAAGTCACTAACCAACACCCCTCAGGTAAGGGTGGACGTTCTTGAAGTAATCGGAGCATGTGAGATGTGTCTTGCAGGAATGACACTGATCTTAATACAGCTGGCTTCAAAAAGAAATCCAGAAAATTAGAGAGTGGTTCTAAAATAGAACCACACCCTGCTACTATAGGACGACCTGGTGGAACCTGAATGTTCTTATGGACTTTAGGTAAGGTATATAACACGGGATGCATTGGATGTTGGACTTAAGTGCTCGTGCTTCCCTCGAAGTCAAGAAACCCCTATCGAGACCAATTTGTACAACAGTTTCAATCTTATCTCTAAGGGATTCGACAGGGTCAACAGACAAAATTTGATAATATTTACAATCGCTCAATTGTCGCTGTATCTCTGTTACATAAGGATCTGTGTCTTGGATGACTATTGCCCCACCCTTATCGGCAGGTTTCACCACCACATCATGATTGTTCGTGAGTTGCTTAAGGGCACATTCTTGAGCATAACTCCAGTCATATGAAGAACATACTCTATGTAGATCTTGACGTTTTTCTAATGTGGCTAAATCTCTAAGTACCAAAGAGATAAAAGTAGAAATAGCAGGATCTACAGGCCCTGGAGGCAGCCAAGTAGATTTAGGTGTTATAATTGATGTATTCCCTTTATTTGCATCACAAAAAAACAGCCTAAGTTGTAAGCGTCTAAAAAAACGATATAGATCCACATGTGTCTGGAAAGAATCATATTTAGTAGAGGGAACGAAGGATAAGCCTTTTTCCAAAGCTAGGACCATATCCTCAGATAGCGCAAACTGTGAGATATTAATCACAGATGAAGAGTCCGGAACTAGAACCTCTGTTGATTCTGCTGTTGCGCTCTGGTCAACGGGCCCTCCCACTCTGCCGCTCTTGTGCGAGCTGATTCCCAATCTGGAGGACGAGTGCGAGCCCTGCCTCTGTAGGGACGTGAGCGGTAACTCTCTCGGGGTGGGCCTAAAAAAGGTTGTGGCTGTTTATGTTTATCTTTTTCTTTATCCTTATCATCATCCCCACCACTACTATTAGACTCATCCGAGTCTTGAAAAGTCACATGTGGACCCTTTTTGGATTGTTTTTTATTATTCTTCCAAAAGTAAACATTGTCTTGTTTGTAATCTGTGTCATCCCTATGGAATTTCTGAATTTTAAACTGTTTTAACTGATTCCTAAATTGTACCACTGTTTGTTCCAATTGTTTCATGGATGTCTCCATCATTTCTGCATTATATGTATTTTGTAAATTCGTCCGAATATCATCAACTTCTTTTTTACATTCCGTTACTGAAACAGCTATCCTCTCAACAATTAGGACCATAAGGTCTAAGGAACATTTATTCAGTATAGCGATCCACCTGGATACAAATTCAGAATCCTCTTGAAACATTAGAGGACCTTTTTGCATTCTTAGCCCTCTAGGTATCATCTGCTGTTTGATGTATTCAACAATAGTGGCTTGATGGAGTTCAGCCCGTACCAGCTTCTTAGATGCCCAGGTCAGATCATCCCATGATGCGTCTACTGTTCTTTCTTCATCAGGTCCAAATAATGACAACTGTTTGGCTACTGCAGCCACTTGTGAGTCTGAAAAACTCAATATGTGTTTCCACTCCCCTTCCGGCGTCGCCATGTGGGCGCTTAAATCACGATATCAATCACACAAATACCCACACACACACTATGTACTCCAATACACCACAATGTAAACAATACCAATAAAATAATGTACTGGTCTCTTTTTTACATACAGCACTCTGTCGCCAAAATACTTATGCAAGACCCTCTATTTACGAGTAGGCATATATTGTACCATCTCGTTTGTCATAGGGGTCTGAATTACTTTTAATAAATCCTGCATATCTTTTGTTTGCTTGGTTTTTCAAGTTATCTTAAAATGTCTATACGAAAATTATAGGGAACTCCCAATTAATACCGCACAACCGATGAGGAATACTTATCCACAGTGGAAAGGTCCCAAAAGGGAGCTTATGTTCTTATGTTCATGTGACATGGCTATTTTCAGCCCTGTTTGTCAATAGAGAAAACAAAATAATCCTTGAGAAAACACCTCTCCCTCCACAAATTATATTATTTAATCTTCTATGCCTACCTTGGTAAATTAACCGATTAACTGCTAAAATGGTTAGTCTCTGCATCCTCTGTACAAATTCAGTCTCGGTGGCTCTCACAGGATTCTCCTGGCTCATTCTTCTCTGCATCATCATTGTAAGTTCATCATTTGCAACTGATCGCATTCTCATCAGCAGTTTATCAGCCTGAACACAAGAAAATCTACGAGGACCTTCAAGCACAGAATAAAACAACATTATTAAAGAGTGGGGACACATCATAATTAACATATTTGTTTTGATCATGTACATATAATATGCATCACTCGCTTAATTGTTTTCATAACAAGAATTACTATAAAGACAGAAAAAGTTATAATAAGCTTAGACTGTGTTTTAAATAGGGTTGGGAGAGAGAAAGGAAACAATTTATTCAAAACAAATGTATTTTTTATTTTTATTTTTAACTTATTATAAACCAGGCACATTTTTGGTACAGCATAAAATATACAAAGGCATAACCAATAAAAATACAACAAGTTTATTCAAGCATTTACTCTGCCCTGTCTCCATGACCAATATACTGTCCAAGTGTTTTAAGTTTCCTTTTGTTCTCTAAGAGTCATTTGCTTTAGTACAGCGATTTCAGCAAACTTAATTTCTCAGCTAGCAACATGCTTCCACATGTGTGCAATGGTGAGGTGTGCTGCATGCAGTAATTGATTAGTAAGTTTCTGTACCCCCCCTCATATATGTTCTGTCCCTCCAGAAGGCAAATACATGGGTCCCTTGGAAGGAATGACTGAAAATCTGCAAAATGCTAGTTGAAATCTGCTCCCAAAACATTCACACTAATGGGCAATCCCACCATATGTGATAGTAGTTTCTTTCCTTACCACATCCACACCAGTATAAAGGGCTATTAGCACTGAATTTAACAAAGAATACAGGCATGCGATATGTTCAATGAAGTAGTTTTTATAAAAACTCCCTACTTTTTGAAAAAAGATACTGAGTGGCTGCGTGCCATATCTATTTCTAATCCATCCAATCCAGCTCTATATGTAAATCATTATTCTAGGAAGCAATTAGTTATGGTGACTGCCCCTTTGTTCTGATCTCTTTACCAATGCATAAGTAAAACTTTTTAATCATATGTAAGAACATAAGAAATTGCCATGCTGGGTCAGACCAAGGGTCCATCAAGCCCCGCATCCTGTTTCCAAAAGAGGCCAAAACCAGGCCACAAGAACCTGGCAATTACCCAAATACTAAGAAGAACCCATGCTACTGATGCAATTAATAGCAGTGGCTATTCCCTAAGTATAATTGATTAATAGCCATTAATGGACTTCTCCTCCAAGAACTTATCCAAACCTTTTTTGAACCCAGCTATACTAACTGCACTAACAACATCCTCTGGCAACAAATTCCAGAGCTTTATTGTGCGTTGAGTGAAAAAGAATTTTCTCCAATTAGTCTTAAATGTGCTACTTGCTAACTTCATGGAATGCCCCCTAGTCCTTCTATTATTCGAAAGTGTAAATAACCGAGTCACATCTACTCGTTCAAGACCTCTCATGATCTTAAAGACCTCTATCATATCCCCCCCTCAGCCGTCTCTTCTCCAAGCTGAACAGCCCTAACCTCTTCAGCCTTTCCTCACAGGGGAGCTGTTCCATCCCCTTTATCATTTTGGTTGCCGTTCTCTGCATCTTCTCCATCACAACTATATCTTTTTTGAGATGTGGCTACCAGAACTGTACACAGTATTCAAGGTGCGGTCTCACCATGGAGTGATACAGAGGCATTATGACATTTCCCGTTCTATTAACCTTTCCCTTGCTAATAATTCTTAACATTCTATTTGCTTTTTTGACTGCTGCAGCACACTGAGCCGACGATTTTAAAGTATTATCCTCAATGATGCCTAGATCTTTTTCCTGGGTGGTAGCTCCTAATATGGAACCTAACATCGTGTAACTACAGCAAGGGTTATTTTTCCCTATATGCAACACCTTGCACTTGTCCACAGTAAATTTCATCTGCCATTTGGATGCCCAATCTTCCAGTCTTCCAAGGTCCTCCTGTAAAGTATCACAGTCTGCTTGTGACTTAACTACTCTGAATAGTTTTGTATCATCCGCAAATCTGATAAACTCACTCGTCCTATTCCTTTCCAGATCATTTATATATATATTGAAAAGCACCGGTCCAAGTACAGATCCCTGAGGCACTCCACTATTTACCCTTTTCCACTGAGAAAATTGACCATTTAATCCTACTCTCTGTTTCCTGTCTTTTAACCAGTTTGTAATCCATGAAAAGACATCGCCTCCTATCCCATGACTTTTTAGTTTTCATAGAAGCCTCTCATGAGGGACCTTGTCAAATGCCTTCTGAAAATCCAAATATACTACATCTACCGGTCCACCTTTATCCACATGTTTATTAACCCCTTCAAAAAAATGAAGCAGATTTGTTAAGCAAGACTTCCCTTGGGTAAATCCATGTTGACTGTGTCCCATTAAATCATGTCTTTCTATATGCTCTACGATTTTGAACTTGAGAATAGTTTCCACTATTTTTCCCGGCACTGAAGTCAGGCTCACTGGTCTATAGTTACCCGGATCGCCTCTGGAGCCTTTTTTAAATACTGGGGTTACATTGGCCACCCTCCAGTCTTCAGGTACAATGGATGATTTTAATGATAGGTTACAAATTTTAACTAACAGATCAAAAATTTCATTTATTAGTTCCTTCAGAACCCTTGGATGCATACCATCCGGTCCAGGTGATTTACTACTCTTTAGTTTGTCAATCTGGCCTACTACATCTTCCAGGTTCACAGTGATTTTATTCAGTTCATCTGACTCATCACCCCTGAAAACCATCTCCGGAATTGGTATCTCCCCAACATCCTCATTAGTAAACACGGAGGCAAAGAATTCATTTAGTCTTTCTGCAATGGCCTTATCTTCCCTAAGAGCCCCTTTAACCCCTCTATCATCTAATGGTCCAACCGACTCCCTCACAGGTTTCTTGCTTTGGATATATTTTAAAAAGTTTTTATTATGAGTTTTTGCCTCCATGGTCAACTTCATTTCAAATTCTCTCTTCACCTGTCTTATCAATGTTTTACACTTACCTTGTCTACCGCTCACTTTACAACAAACAAGTCCTTCAAGTCCCTCGTTTTCCTCCATATCCTCATCTATACACAGCATATTAGTACTATCTCCTCTTAGCTGAAGATAAAAAATAATGAGTCGGATTTTCAAAGGGTTACGCTCGTAAATCCTGGGGCTTGTAAAAAGGGGTGGCCCGGGGACAGGGTGGGGCCAGAGGTGTCTGCACAGCCGCTGTGCTGGGGATCGCATGCAATTTACTTCAGCCCCAGGGCTGAAGTAAGTTTTGTAACCAAAAAAAGAAGACAAAAAAGGTAGGGGGGGGAAGGTAGGGAACGGGGGAAGGCAGCGTGGCTCAGAGTGGGTTCGGCGTGCGCAAGGTGCATGATTGTGCAGCCCCTTGCATGCACCGACCCCCAATTTTATAACATGTGCACGTTATAAAATTGGGCGTACATGTGTACGCACCTTTTAAAATCTACCCCAATGAGAATAATAAAAGACAGCAAACTCTGTCACCAAATCACAGAAGCGCTTAGCCTAATTATCTGAAAAAAGCTGAGCCAAAAATTTCAACCCCTTCTCGTCCCACTCCTCCATGACTACAAAGAAAGTGGCTTGTGAAACTAGGGGAATCATGTATGATGTTTCAGTACATATAATCCCTACTTTTTAATTGACCATATGCCAAGTTTTAAGACTATGAGCTAGAATAGGGTTGAATCTACTCAAAGTTCTATATGCTATTGAAGTAGGGGTTAAATAAAGCTATGATACCAGACTATTACCCTCCGAACACCCCCCCTTTCTAGTGGGAGCCAAATTTACGGCTCATCTGTTTCCAACCAAGTTCTAAGGCACGTCAGCTAGGCAGATTAGTAATATATCTGAAGCTCTGGAAAGGCCACACCTCCCTCCCTTTTGAGATTTGATCAATTCTGAATATTTAACTCAAGCAGGTCTTCCCTGCCACAAAAACTAAGAGTATGACCTAAAAATATAGAAAAATAATGCACTATTAATTTGACAAGGTACATGCATAAAGGGGTATAATAACCACTCAACTGAAATACTTCTTCAATCCTTAACTGATCCTATTTTACAAGATTTTGACTCAAATGATTCATACTGCTTAGTCCTGATTGATCTAACAGCTACCTTCAACACTATTGACCAAAACCTGCTGTGCCAACCATTGAAAAACATTGGGATTGATGGAATTGTTCTAAAATGGTTCATCTCTTTCCTCACTGACAGATCATTCCAAGTAAAACTCGACAATTACTTGTCCAACACCTTCCAAACCACAACTGGCATACCACAAGGATCAGCCCTATCAGCAACATTATTTAACAGCTACATGCTGCCCATATACAAATTACTAACATACATAGGTTTAAAAACTTTTTCCTATATGCCGATGACCTACAATTCTATATCCCTCTAACAAAATCTTTTGAATATACATCTCTAATTTCTGAATATATGATTAAAATAAAAGAAAAATTAGCTCAATGTAAACTCTAGATGAACCCCCAAAAAACTGAAATAATTTGGTTGAGCCGCAACCCACAAAAAACTATTCCCCTAGGGATAGATCTTGGAAGCTGCAAAATAATACCTGCAACTCAAGTGAGAGATCAAGGGGTCCAAATTGATTACAATTTAACAATGAAAATCCACATAAGCAAACTAGTTAGATCTGGTTTCCACAAGCTTCGGATTTTGAGCTTATTAAAACTATTACTAAACACAACTGATTTCAGAACAGTTTTATAATCCCCTCATTTTCTCTAACCTTGATTACTGTAATTCATTAATTCTAGGTCTTTCAACTAGCCACTTAAAACCCCTGCAACTTCTACAAAATGCCACAGCTATTGACTGGAGCAAGAAAATGTGATCACCCCAATATTGATGGCTGTACATTGGCTTTCTATATAGTCAAGATTTCATTATAAAGATCTAACAATAATTTTCAATAACATTAATCTGAAAAACAACGTTCTGCTAGAAATAATTTTTAAACCTCACAACCCACTGCAAACCCTCAGATCATAGCATAAAGGCCTCCTCAAAATCCTGAACTTAAAGAGACTAGAAATATAATGATTTCAATTGCTGGCCCTAAACTTTGGAATTCCATGCCAGAAGAACTTCGAACTTTAACAGATAAAAATAAATTCATGTTATGCTCAGGCTTGTGGACCCTTGGGCCGACGAGAGGATGGTATACCTTGCGGAGGATCCGTAGGTTCTCTCATCGGGTGGCGAGGCAGAACAGAAGAGGAGAGCAGCTGACCCTCGGCATTGGAGACGGAAGCGGCTGCAGGCAGATGAAGAGACTAGAAGAGGAGCTGTGTCTTCACCCCTGGAAATCTGTGGTCCCACCAGGAGGAGCCTGTAGGGACCCAGACCACTGGGACTTAGGTGACCCCAGATGGGTCGTGATATCGTTGCAAGGGCTGACTGGAGCTTTGCCCTGGAAGTCCGCGGTCCTCCCGGGAGGAGCCCGTAGGGACCCGGACCGCTGGGACTTAGGCAGGCCCTTGGAGATGGAGTCCAGGATGAGTCCAAGGTCCAGTGCCAGAGGGTCGTCGCAGACCAGTCCGAGGTCACACACCAAGGGGTCACCACTTGCCAGTCCAAAGTCACACCAGAGAATCACTGTAAGCCAATCCGAAGTCAGGAACCGGGAAGACCAAGACGGAACAGGAAAAAGGATCCGAAGCTCAAGGAACTCACCAAAGCAAGTAGACTGGACAGCGCTGGAGGACGTTGCCAAGTCAGAGATTGAGCGGAGGAAGCTTCCCTTTATACTTCCCCTGCTCAGGCTGATCAAGGACAGGTGAAGCTTGTTAAAGGGATCAGGTCCCTTTAAATCTGTGAAGGAGGCGCGGCCTCCTGCCTAAAGATAGCGGCGGCCATCTTGGATTTCCTCTGCGGAGGAAAGGCTGCAGAACGGCATGGGGGCAGAGCTGGGACGGCTCTCCACCCGACGGTCAGGCCGGGGATCCGCGCCGGGGCAACGAGCTCCCGGTCAGGGGTTTCCCCCAAAGCTGCCATGGCGGGTCGCCGCTGCGGTCGAGGTAGGGGACCGCGGTTGTGGCCACCCACGGCCGTGGGACACAACAGTACCCAGCTCTTTAGGGCGCCTCCCTGGAGGCCTGGGTTTAGCCGGGTGGTCGCTGTGGAACTGGTCTAACAGACTCCGGTCCAGGATGTTAGCCAATGGCTCCCAGGAGTTTTCTTTGGGGCCGAAGCCCTCCCATGCCAACAGATATTCCCACTTCTTGCGATGTTTTCTCACATCCAGGACCTCCCGAACCTGGCAGGTGAGGTCATCTTCAGAGGCGACAGGTTGGGGAGTTGGAGGCGTGCTGGAGGGCCACGACAATACCAGAGGCTTCAGGACAGAGACATGGAATGTATTGTGTATCTTAAGAGATGGAGGGAGGTGAAGCTGATATGAGACTGCACCCACCTGCCGGATGATGGGGAACGGCCCGATGAATCGCGGAGCCAGTCGCGATGATGGCAGCTTCAAGCGGATAAATTGCGTACTTTACCAAACCTTTTGGCCCGGTCGAAGAGGTGGGTAGGGTCTCCTGCGCTGGTCTGCATACCTCTTAGCTGCCGGGCTGGCCTTGATCAGGGTGCGCTACGTGGATATCCATAGGTGGTGCAGCTCTTCAGCAGAGAGCTGGGCTACTGGAGATGCCACTGTGGTGGGGACAGGCAGTGGCGGTCGAGGCTGTCTCCCATAAACTATCTAAAACGGTGAGGATCCCGTAGCCGCAGAGATATGGGAATTTAGTGCGAATTCGGCCCAGGGTAGCAGGCTAGCCCAGCCATCTTGTTTTTCATTGACATATATTCGGAGGAATTGTTTCAATGTCTGGTTAGTTCTCTCTGCGAAGCCATTGGTCTTAGGATGGTAACCGGACGTATGGTTGTTGCAGGAACGCCTCATTGAGGCGATGAAAGGTGTTCTCCGCTCCTGGAGGCCACTTCTTGGGATCCGCGCCTTTCCGGGTCAGGGCCGTCATCGGAGCCACTAAGGACGCATAGTGTGGAATGAACGATCGATAATAATTTGCGAACCCCAAGAATCGTTGGAGTGCCTTCAGCCCGGACGGCTGGGGCCATTCCCGATTGGCTTGCAGCTTCTGAGGGTACATACGGAAGCCTTCGTTGGAGATGATGTATCCCAGGAAGGGAAGGGACTCCTTCTCAAAGAGGCACTTTTCCAATTTTGTGTATAACTGGTGTTCTCGGAGACGTTGCAACACCTGGATGATGTGTTCACAGTGCACAGTCAGGGAATCTGAGAATACTAAAATGTCATCCAGATACACCAGTACGCACTTGTATAGGAGATCACAGAATATCTCATTTGTGGTGTTCTGGAACACCGTGGGAGCATTACAAAGCCCGAACGGCATTACTAAATACTCATAGTCGCCGTCTCGGGTATTGAAGGCCGTCTTCCACTCATCACCTTCCTTAATTCGGATGAGGTTGTAGACCCCTAGGAGGTCTAATTTGGAAAAGATCCTGGCACCTTGTAGCCGGTCAAAGAGCTCCGAGATAAGGGGTAAGGGGTAACGATCCTTGACCGTAATGGCATTTAAAACCCGGTAGTTGATACAGGGGCAAAGACTCCCATCCTTCTTCGCGACAAAGAAGAAGCCAGCCCCGGCCGGGGATTTAGACTTCTGAATGAATCCCCTCTCCAGGTTCTCCTTGATATACTCGCTTATAGCCTGCGTCTCTGCGGGCAAGGGCGTAGGTGCGACCCCGAGGAGGTTCAGTGCCAGGAAGGAGCTGGATGGCACAATCGAATGCTCGATGGGGTGGAAGTATCTCTGTCCTTTGCTTCGAGAAAATATCCGCGTATGCGGCATAAGGGGCTAGCAGGCCTGGAAGGCTGGTGGAAACTATGGGGTAGGATGCTGGAACCACAGAGCGGAGGCAGTTGCCGTGGCAGCTTGGGCCCCAACGAGACAGCTGCAAAGTCTTCCAATTGAACTGGGGCTCGTACTCCTAGGACAATCGGATGGATGGCGTACTCCAGGACATAGAACGACATCTGTTCTTGATGCAGGACCCCAGCCCGCAGCTAGACGGGGATAGTGGTGTGTGTCACCCGTTCTGGAAGAGGCTTCCCTTGGATCAAGGAAATAACCATAGGGGCAGGGAGACAAACTTGTGGAATCTTTAGATGTTCCACCAGGCCTTTCATTATAAAATTGCCGCCGGCGCCGGCGCCCACTAGAGCTAGCATGTAGAACTCCCCATCTGTCGAGGATAACACCACTGGCAACGTTAGTGGAGGTGCGGGAGCAGTACGGCCCAGGACGAGACCTCCTTCAGGTCCTAGGCCCGAGAGTTTTCCGGTCGTGCTGGGCAGGTGGCTATTCGATGGCCTGCCGCGCCGCAATAAAAGCAAAGTCATGTACTCGGCAACTGTCCGAGTACCCTGTCGTAATCGAAGCAATTCCGAGACCGCAGTGGGCTTGCGGACGGGTTCATCAAAAATCTGTCGCAAGGCAGACAGAAACTGACTCAAGTTTTCGAAGATAGGGCCCCTTCTCTCCCACAGATGAGAAGCCCAGATCAGAGGCTTCCTGTCGAGTAGGTACATAATGTAGCTGGTTTTGACCAGGTCACTGGGGAACTGCGCAGGCAACAAGGAAAAACGGACCTGGCACAGGCTGAGGAATCCTCGACACAACTTTGCATCTCCGGCATATCGAGAAGGCGCCGGGAGTTGAGTAAGCGTTACTGGCCCCTGGTCGTCCCTGGAGGCCTGGACGGTGTGTGGCTGGGTAGGGCAACCTCTTTGAGCCCCAGGCAGAGACGGCAGCGTAGGGTTCGCGAGCCGTAATGCCTCGTGGCTTTGGGTCAGGCCCTGTACCGCAGAGACCAGGGCATTGAGGGTCTGTTGTTGATCCTTCAGGCGCTGGGCCATTCCGGGAATGGCCTGGTGGGCAGATACCCCCGCCAGGTCCATGGACTTGGCAATCTGTTATGCTCAGGCTTGTGGACCCTTGGGCCGATGAGAGGATGGTATACCTTGCGGAGGATCCGTAGGTTCTCTCGCCGGGTGGCGTGGCAGAACAGAAGAGGAGAACAGCTGACCCTCGGCACTGAAGATGGAAGCGGCTGCAGGCAGGTGATGAGACTAGAAGAGGAGCTGTGTCTTCACCCCTGGAAGTCTGTGGTCCCCCCAGAAGGAGCCCGTAGGGACCCAGACCACTGGGACTTAGATGGACCCAGAGGGGTCGCGATATTGGTGCAAGGGCTGACTGGAGCTTCGCCCTGGCTGCGGTCACCCCGGGAGGAGCCCGTAGGGACCCAAACCGCTGGGACTTAGGCGGGCCCTTGGAGACGGAGTCCAGGAGGAGTCCAAGGTCAAGTGCCAGAGGGTCATCGCTGACCAGTCCGAGGTCACACACAGAGGGGTCACCACTTGCCAATCCGAAGTCACACCAGAGAATCACCACTTGCCAATCCGAGTCACACACCAGAGAATCAGCATAAGCCAATCCGAAATCAGGAACCGGGAAGACCAAATGTTACAGGAACAAGGATCCGAAGCTCAAGGAACTCACCGAAGCAAGCAGACTGGACAGCGCTGGAGGACGTTGCCAAGTCAGAGAATGAGCAGAGGAAGCTTCCCTTTATACTTCCCCTGCTCAGGCTGATCAATGACAGGTGAAGCTTGTTAAAGGGATCAGGTTCTTTTAAATCTGTGAAGGAGGCGCAGCCCCGCGCCTAAAGATGGCGGTGGCCATCTTGGATTTCCTCCACGGAGGAAAGGCTGCAGGAACGGCGTGGGGGCAGAGCAGGGACGGCTCTCCACCCGAGAGTCAGGCCGGGGACCCGCACCGGGGCAACGAGCTCCCGGTCAGAGGTTTTCCCCGAAGCTGCCGCGGCGGGTGGCCGCCGTGGACGAGGTAGGGGACCACGGTCGTGGCCTCCCACGGCCATGGGACACAACAATTCAAAAGTGACTTAAAAACTTGTCTATTAAAAAATGCCTTCCACTTGACAGAAGCACCCATTTTCCCATGAAACAGATAACCATACATATTGTACAATAATCCCTCCTTGCAATCCCCTGTAATCCAGCCTTCTCTTCATGTTTGATATCTACCATTGTTTTACCTCTATATCTTTGAATGTTTATCCACCTTGTAATACACATTATATTTTGTATGTTTTAATTGTAAACAGTTATAATCTAGTGATTCTCACATGAAATGACGGTATATAAAGCAGAGATGCTTACCTGTAACAAGTGTTCTCCCAGAACAGCAGGATGTTAGTCCTCACACATGGGTGACATCGTCAGATGGAGCCCTGTCACGGAATATTTTTGTCAAAGTTTCTAGAACTTTGACTGGCACACTGAGCATGCCCAGCATGCCACTAAGCCTGTGGCCAATAGGGTTCCCCTTCAGTCTCGTTTTACAGCAAAATACCAAGAGCGAAAAAATAAAATAAGAAAACGTAACCTAACCCAACTTCACGGGGTGGCAGGCGGGTTTCTTGAGACTAACATCCTGCTGTCCTGGGCGAACACCTGTTACATATCTCCCAGGACAAGCAGGATGGTAGACCTCACACATAGGTGAAAAGCATGCTAAATGCTGCCTTAGAACATAGCAGGCCAACCAGCACCCAAAAATTGTGCAACAGACACAACAACAGGGATGCTGTTGGCAATGAAGGGGCAGCCGGAAATTCACAGTGGGCCCTATGTAGGAAGAATTGGGTTCTTATACTGGAAACAAATTTCGTAGGACAGTCTGGCCAAAGATGCTGTCCTGACAACCAGCTCTGCAGATGTCGGCAATAGGTACTGAACGGAAGTGTGCTATTGACTTTGCCATGGCCCTGACTGAGTGCGCTTTCACTCGTCCCTCAAGCGGAAGGCCTGCTTGCTGGTAGCAGAAAGCAATACAGTCTGCCAACCAATTAGATAGGGTCTGTTTGCCCAACGCAACTCCAAGGAAACAAAGAGGTGTGTGGACTGCCTGTGGGTTGCGGTGCGGTCCAAGTAAAAGATGAGTGCACGCTTACAGTCCAAGGTATGCAGAGCCCACACACCTGGTTGAGTGTGAAGCCTTGGAAAGAAAGTGGGTGTTGCAATTCTACCCTGTTTGGGCAGTTTCTCACCTTTTTTTTCCTCCTTTTCACTGTGCTGCTAAGGTTCTTCCTGCGGCCTGGGGCCGCCGACGCTATCTTCGTGCGGCTGGGGCCGCGCTGTAACACCCAGCATGGCTCGGAGGCCGCCGCCGCTTTCCTTAGGCAGCAGGAGCCGTGCTGAGACATCCCCTGTGCTCAGGGGATCACCGACAGTGTTGCTCCGCGGTCCAGAGACCGATGACGCTCCCTTCGTGGCTGGTGCTGCATTGCTACCTCTCTTGCGGTCAGGGGACCGCTGAAGGCATTTCCATGTGGCCCAGAGGCCTCCGAACTTACCTTGAGCCCTCCGTGGGGAGAGGGCTATCATCCCGGACTTTCCTGTGGCAGGAGGCCGCCTCCGGTCTACCCTTTGCGGCAGGGAAGCCGCCTCCAACCTCGGAGCCTGCTTTCAGGCCTGGCTCTCCTCTGGCTCTGCATCAGTGGCAGGGACGCCACTCTCAAAGGTCCTGCCCCCCTTCCTTAGGGGCGGAGCTGCATTTCTCTTCACATCTTAAAGGTACAGCCAGGGAGTGGTGCACCTCTGATGTCATCAAGGGAGTCTCCTCTTCAGGCCTATAAAAAGGGCCTGGCTTCACTTCCACCTTTCCTTCGCAAGAAGCCGGTCCTCATTAGGACTTCTCTGTAATCTAGCTTCTCAAGGCACTTCGTTCTATGTGAGATACCGTGTCTTCATCTTCCCCTGGTCTCTCGTCTCGTCAAGCTTCTGAGATCCAGATGCTCGTCCGTCAGATGTCTTCACGTCTAGATGTCTCCTTTCTCTGGATGATCTTCTTCCATGGCAGCGCAAGTCTCCAAGATGTTCCAGCTTTTATCTTCCTTATCCTAACTTCATCACCGAGGCAGTCCCTCAAATCTTCAACCCTGTCTGGATCCTCGGAGTCTTCTACTTGCCTCCACCTCATGAATGAACTCTGGTTCCTGTTCCATTCCCGGTGTGGTCCGTGCCTGGCCTTGATTGGCTGTGCAGGGCGCACTTTGGTACACGCTTAGTCTGAGTCTTCACTTCATCTTCCTGTGTGGGGAACCACCAGCGTGATCTGTCTTCATTGGCTCAGTAGGGCACATGATATGGTACTATCGACTCAGCGTTCTGCAAGCAACTCGAGTGGGGAACCACTAGCGTGGTCTGTGATCAGTGTACCCGGCTGTGTAGGACGCGCCACCTGTGTGATGTGCAGTACCGACTCAGTACTCTTCAAGCAACTCATGGCTTTCCTGATTTTCTTTCTCTACTTGACCAGTCTCATCTCACTCCATGTATCCAGAATGTCGTTCCACTCCACGTATCCAGATTCTTGTCTAACCTCAAGTCTTCATTTTTGTTTGATGTCTTCATCCTTCAACCACTGTCCATCCTGTTGCAGTTGCTGCTCCCATGCGGCAGTTCCGAAAGGGCTAACAAGTGATCGGAGGACTACTTTCAAGACCAAAATTGCATTGTTTGGGTCTCTCTCTGCTGCATACAGGTTTGGCTGTGGCCAAGGTTCCAGCAACACCAGCCTACACTTGGACACTCTTCACCTGCCTCGGCCATTGCCGGAGCTCCTCTGTGGCTGCTTCGTGGCCCAAGGGTACACAAAATCATCAGAGATGGGTCCGCTACCCGCGTTGCCACAACAGTGGGCAACACAATGGACTAATTTAAGTGGAAGTCAGTTACCATCTTAGGCAGGAACATAGGGTGAGTGCGCAGTACCACCCGGTTATGGAGGAATCTTATGTAGGGTGGATAGGTCACAAGGGCCTGCAGCTTACTAATCCTGTGAGCGGATGTAATCGCCACAAGGAAAATAACTTTCCAAGTGAGGTGTCTGAGTTCGCAGGAGCTCAAATGGAAGACACATGAGCCATGCTAGCACTAAGTTGAGGTCCCAGGTCACAACTGGTGGACGTAGTGGAGGGTACCTCAATAGTAAGCAGAGATGGCACTCAGGTGTCCTCGGATGGAAGAAGTCTGGAGGCCCGATTCCGAGAAGTGCCAGAGATAGTCTAGAAGTCTCGGCATGGAGCAAGAAAAGGAATCAAAGCCCTTCTATGTGCATGACAAGGAGAATCTCTGCCACTTAGAATGATATGACTTCCACATAGACGGCTTTTGCGAAGCTACTAGGTCTTGCAAGACATTAGTAGAAAGGTAGAGGGGTTGTAGTATCAACCTTTCAACATCCAGGCTGTCAGGGACAGGGTCTGTAGGTCCGGGCAGCGCAATTTTCTGTGATTCTGTCTAATGAGGTTGGGTGCCGTGCCCAAGTGAATGGGTTCCAGGACAGAGAGGTCACGAAAATTGGGAAACCAAACTTGGCGAGGCCAGTACGGGGCTATGAGTATCATTGAGCCTCGGTCCTGTTGTAGCTTCACGAGTCTTGCTTATTAGTGGAATCAGTGGGTACACATATAGCAGGCCTGTGTTCCAGGAGTGGATGAAGGCATCCAAGGTTGTTGCTCTTCAGCCCCTGTGTAGGGAGCAGAACTGTTCCACTTTGCGGTTCTTCTTGGACACAAAGAGATTGATGTCCGGCTGACCCCACCGGTGGAAGAGCCTGCTTGCAACAAAAGGATCCAGAGACCACTCGTGGGGCTGGAAAGACCAGCTGAGGCAGTCCGCGACTGCATTCTGTGTGCTTGCCAGATAAGTGGCTTGTGGTAGTATGGAATGTGACAGGGCCCAGGCCCAAATCTGCACTGTCTCTTAGCAGAGCAGGTAAGAGCCCTTGCCCCCCCTATTTGTTCAGGTACCACATTGCTACTTGGTTGTCTGTTTGAATCAAGACAACCTTGTTGGACATGCAGTCCTAGAATGTGTAAAGGGCATACCGCATCGCCCAGAGCTCCAGGAAATTGATCTGGAAGGCTGCTTCGGCCTTGGTCCAAACTCCTTGGGTTTGCAGGTCATTGACATGGGCTCCCCAACCTAGGTTGGAGGCGTCCATAGTTAAGGCCACCTGAGCAGCCGGTGGCTGGAAGGAGAGTCTTTTGCGCAAGTTGGCTTTGTGTGACCACCAGGCGAGGGATAAACGAAGCTGGCTGGTAATTCGGACAATCGATGAGAGTGGCTTGGTCCACTGAGATCTCAGGATCCACTGCATGACTCTCATGGCTAGGCGGGCCATTGGAGTGACATGGACCATTGACGCCATATGATCTAGCAACGTGAGTAGCAGGCAAGCAGAGGCTGTTTGTCGACAGCAGATTGAGCTGGTCAGGTTGGACAGCGTGGTTGTATGTTCATTGGGGAGGAATGCCCTGGCCACGGTGGTGTCTAAGTCCACTCCAATAAAGGACAGTTGATGCGACGGAGTCAGGTGAGATTTCGGATAATTTAACAGAAAACCCAGCGACTGGAGAAGCCGTATAGTGAGGTGGAGGGAGTGGCAAGCTCTTTCTCTGGAAGGGCTTCTTAGGAGCCAGTCGTCCAGATACAGGAAGACATGGACGCCCTTGCGGCGTAACTGTGCTGCCACGACTGCCAGGCACTTGGTGAATACTCGAGGCGCCGAGGCGAGGCCGAATGGCAGTACCCTGTACTGAAAGTGCCGGCATCCCACTACAAATCGCAGGTATTTGCAATGAGGAGGAAAGATTGCAATATGGGCGAAGCGTCCTGTACATCCAGAGAGCTGAGCCAATCCCCTGTTGTAGGAGTGGGAGCATGGTGCCCAAGGACACCATTCTGAACCGTTCTTTGTGGAGGGACCTGTTTAACGCCTGAAGGTCGAGAATAGGTCGGAGACCGTCGGTCTTTTTTGGGATTAGAAAATACCGGGAGTAGAACCTTCTTTCCCGCTGAGTGCAGGGAAATGGTTTTATGGCTCTGGCACACAGAAGGGCTGAGAAGTACTGTGTTATCATCCAGGCTCCACATCGGGACGGGCGGGGAGTCCGGGGGCACAGTCAAAAGATTTTAGCAGTATCCGTGGCTTATGATGGACAATACCCATCGGTCGGTGGTAATTGGCTGCCAATTGGTGGTAAAGTGGCCTCCCACTGGTAATTTGGGCTGTGGGTTCAGGGAGGGCAAGACTGCTGCTCGCTGAATAGGATCAAAATCCAGCTGCAGGTCCAGCTTGGGGAGCAGGCTGCACTCTAGGAGTCCTCTGTTGATGAGTTTGGCCTCTCTGAGGGGGCCGAGCCGTCCGAGTACGGGATGCAGGAGGGTAGTACCTACATGGCCTGTAAAATTGTTTCCTATTGTCCCTATGTGTGCCCCTATGGGCTCCGGAAGGGGCATCTGAGGTGGCAGTGGATAGCTGATGCAGGGTGTCATGATGGTCCTTAAGCTGGGCCACAGCATCCTGGATCTTGTCCCCAAACAGGTTTTCTCCTGTACAGGGGAGATCAGCTAATTTATTCGGCACCTCTGGGCGTAGGTCTGAGGCTTTGAGCCAGGCCCAGCGTCTGGCACTAATTCTGGCTGCTGAAACTCTGGACGCTGTCTCGAAAGAGTCATATGTTTTCCCATCTCCAATCCTCTCTGGAGGATGGGTGCTAAGCCCTCTTGGAATTGTTGTGGTAGAGTTTCTGAGAATTCCTGGACTTGCTTCCAGAGATTCCTGTTATATTGGGTCATGTAGAGTTGGGTATGCTGCTATGCGAGCAATTAACATCGACCATTGAAACAGTCTACGCCCTAATGCATCCAACACTTTCTATTCCTTTCCAGGAGGGGCAGAGGAGTGTGGACGGGATCTTTTGGCCTTGTTTTGAGCTGATTCCACAACTACAGAATGGTGGGGCAATTGGCTTGTTGTACCAGGTACGTGACATCTATCTTTCTAGTGACTGGAGGCACAGTACCTGGGTGTTCCCAGAGGCGGTGCAAAAGATTGAGAAGAACTGGGATTGCCATTACTTCTTTTGGAGCATCTACAAATTGTAAAACCTCTAACACTTTGTGCCGAGCTTCCTCCTCCATTACAATTTGGAATGGAATAGTTTCAGACATCTCCTTGACAAAACTGGCAAAGGAGAGGTCCTCCGGAGGGGAATGACGCCTTTCTTCCGGGGGTGAAGGCTCCGAAAGAAGTTCCTCAGAAGCTTGTGAGGAGTGGTCAGAGGATGCATCGTATCATGGATCATAGGGAGTCTCCTCTTCACCAACCGGACCTCCAGATGAAGGGAAAAACACCAAACCCGAGAGGGCGGGAAGGCGGCACCGATGGATGGTGAGGCGGCATCGAGGCAGGCCGCATCAGCACTGAAGGAGGTGATGCGGGCACTGAGGGCACCGAGGCTAGTGAGGTGGAGCTGAGGCACTGGTAGACCTCATGGCCCTGGAACGAGTTCCAGCATTGTCAGGTTCCATGCAGGGTCTGGGCCAGGGGCCGCATCTTCCTCCTCTGAGGTACCCGGAATTGGAATCGGGATCGGAGGAGGCATTGGAGGTTGATTCTGTGCCAGCGGATCCGATGGAGCAGGTTGGGTTGGTAGGGCACCGATGAGGGTGTCCAAATGCTCGAGGAGTGGTGCCAAATTCGAGGGTGCTGGTTCCGGTGCTGGTATAGGGGCTGGTGCCGGTTGCGATTGGAAGCCCCTGAGGGCATTCAGCACTACCTGTTGAAGGCTGGCATGGATAACACTGCACCTGGGGTAGGAGGCAGACTAGGCATTACCGGAGCCTCCACAGGAGTCGGTGGGGAACACCTCAGGGTCCTGGGTCCAGAGGAGGATGGGGGCTCCTCTCCCTCGGCCCTCCTTCAGGGGCGGCTTGATCGAGGCTGATGCTGCGTCTGTGCTGGCAGCGGATGGGAATGCATGTCGGTGCTCGGCCTGCTCTTTCTCCGGCACCGAGGATGATGACACAGAGGTTTTGGAATGTGTCGATGTCGGTGATGGACGGTCACCCGCTCCATGGTCTTCCTGGCGGGGTGACAACAGAGAGGGGTCCGAGGCAGATGGGCCTCCTCGTCTCGGCGCCCAGCATTGGGGTCGATGGAGCAGAGCGTTTTGAAGCAAACAAATGCTCCATCTTTTCCAGTCGGTCACACCAGCCTTTGGGGGTCATCTGCGTGCAACTTGGGCAGCGACGGATGTCATGGGAAGGCTCGAGGAAGAAAACACAGACATCTTGTGGGTCCGTTATGGACATAGTCCGCAGACACTCGGGGCACTTGCTAAACCCAGTCGCCATGTCGGAAAAAAGCAGCACGTAGTCGGTGGCCATCAGACCACGAAGGGAGGGGAACAAACGAAGATAAACTTCAAATTCTTTTCGTGAGGAAAGGTGTGAGTAAATTTCTCAGAGAGCTTCTAAAAACCGTGAGGCAACTGGTGCTCGGAAAAAAAGAGACTGAAGGGGGACCCCATGGGGCCACAGGGTTAATGGCATGCTGGGCATGCTTTGTGTGCCAGTCAAAGTTCTAAAAACTTTGACAAAAGTATTCCGTGACAGGGCTCATCTGATGATGTCACCCATCTGTGAGGACTACCATCCTGCTTGTCCTGTGAGAAAACATTCAAATAAAAAAATAAATAGGCAGAATGGACATATTAATAAGATTCATTCTTCCCAACCACAATATGGTAAGTGGGGATACTTTGTCAGGTATGATTTTATTTTGATAATAATGGGCAATTTAGATAAATCCTTAGGAATCCAATCCTCAAGTACTTGAATCCATCCTCTCCTAATCAAAACCTAATTAATCCAGCAGGGGAGGGGTCGAAGGCCCCACCAGCATTACCTTGGACTTGGAATAATTAATCAAATATCCTGAGACTGCACTATACTATATCAGGTAAAAAGTATAAAAGCATATCATCTGTGTAAAGCAATATTTTGTGTGTTGAATATAAAAAATGATATACAGGGGACAAGACGAATGACCAGCGTCAAGGGTTCTATCACCAGGTCAAATAAAATAGGCGACAGAAGGCAACCCTGTTTTGTACCTCTACAAATCGGAAATGGAGTCAATAGTAACCCATTAGATAACATTTGGGCAGGTGTACTGGTATATAATGCCTTTATCCACGTTATATATGTATCTGGAAAACCCCATTTCTAAAGTATCAAAAAGAGATATTGCCAAGAAATTTGATCAAAGGCCTTGTCTGTATAGAAACAATGGAACCTGTCTTTTATGTGCAACAGCCCGATAGAGAAGATTAGAAAGGCTTCTAGTGTTATTGCTGGAAAATCTCCCTTTTATAAATTCAGTCTGATCCTTATCAATTAATTTGGGAATTATATCCTCTATTCTCAATTGCAGAATCCAAGTCAATATTTAAACATCTCTATTTATAAGCGAGCTTGGTCGATAGTATACACATTCAAAGGGATATTTTGATTTTTTATATATTAAAATCTGTAATGCCTTTGTAAGTCGTCCTATCCTGGCATTTAGGGTCTGTAAGTAATTGAATAGTTACATTTTCAAAAGCCCACTTACACACATAAATTGCATATATACGTGTACAATCCAGTTCTCAGCATGTAAATTCTTTTCAACATTACCCCAAAGCTAATAACAATAACATTTTTTTTATTACAAACTTCATGATAATCAAATGTAAACCATGTATAAATTGGACATAAAATATTCAGTAACAAAGTATTTTGAATTAATATTTTTATTTTAACAATAACAAATAGTACTAATACTAAAACTCTCTATATCTATGGCTATTACCTTATATATTGCTCTGGATCTATCTATAATGTCTGAACATATCAGTGGTGATGTTTCAGTCATCTTACTTGACATCATCATTGTTTTATGTGAAGGTGACATTGTTTTTCAGGGCTAGACAAAAAAATCTGTTATCCTTACATTTTACCAGAAGAAAAAATTCAAGTGTATGAGAGTTGTTTCTCAAGATTTAGCTAGAAGTTAGTTTAATTTACTGTCTGTTTTGAAATTACATTCTGTGCTATTGTTTTCTATTGCTTTTTAAAGTACCTTTTAAGTTCCAATCAAAATGGCATAAACAAGATACAGTAAAATAAAATAATAACCATCAAAGGCTTTTCAATGATATATGTTTTTAAAAAAGTAGTTAAAAAATATCAAAATTATAGACTTGTGACTTTTCTCTAAAATAATCCCTCCTCTTCTAGTTGACTGAGACCTGGTGCCACTGTCTCTGCAAAAAAATTGCAAAAATCTAAGGGAAACCCATGGGGGCTGGGACTCTTTCCTGAGGCCAATTGCTTAATGGCTCGAGTTACTTCTCCTGCTGTACTAGGAGTAATCAATGTAGCTATATCCTCAACGGTTAATTTCAGTAGGCATAAAGAATCCACAAGTGCCGTAACCTCAGCTTCCATAGGTTCTATTTATGCACTATATAGATCTTCAAAGTGTTGGGTGAATACAGTTGAGCTCATAAGTTTATTTGTAAGACATGTTGCATTTTAAGAAAACATGAGTGATCAGACAAAATATGTCTTATTATTTTTAATGGGTTTCAAATTAAACTATTATGTATCACAATATGGCACAATCATAAAACAAACCATAGCAATAAAGGAAAGAATAAAACTGTCCTATTCAAAATGTATTGGTGGACTGTTGGGCAGAGGCAGGATTGCTACTACCTGCAGGAAGGAGCCCTGCTGAGTCCTACTGTCAACAGGCGGACCCGGACAAAGCAAAGACCCATCAGGACCTTCACCTATGCCATCCCCCATACTCCTCGGGTTAAGCCTTTGGGTGCCAGGGCTGGCTGGACTTAAGTGGGGTCTCTGCTGATGGCAAGAGAGTTGAAAGTAGGACGGGTCATAGATAAGCAGCAGTCAGACTTGTCCGGGGCCAGGCAATGGTCAGAGGTAGGCAGCTGTCAATCGTATCTGAGGTCCACGTCGAGGTCAAAATGGGTATCCATCTAGAGAAGGGATGGATAGGCAAGGCAGGCAGGCAGGCAAGGAGAAGAACAAGCAGGCCACGTGGATGAAGATAAACAGGGAGAGAACTGAAGACAAGCAGGACAGGACTTTGAGAGAAAACAAGACGCTGGAAAGCAACACGCACAACGAAGCGTAGCTGGACCTGATGCTGAGGCAAGCCCTGGAGCCCTGCCCTTTTATAAGGCCTTGGTCCTAATGTCACTGATAGGGGCAGCGGGGGATTTCCTGCCATGGTCCCTTTAAGTGCTTTTCAGATATGCACATTCGCCTAGGAAGAGGCACAGTGCTCTGACATCAAGTAACGGCGAGGAGTGGTGTCCTGTCGAGTGACTGCCCGGCGGCGCCTGCTGTACGATGGATAGGCAAGGTCAGCCTGGCTGGGGGAGGTGAGTATGGCGGTTCACAAGGGTAGCCCGTGGATTGCCAAACACAACATAAAAATTGCCTACTCTTAGTTCTTAATATTGTGTATTACACCCATTTGGATCAATGAACAGGATGGCAGAAATAAACTTGGATTAAAATGAGGAACCATAAAAGTAGAGGGCTTATAATATATTAAAAAAAAAAAAAGACCTCAGGAGAACCAAATGCTGACACACCAAATTTCCCATGCTCATGGCAGGAAGGCAGAACAGAAACAGCAAGACTCCTGTGATGTTATTTGGGGACTGAAAGAAAGAAGCAATGTGTACAAGGAGTCATTCCCTTGTGCTGGTGGATTGGGGCAAAGCAGGAAGATGAATGCAGTGCAGTGAGGCACATGTGGTGATGTTTGGGGCATGGAAGTTAGAAGCTGGATGTGGTCAGGCCCCTGTCATGCTGTTTGGTGTCTGGCAGTCCAAATCAGTGTATGCAGTATATTTAGGCCCCCGTGGTGGTATTTGGGCCAAAGCAGATAAAGTCAGGATATTTAGGATCCCTGTGGTGCTGGTTGGGGTAAAGCAGACAGATTAAACTAGTGCATTAAGGTCCCCTAGAGTGATGTTTGGGGCCCGGCAGATAGAAGCAGTGTGTGCAGTGCATTTCAGTCCCTGTGATGAGGTTTGGGACAAAGCAAAGAGAGAAAACAAGAAAATTATTACTTACCTGCTAATTTTCGTTCCTGTAGTACCATGGATCAGTCCAGACAGTGGGTTATGTCCCCAATCCAGCAGATGGAGTCAGCACAAGCTTTGAGGGGGCGTATCCATATATACTACTACCCCCTCTGCAGGAGTTCAGTATCGAGTATATCAAAGCCCGAGTAGAAACCCCCGAAGGATCAAGTTTGTGGAAACAGATAATGAAAACAATTGTAACCGCAACAAGTAAACCGCAAACATCCTACCAACTTGTAGGGAGCTGTGAAAAACAGTGAAAAGAAATGACTGTGAAGACACAGAACCCTGCGAGCAAGAAGTAACGCAGAGCAGAGCAGGATCAAGAACCCAAACGCGGTGGGCGTCTGGACTGATCCATGGTACTACAGGAACGAAAATTAGCAGGTAAGTAATAATTTTCTTTTCCCTGTACATACCTGGATCAGTCCAGACAGTGGGATGTACCCAAGCTTCCCTAAATCGGGTGGGGTCCTGCGAGGCCTGCTCGGAGAACCTGCTCGCCAAAGTGTCCAGAGACCGAAGAGGCGAGGTGCAGACGATAGTGCCTCGAGAACGTGTGTAACGATTTCCAGGTGGCTGCTCTACAAATTTCTTGCGAGGATACCGAGCGAGACTCCGCCCAGGACGCCGCCTGAAAACGTGTAGAATGCGCTACGATTCCGGGTGGGGGAGTCCGTCCCGCCCCAATGTAGGAAGCAGCAATGCCGGCCTTCAGCCATCTGGCAATGGTCGTCTTCGAAGCCTGAGACCCCTTCTTAGGGCCGGACCAGAGTACGAAGAGACGGTCAGAGGTCCGGAACTCATTTGTAGCCTCCAGATAGAGACGCAAAGTGCGCTTTACATCCAGGAGACGGAGAGACTTCGGCTCTGAGGAAGAGAAGGACGGCAACTCCACCGTCTGGTTCACATGGAATGCAGAAACCACCTTCGGAAGAAAGGAAGGAACGGTGCGAAGCGAAACTCCAGAGTCTGAGAAACGGAGATAGGGCTCTCTACACGACAGAGCCTGCAGTTCCGAGATGCGTTGAGCGGAACAGATGGCCACAAGAAACACAGTCTTGAGAGTGAGATCCTTTATCGTTGCGCTGCGCAGCGGCTCGAACGGTGGTCCCGACAGGGAGCGAAGCACAAGGTTAAGACTCCAGGAGGGACAAGGGTCCCGTAACGGAGGACACATATGCTTGAC
This sequence comes from Rhinatrema bivittatum, assembly GCF_901001135.1. Lineage (NCBI taxonomy): Eukaryota > Metazoa > Chordata > Amphibia > Gymnophiona > Rhinatrematidae > Rhinatrema > Rhinatrema bivittatum. The sequence continues at coordinate 225,187,969 of NC_042617.1, read as the reverse complement.
ACCCTTGAGAAAACGAGCAATGTCAGAATGCTGTAGAAGAGAGCCCCCATCGCTCAATAGCAAACCAAGTGCGGCCACCTGAACCCGTAGTGAATTATAGGCGAGCCCTTTTTCCACCACCGCCTGTAGAAACTGAAGGATCTGAGGTACAGAAGCCTTAGCGGGTCTCGTGGCCTGGCTGGTACACCACAGCTCGAACACTTTCCAGACGCGAACATAGGCCGCCGACGTCGATGTCTTTCGTGCCCGCAATAGTGTGGATACTACCGCCTCCGGGTAGCCCCGACGCCAGAGGCGGCGCCTCTCAAAAGCTAGGCCGCAAGACAGAAGAGTTCTGCCTGCTCGAAAAATACCGGGCCCTGATGTAGGAGCTGGGGGAGGTGCCCCAGCCTGATTGGCCCGTCGATCACCAGCTGTAGCAGGTCCGCAAACCAGGGTCGTCTGGGGCCATTCCGGGGCGACGAAAACCACAGTCCCCTGATGGCTTTCTATTCTGCGGAGCATCCTGCCCACCAGGGGCCACGGAGGAAAGGCGTAGAGCAGAAGATGTGGCGGCCACGGGAGGACCAGGGCATCCACTCCCTCCGCGTCGCGCTCTCTCCGGCGACTGAAGAAGCGTGGAGCCTTGGCGTTGAGAGCGGACGCCATCAGATCTAAGTGGGGGGCCCCCCACCGATGGACGAGAAGTTGCATCGCTTTGTCGGAGAGAGACCACTCTCCTGGGTCCAGCAGTTGACGACTGAGGAAGTCCGCCTGGATGTTGTCCACCCCAGCGATGTGCGAGGCCGCTAGCCGGACGAGATGACGCTCCGCCCATTGCATCAGCAGCGCCGCCTCGAGCGCGACCTGCGGGCTGCGCGTGCCTCCTTGTCGGTTGATGTAGGCAACGGTGGTAGCGTTGTCCGATAGGATTCTGACCTCCCGGTTCCGAAGAAGCGGGAGGAAATGTCGCAGAGCTAGCCGGACCGCTCTGGTTTCCAGACGGTTGATTGACCACTTCGCCTCCACCGTGGACCACGTCCCCTGCGTGGCGCTTCAATCGCAGACTGCACCCCAGCCTGCTAGACTGGCGTCGGTGGTCACCACCACTCAATTTGGCAGATCGAGGGACACGCCACGGGCCAGGTTCGACGGATCCAACCACCAGCCCAGACTGTCCCTGGCATTCCGCGGGAGCAGGAGAATCATCTGGTAGTCCTGCGATATTGGTTTCCAGCGGGAGAGGAGGGCCCACTGTAAGGTCCTGAGGTGCGTGAAAGCCCAAGGTACAAGGTCGATGGTGGACACCATCACTCCCAGGAGTTGCAGGTAGTCCCAGGAGGTGGGCTCTGGTAACGCAGAGAACCGTCGTGTGTGATCTCGCAAGGATTGAGCCTTGTCCTGGCGCAGAAAAACTTTGCCCAGCCGGGTGTCGAAGGTCGCCCCCAAAAAATCCAAGCGTTGCGAGGGCATGAGGGAGCTCTTGGAGAAGTTCACTACCCATCCCAGGGAATGTAGAAACCGTACTACTCGAGTCACAGCTGAGCGTCCCTGATCGAATGACTTCGCTCGGATAAGCCAGTCGTCCAGATAAGGATGAACCAGGATGCCCTCCTTCCGGAGAGCTGCAGCCACGACTACCATAATCTTGGTGAAGGTGTGCGGCGCCGTCGCCAGTCCGAACGGGAGAGCCGTGAACTGAAAATGCTGATCCAGAATTTTGAAACGAAGGAAACGGTGGTGGTCCGGGCGGATGGGGATGTGCAGGTAGGCCTCCGTTAAGTCCAGGGAGGCGAGGAACTCCCCCCGATGCACCGCCGCAATCACTGACCGGAGCGTTTCCATACGGAACCAAACGACTCGAAGGGATTTGTTGACTTCCTTGAGGTCTAGGATAGGCCGGAAGGCACCGTCCTTCTTTGGCACGAAGAAATAGATGGAATAGTGGCCTGAGCCCACCTCTCCGAAGGGCACGGGCGCAATAGCGCCTATCTCCCGGAGTCTGTCCAGAGTCAGTCCGGGAGTAGTGTGTGCGGGCCGACGCCCGCGAAAGGAGCGCGACCAGGGCTGAGACCTGGGGGCGGATGGCCGGGAGCCCGCCTGTCTGTATCCCCTATAGCGCCGCTGTGCTCTGGCTCTGGTCCGAGAAGAAGAAAACGCTCTGGATGGTCGAAACCTATCCTCCGGCAGCCGATGAACAGCGTTCTCCCCCAGGGACTTGATGATCTGATGCAAATCCTCCCCGAAGAGGAACTTGCCCCTGAAGGGAAGAGAGCCCAGACTCGACTTAGAGGACGTATCAGCCGCCCAGTTGCGTAGCCACAGTAGTCGTCGTGCCGCCACTACCGATACCATGGATCTTGCGAGGACCCGAAAAAGGTCGTACGAGGCGTCCGCCCCATACGCCACTGCGGCTTCCAGCCGATCCGCCTGGGCAGCCTCATCGGCCGGCAGGTTCTGAGATGTGAGTTGTTGCACCCAAAGGAGGCTAGCCCGCTGGGCAAGCGAACTGCACATCACCGCCCGCATACCCAGCGCGGAGACCTCGAAGACCCGCTTAAGCAAAACTTCCAACTTACGATCCTGTGTGTCCCGCAATGCCGCACCTCCCGTTACTGGGATAGTCGTCCTCTTCGTGACCGCCGACACTGCGGAGTCCACCTTTGGGACCTTGATGAGGTCCAGAAAATCTTCAGGGAGTGGGTACAGCTTTTCCATGGCCCGGCTGCCCTTCAGGGAGGCCTCCGGGGTGTCCCATTCCCTGGTGAGAAGTTGTAAAAACGAGTCATGAATGGGAAAAGCCCGAGCCCTTGGCCGGAGTGCCGCCAGGACCGGATCTCCCTTCTTTGAAGAAGTGACGACAGCGGGAGCTACTGGGGCAGGCGGGTCCGGTGGCGGGTCCAGATCTAATTCCTGAATGATCTGCGGGATGAGGTCGTCCAGCTCTTCCCTCTGGAAGAGGCGTAGGGTACGTGGATCATCCCCTTCTTGCGTGCCATCCCCTTGACCCCCGTCCGGGAGGTCAGGTCCCTGTCCCGCTGGGTCTGGCACCGCCCCCACTGCCGCGGGCGCAGATCGGACCCGGGTAGGAGGGCGGGAGGCCCCCGCTCCCGGAGGGTCGGGGGGGGGCCGGCGCCGAGGGCGACATCCGTGGGATCTTAGGTGGGGGGGGGGGTCCCACAGGTGTTTCCAGTCCCTGCAGATAAGCTGTATGCATGACCAGGATAAACTCCGGAGAGAACCCCGGCCTGCTCGAGTGCGCTTCGAGGGGCGGCGTGGTTCCTGCTCCCTGGCTCTGGGTGCTTGGTTCCTGCACCAAAATCGGGGGAGCACCCCCGCTTGTAGAATCCTCCAGAGAGCCATTCTCCCTCGTGGCCTGCGCCTCAGGGCGCTCAGAATGTAAAATGGCCGCCGTTCCCGCCAAAAATGGCGGAGTGGCCGGCCCGCGCCGCCCGGGCAAAAAAGAGAAATCAGTAAGGGACTGTGAGGTACCTTCCCCCCCAGGAAGGCATCGTGCACAGATGCTCTCCCGGGAAATCCGGGACCCCGGGGTCGCCGCAGGCCGCACAGCATGACGGCCGCGGCATCGGGATCGCCGGAGGAGAGAGGAAAAACGGCGCCAAAAATGAGAAAAAGCCTCGGGGGGGGGGGGGGGGGCACGCGCCCAAAGCGCCGCTGCGGGGGGGGCCCGGGCGGCCCGCACTGCCCGCTGCCAAAAATAGAGGAGGGTGCCGCCGGGGGGCCTTCCCGGCCACACAACCCGCCCCAGACATTTTGTGTCTGGCATCCTCCTCCGTTTCCAATGGAATGGGATAGTTTCGGACATCTCCTTAACGAAACTAGCGAAGGAGAGGTCAAATGGAGGGGAACGGCGCCATTCTTCTGGGGGCAAAGGCTCAGAAAGAAGTTCCTCAGAAGCTTGTGAGGACTGTTCAGATGAAACATCATCTCATGGGTCATAGGGAGGCTCTCCTTCACCCACTGGACCTCCAGATGGAGGAAGAAACCGAAACCCAAGAAGGCGGGAAGGTGGCACCGATGGATGATGAGGCACCAAAATAGGTGGCACCGGTATCAAGGCCTGAAGGTCCTGACATCGGCTCTGGCATCGTTGATTCTTGAGGAGATGGGCCTGCATCCTCTTCCTCCGAAGACACCGGTATCAACATCAGGGTAGGGATCAGCGGTTGGCTCGGTGGCAAGGTACCCGATGCAGCGGGTATCGATGGCAAGGCACTGTTGAGGGTGTCTAAAGCACTCGAGGAGCGAAGCCAGCATTGAAGGTGTCGGTTCTGGCGGTGGCATGTGAGCCGGAGCCGGTGGTGACAGGAAGCCTCTAAGAGCATTTAGCACTGCCTCTTGGACCATCCGGTCCAATTCCATCTGAAAGTCTGTCGTTGATGGCACGGCGCCTGGGGTAGGAGGCAGGGTAGGCTTCACCGGAGCAAGCACAGGGGAATGTGGAGGCTCGGTGCCTGGCACCGTTATCGGTGGGGAAAGTCTCGGGGTCCCGGTTCCAGAGGAGGATGGGGCTCCTGTCCCTGGGCCCTCATCGGAGCTGGCTCAGTGGAGGCTGATGCTGCTCCGGTATCGGTGCCGGCACCAGACGGCAATTCCCGTCGGTGCCGAAGGCGATATTTCCCTCGGTGCTCAGCCTGGTTCTTCTCCGTCGCCAAGGACGATGATGCAGATGTTTTGGAATGGGTCGACGTCTGTGCCGGACGGTCACCCACTCCTTTCTCCTTATGAGGCGTCGATGGAGAGGGGTCTGAAGAAGATGGATCCCCCCGACTCGGCGCGGCCTTACCTGAGGTCGATGGAGATGAGAGCTTGGAGGCAAACAAGTGCTCCATCTTCTCTAGTCTGCCACGCTAGCCTTTGGGGGTCATCTGTGCGCAACTTGGAAACCGACGGACGTCGTGGGCGGCCCCGAGACATAGTACACAAACTTTGTGCGGGTCCGTTATGGACATAGTCCTCAGACACTCGGGGCACTTACGGAAACCGGTAGCCATATTGAAAAAGATGGGTAGTGCGCGGTCGGTGGCCGTCTGGCACTGAAAAGTACACCACCGGGAACCGAACGCAAATATACAGTATTAACTTACAAACAATGGAGGAGTTTGGTGCGTGATGGGGGACCCTGGTGAAAGGGGGAATAGTGAAGAAAGCTTTGAATTTTCCATGAGGAAAGTGTGAGAGAAATCTCTCAGAGATCCTAGACCCGCGAGGCAACTGTTGCACGGAACAAAAGAGACTGAAGGTGGATCCTGTGTGGCCACGGAGTTAGTGGCATGCTGGGCATGCTTAGTTTGCCAATCATAGTTCTAGAAACTTTGACAGAAGTGTTCCATGACAGGGCTCATGGAACAGATGGGTGACACATAATGATGTCACCCATCTGTGAGGACTACCATCCTGCTTGTCCTGGGAGAATTAGATCTAAAATTGCTCCCACTCTCGTCGGATCCTGAACCAATTGCTCATAAAACTGTCATTTATTCCATTCAGGAACTTTATCTCTAGCATGTCCCGATGATACATTTACCCAGTCAATAATGGTGTAATTGAAATCTCATATTATTACTGCACTACCAATTTGGTTAGCTTCCCTAATTTCTCTTAGCATTTCACTGTCTGTCTCACCATCTTGGCCAGGTGGACGGTAGTATACTCCTATCACTATAGTCTTCCCCAAAACACAAGGGATTTCTACCCATAAAGAATCAACTGCGCATTTAGTCTCATGCAGGATGTTTATTTTGTTGGACTCTATGCCATCCCGAACATAAAGCACCACACTGGCTCCCGAGTGCTCCTCTCTGTCATTGCGATATAATTTGTATCCCGGTATAGCACTGTCCCATTTTTTGCCCTCCTTCCACCATGTCTCTGAGAAGCCAATTAAGTCTATGTCATCATTCACTACTATACATTCTAATTCTCCCATCTTACTTCTTAGAATTCTGGCATTATTTATTTATTAGCTTTTCTATACCGATATTCGAGGGTACATCATATCGGTTTACATAAAAACTGAAGAAAAATACAATAAAACAAGGGAGGGGAAGCACGAGGAAACAATGTGCTCTGTGGAAAGAGGAGTGAAAAAAAGACAGGAAAGAAACTAACAAATGAACAGAACATTGTGGTGAAAGAGCGGAAGACCATGAACTAGCCATAAGCACTATATACAATCTTGCAAAAGATGCAATAATAACATGGCGTGGGGTAGAGAGGGAAAAAGTACTAAGCATACAAAAAGGAGTATTAAGCATACAAAAAGGGGGGTGGAGAGGGAAAGAGCATTAGCATACAAACATTTCAAAGTTTGTTTTTTCTTTGTATTTTCATTCTGCTTTTTAATTGACAAGGATAAGTTAGAATTCTTTAGCTCAGGTGAGTTTTTAGTTACAGGCACTTGGACTACTTTTCATATTATTGGAACCTCACTCTTGGGATGCCCTAATACTAATGCATCATTAGTATTCTTTGAAGTTACCTCCCTCCGAACCATGCACTGCTGAGCGACTGTCAGCTTTCTTCTTTGTTCTAATTTAAAAGCTGCTCTATCTACTTTTTAAAGGTTAGCGCCAGCAGTCTGGTTCCATCCTGGTTAAGGTGGAGTCCATCCCTTCGGAAGAGAACATAAGAACATGCCATATTGGGTCAGACAAAGGGTCCATCAAGCCCAGCATCCTGCTTCCAAAAGTGGCCAATCCAGGCCATAAGAACCTGGCAGGTACCCAAAAACTAAGTCTATTCCATGTTACTGTTGCTAGTAATAGTGTTGGACTTCTCCTCCAAGAACTTATCCAATCCTTTTTTAAACACAGCTATACTAACTGCACTAACCACATCCTCCGGCAACAAATTCCATAGTTTAATAATGTGTTGAGTGAAAAAGAACTTTCTCTGATTAGTTTTAAATGTGCCACATGCTAACTTCATGGAGTGCCCCCTAGACTTTCTATTATCCGAAAGAGTAAAAAACCGATTCATATCTACCCATTCTAGACCTCTCATGATTTTAAACACCTCTATCATATCCCCCCTCAGCCATCTCTTCTCCAAGCTGAAAAGTCCTAACCTCTTTAGTCTTTCCTCATAGGGGAGCTGTTCCATTCCCATTATCATTTTGGTCACCCTTCTCTGTACCTTCTCCATCGCAATTATATCATTTTTGAGATGTGGCGACCAGAATTGTACTCAGTATTCAAGCTGTGGCCTCACCATGGAGCGATACAAAGGATTTATGACATTTTCCATTTTATTCACCATTCCATTTCTAATTCCCAACATTCTGTTTGCTTTTTTGAATGCCGCAGCACACTGAACAGACGATTTCAATGTGTTATCCACTGTGATGCCTAGATCTCTTTCTTGGGTAGTAGCACCTAACATGGAACCTAACATTGTGTAAATGGGTTATTTTTCCCTATATGCATCACCTTGCACTTGTCCACATTAAATTTCATCTGCCATTTTGATGCCCAATTTTCCAGCCTCACAAGGTCTTCCTGCAATTTATACAATCTGCTTGTGATATAACTACTCTGAATAATTTTGTATCATCTGCAAATTTGATTATCTCACTCGTCGTATTTCTTTCCAGATCATTTATAAATATATTGAAAAGTAAGGGTCCAAGTACAAATCCCTGAGGCACTCCACTGCCAACACCATTCCACTGAGAAAATTGTCCATTTAATCCTACTCTCTGTTTCCAGTCTTTTAGCCAGTTTGTAATCCACGAAAGGACATTGCCACCTATCCCATGACATTTCATTTTTTCTAGAAGCCTCTCATGAGGAACTTTGTCAAATGCCTTCTGAAAATCCAAGTACACTACATCTACCGGTTCACCTTTATCCTCAGATTACAGAATAATCTCAAAACTTTTAAGAAAAATCTAAAAACATGGCTCTTTAAAAAAGCCTTCACTAAAGAGTGTGGAGGGTAGAGAATGAAAGTACAAGGTAATGCAGATGAGAATGAATTTACTCAATCCTACATTTAAGAAGTAATATTTCAAAGCGATAGTAATTCAATAATATACCTGGACTTGACCAACATTACTCAAATAATGATTTTATTTATGAAATTGTAACCGAACTTTATTGGCACCTGTTAGAATGTAAGATATCCTACATTTACTTACCTTAGTCTATGTGCCTATTTGTAAACCGTTGTGATGGTATATAACTTAGCGACAGTATAGAAAGGTTTTTAAATAAATAAATAAATAGACATGTTTATTAATTCTTTCAAAAAAGTGAAGCAGATTTGTGAGGCAAGACTTGCCTTGGGTAAAGCCATGCTGACAATGTTCCATTAAACCATGTCTTTCTATATTTTCTGTGATTTTGATGTTTAGAACACTTTCCACTATTTTTCCTGGCACTGAAGTCAGGCTAACCGGTCTGTAGTTTCCCGGATCACCTCTGGAGCCCTTTTTAAATATGAGGGTTGCATTAGCTATCCTCCAGTCTTCAAGTACAATGGATGATTTTAATGACAGGTTACAAATTTTTACTAATAGTTCTGAAATTTCATTTTTTAGTTCCTTCAGAACTCTGGGGTGTATACCATCCGGTCCAGGTGATTTACTACTCTTAAGTTTGTCAATCAGGTCTACCACATCTTCTAGGTTCACCGTGATTTGGTTCAGTCCATCTGAATCATTACCCATGAAAACTTTCTCCAGTACGGGTACCTCCCCAACATCCTTTCCAGTAAACACTGAAGAAAAGAAATAATTTAATCTTTCCGCGATGGCCTTATCTTCTCTAAGTGCCCCTTTAACCCCTCGATCATCTAACGGTCCAACTGACTCCCTCACAGGCTTTCTGCTTCGGATATATTTTAAAAAGTTTTTACTGTGAGTTTTTGCCTCTACGGCCAACTTCTTTTCAAATTATCTCTTAGCCTGTCTTATCAATGTCTTACATTTAACTTGCCAACGTTTATGCATTATCCTATTTTCTTCTGTTGGATCCTTCTTCCAATTTTTGAATGAAAATCTTTTGGCTAAAATAGCTTCTTTCACCTCCCCTTTTAACTATGCTGGTAATTGTTTTGCCTTCTTTCCCCCTTTCTTAATGTGTGGAATACATCTGGATTCTGCTTCTAGGATGGTATTTTTTAACAATGACCACACCTCTTGCACACTTTTTACTTTTGTAGCTGCTCCTTTCAGTTTTTTTCTAACTATTTTTCTCATTTTATCAAAGTTTCCCTTTTGAAAGTTTAGCACGAGAGCTGAGAACCCCCTTCCCTAAAAGGTTCCCCAGTTCCTTACAAAACTGAATCCCTCTTCCTTGCACCATCATCTCATCCATGTATTGAGACTGCAGAGCTCTGCCTGCTTCTGGAGACCTGCTCATGGAACAGCGAGCATTTCAGAGAATGCTACCCTAGAGGTTCTGGATTTAAGCTTTCTACCTAAGAGTCTAAATTTGGCTTCCAGAATCTCCCTCTCACATTTTCCTATGCAGTTGGTGCCCACATGTACCAGAACAGCCTGCTCCTCCCCAGCACTGTCTAAAATCCTATCTAATTGACGCATGAAGTCTGCCACCTTCGCACCATGTAGGCATGTTACCAGGTGATCTTCATTCCCGCCAGCCACCCAGATGTCTACATTCCTAATAATTGAATCACCAACTATGATGACTGACCTAGCCCTTCCCTCCTGGGCAGTAAGGCCTTGGAGAAACATCCTTGGTGCGAAAGGACAATGCACCACCTGGAGAGCAGGTCCTTGCTACAGGATCCTTTCCTGCTGCACCAGGTTGATGCGCTCTGATCATGAAACCTCCTTCCTCAAAGGCAGCACCAGGGCTGCTAGTCTGAAGTTGGGACTTGGCTACTATGTCCCTTAAGGTTTCATCTATATATCTGTCTGTCTGCCTCAGCTCCTCCGGGTCTTCCACTCTAGCCTCCAGAGATCGGACTTGTTCTCTGAGAGACAGGAGCTCTTTGTATTGCATGCACATGTACAATTTCTCACCGGTGGGTAAAAAATCATACATGTTCTATAAATTAAACTTTTCTACTGGTCTCCTGTCTCTGTGTTCTATGTTTCCTCACACGACTTACTACCAGTAACCTGCCCATTATATCCAGCCGCTCCGCCCATTACCATCAAAGTGTGAACCATTTGCAGAGAGATAATGAAGTGTCATCTTCTTCACTAGTGCATAATGCACACACAGCGCAGATGAAAGATACTGCTCTGCACACTACTGACAGCCACACGATCCACAAAGTGGCCATCTACCTGCCTTCTTGAAGCATCTGCAGACCCAGATAGAGAATAAACACTCTGTATTCACTGGCAATGTGGCACAAATCGGCCACTGCAACTGTTCTACAATCTCTCTCTCCTCAAAGGGAGAGGAAAAGCTGTGATAAACTGCTAAGTAAGCAGCCTATCACAAGCCTTACTTTCTCAGTGGGTGTGAGAGTTAAGATCACAAGACCAGTGCAGAGGAACAGCAACCAAAATGATTTAAAATGTTTCTAGTATTTTCACAAGAGAAAGCACAGTTGAACACTCAGAGAGCTCAACTAGAAGCATGACCTTCTCAGAAAATCTCTTAAGAAGAAATGTACCTTCCTAAATCCTCTCTTCATATATGCTCAGAACTCAGGAGCAGTGCCACGGGATTCATAGAGCAGTGACAGGCTGAACTGAAAAAAATGCTTCACTCTGATACATTGGCATTCTGATCTTTTTGCCAATGCATACCGGCAAAGCTTTGAAGTCACAAATAAGGGATGGTTGCTATGGAGACTACTACATGATCTCCCTTAGAAATCTTTCGCTCCATAGACTGTAATGAATCATTAAACTTTATGGGAGCTAAATGAATGAAATAAATAGGATATATTTAATTCCTTGTAAGTATGCATTCATTTCATGGACCCCATGAATAAGGTCCAATTGTTTTGGCTGTGCCATTCATTTGAAACAAATGCACATCCCTAACCTATATCACAAATTGACCAATCAGTTTTGGATTCACAGCATCTTTTAAAACCAAGATGTAATACTGGATTAAGTTGATATAGCTAATGAGGCTAACATTTCTAATGGTCTACAAATTTAGCTTCATTACTTACCATCAATGCTTTTCTGTTTTTGGTATAGAGGATGATGATGCAGAGGTGGTAAATGGAATGAGCTGGTGAGATTTTGAGAGTCTTGATTTGCTGTAGTTTTTATATATTCAATAGCTGACTGGAGAACTCTGAACTGTAGCACAATAGCCATATCTGTTGGGAATAAAAAAAACAAACAAAAAATATACTTAATAACAGGTCTGATTTTTTATGAAAATGTATCAAACTAACAATATTGTGAAATGTTATAGAGAGCAGATGTTCCCTCATAATGATAACATTTAAAATTTAATTTAGCCTAACATCCTCTTGGTTTAGGTGTCCCTAATAAAGTGGTTATCTCAAACTCCTAAGGGCAATATTTAATTCCCCAATCTCTCACACTGTTCGACAACACTAGATTTCAGACCTGGGTGCTGGGTTTCACTAGCTAAAAGGAGGTCCATGTGCAAGATAGTAGTCACCCTTGAAAGCCCTGGATCACTGCCCACAGATCTTTTTTAATAGATCAGACTGTTTCATCTAAATTGGCAATGATGGGGAGAACTACAATGTCCAACTTATCCAATCATGATCATGTAGATAAACCTCTACAAAAACAAATAAACAACCCAGCAACAATGCATAAAATGAATAAATACAATATTTTAATCGTCTCATCTTTTTTTATACAAATATACCCAGAATGCTCTTTCAGCAATATATCTCTACCCACAACCCCAAAGACTATCATACTCATTTCACATTCTTACACGTTGGCCATTGCCCACACTGTTACGATTCTGCTTGTGGGAACAAGCTCACAAGCAGCCTCTCACCTTTCTTCTCAGCCAGCCAGCTTCCCGACGCCATCTTTTCGTGGCTGAGACTGCTGCTGCCATGCTCAACGGTGGGTCCGCCACCGCCGCAGCCTGGACCCGCCATTGCTGCCTCCTTTCCTTCACGGCAGGAGCCGCCAACATCCTCTCTCCATCGCGGCCTGGAACTGCCATTGCCACGCTCTCCCTTGTGGCCAGGGGGCCGCCTATGCTGCCACTTTGCGGCCTGGATCCACCACTATCACCCTGCCTCTGCAGCAGGAGCCGCCGTTTTCCTTCTTTTTGTGGCCGAAAGGCCACTCTGAAGCTCCCCTTCGTGGCCCCGAGGCTGCCACCGGTGTTCTTCAGTGGCTGGAGCCACCTCCAGCTTCTCTTCAGCGACAAGAGCCACCTTGGCACCTCGGGCCTGTTTTCTCCTTTCTTGCAGCATGGCGTCTCTCCATGGTCCTGCCTCCTACTTCCTTAGGCGTGAGGCCACGCCTCCTCTTTGGATTTAAAGGGCCATTCCTCTTGGCTCCTCCTCATGATGTCATCCTGGGTGTTCCTCTTCAGCCCCACAAAATGGCTCAGCCTTCAGTTCCTCTTCGCCTTCGCAAGGAGTCAGTCATGGAGTCAGACTGCTCCTGGATCCTCCATTCCAGCTCTTCAGTCCAGGAGTTTCTGATGTCCAGCTCCGCTTCTTCAAGGCACTTTGTTCTTCGTGAGAATTCCTTTGTCTTCCTTTATGGTTCCTGGTCCTTCGTCTCATCTTCGTTCCATGTTTGGTCTCTCACTGGCTCCTAAGTCGTTGTCTTCAGATGTCTTCGTCGTCTGACCCTCCTGATGTCTTTATCTTCAGATCTTCCTAAAGTCCTCTTCTGATGTCCTGTCCTTCCAGAATTCCGTCATCCTGTTGTTCTTCCTCTCGGAGCCTCCTCGCTGCTCTTCGTTGGGTGACCTGGGGGTCGAAATCCAGATTTCTCCTTCTCCAGTTCACTTGACACCTCCTCGATGCTCTTGACTGAGTGTCCTGGGGGTTGAAATCCAGATGTTATGACGTGCCAGACTTCTTCGTGTCAAGTTGTCTTCGTTTTCAGAATCCTTTAGACGTCCTCGTCTTCAGTCCTTTTCACTGTCAAGTGTTCGGAACCTTTGGGCTCCGTCAAGGAAGCCTTCTGAATCTTTGGCACCCTCGTCAGGATAGCCTTCATCTCGGAAATCCTGGTTCCGGATTTTACCTCTTAGTGGGCCGTCCTCAGTTCAACTTCGGATGACCTTCGGATGCATCTTCCATGCCGGGTTGGAAGTTTTGTCTTCCTTCGATTGACCTGTCAGGTGTGTCGATCAAGCTTGGTCCCCGAAGCTTAGTTCAGGATGGATGCTGCTACGAGTCATGGCCAGGTACCATCATACTGAGATTTAACTCTTCTGTCGTCCTTTCACTCAGCAAGTGTCTTCATCAATATCCCTGATGTTCTTCTCTTCAGCCTTGTCTTATCCTTATCAAGTCCTCGTCTGATTGTCTTCAGTCTTCAAGACTTGTCTTGTTCCAGTTCCATCATCTGCCCTCGACCTCTGTTCCCATACGGCAGGTCCAAAAGGGCTATCGAGTGGCTAAAGGACATTGTGTTGTTGGGTCTCTACTGATGTGTCAGGTTCGGCGGAGGTGCGAGTCCCTGGTCTTCTGCCTGTCCACCTAAGCTGTGATATGTCTCACTTGCCTTGGTGCTTATAAGGAGCTCCTCTCTGCAGTCGCATCATGGTCCAAGGGCACACCACTCTCCCCGGAAGTGGGATCGCTCCCACAACACACACACCTAACATACACATGTTTGCAAGGTATTCCAACATCGTTTAAATATACATGGCAGGAAACGATGCAACACCGTTGTGATGGCGAAACCGGACGGTAGATAAAACTTGATAAATAAACATTTATCATAGAACAATTTTTTCATAACATGCGGACCCTTAACAGACCATATCAACCATTAATCTGTTACATAGCTTATATAATTTGAGCATTATACCCTGAATCATATAAACATATCAATAAAAGATACAATGCCCTTTAAACCCACATATACATTCATGCCTTACCCTCCATTCATACCACACATATCTAATACCTCACACACATATCCACATTACACCCTCTAAAACTAGTAACCCCCATCACATGTTAAAACATCACTCCTAAATGTATTGGATAACAACTGTGTGCTTAACAATGAATATTGTAGACTATGATCTGTATATTTCTTTAAATGTTCAATTTCCTATACTCCCGAAGAAAGCTTTGTTTCACCCCACATCTCAGGGCTTCATCAGGATGATTAATAACACAAATTCTTCTTAATTCACACAGCCATAAACAGATCCCTGTAATTCCTTCTGCTTCTCCAAACACTTTCAATGGAAACTTCCTTTTAATAAATCCTGTTGTCCGTGTGGGTCCGCCTAACATACACCCATCTGCAATATAATAAAAAGACTACTAGTACTGCCGTTAAGCATTTCAACAAAATATGTTTCAATTCTCCCTTTTAGAAAACTGTACAACAATTACGTCATACATATGTTTTAATTATTACATAAAAATTCCCAAAACCTGGTGCTGTTGTCTTACTTTCTCAATCTCAACTCTTGTCACTTGAAATTGCATTATATCACAGTCATTGTCCACTTCTCAAAAATCTAGCACTGTTATTTTCCTCTGGTTGTCAAACACACAATTTTAATCTATAATAAATATATGAATAATCATCTATATTACATATACACTGAGGGTTCTATATATTTCTCCTCATACAAAACCCAACTGCAAGTTTACTTACTATTTCAGTGCATAATTTCAACGCAAGCCTTTACAAAATGTCCTGCTTCTTCATGCTTAAGCCTTGCCAGTCTTCGCCAGCATCCTAAGGCACGCCTACAATGTGCCTGCGTGCTATACCGTCCTAGTTGAACCAGCCTATCTTAAATGAGAATGGACCAATCACATTCTGCCTAATCACCACCTGATTTCCAAATAACATCCGGGTATCACTCTCTCAACAACCTTTATTTAATACCTGTCCTTATGCAACTCATACTTCAAAGCCAACACATATTAGCAACGATATTCAACTCTAAATGTTACCATAATCCCCACAAACTTAGCTCATTCCTACCACCCTTCAGTACCAATGCATATTTGCAAAAATATTCAAACCCTAATATCTCCATATCCCTAATAATTATGTAGGCACGCTAAATAAAAAACAAAAAATCCTGATCTTGTTAAGAGTTACAATAGCCTAAAGGACTTAATCCATATATCCTTTATCCCTTCTGTATATGATGCACATACATTGTACTTTTTTTTTTTTTTTTGTGAATCATAACCCCTTCCCTTGTTCAACAATTCCCGGCGCACGGGGATCTGCTCTCTTCTCGCGATGCTAACCATACATACCATACACCATAATGTCTGTAATTGTAACAAATGCTGTTTGACAAAAGTCCATTTACTTCACAGAGTCAAACCTTTACTGCTGCAAAACCATCTCTACAGATTAATTCACACCCTAAGTTTAAACAGAAACCTATATGCCGTAAAAAGCATCCCACTCAACCTCCTCATTGAGCCCATGTGGAGTCACGGTGTTCCACATGTAAATATATTTTTGTTCTATTTTCTTCAGTATGATATGCTCTACCCCCTGCTGATAAATAGTGCATTGTTGCACCACAAAGAATCTCAATTCATCAAACCGATGATTAACCAATTACCAGTGTGATACCAGGGGTGCCCCTGTTTTGCCCTGTCTCAGTTTGCTTTTGTGTTCAATAATTCTGGTCTTGATTTGATGTTTCGTTATGACCTATATATACTAAATCACAAGGGCATATGATGGCATATATAACTCCTGTCGAATTGCATGTAAAACATCCCTTAAAAATATGCGGGTACGATAATGAAGAGACCTTAAATGATATGACTCTCAATACATTATCACAAACTGAACACTCCCCACGTATATACTGACCACACTGATTATCACTAACAGGTTTATATTGAGAATGCATTAACATGGACCTTAAATTTTTTCCTTTCTTCATAGGGGTTTCTGTAAATCCCGGGAGCGCTTTCACAATGGGCCAATATTTAAAGATGATCTTTTTTATGTGGCCTGCCTTAGTAGAGAATGGAATACTACAGATTGGTCTATTAATCTGGTTACGGGGTGACACCACCAGTAAATTTTGCCTATTCACATAAAGGGCTCTTTTGTATGCTTGTTTTATACACTTGGAGGGATACCCATGGTTATTGAACTTTGTCATGAGTACCTTAGCACAGCTTTTATACTCTTGATCGGATGAACATATGCGTCTGTACCTTAAAAATTGACTTATTGGTATACTCTCTGGGCCGGATTTTAAAAGGGTTACGCGCATAAGTTATGCGCGTAACTCTCTTAAAAGGCCCCTGCGCGTGCCAAGCAAGCCCCGGGATGTGCGTAGGTCCAAGGGCTTTGCAAAGGGGGCGTGTCGGGGGCGTGTAGGGTGGGCGGCACAAATTTCGGGGCGGGGTGGGAGGCGTGTCGGGGGCGTGATGCCGGCCCGGGGGCGTGGTCGAGGCCTCCGGCAGGCATAAATCTGCCAACAAAGGTGGGGGGGGTTTAGATAGGGCCGGGGGGTGGGTTAGGTAGGGGAAGTGGAAGGAAAGTTCCCTCCGAGGCCGCTCCGATTTCGGAGCGGCCTCGGAGGGAACAGGCAGCGCACGCCGGGCTCGGCGCGCGCAGGTTGCACAAATGTGCACCCCCTTGCGCGCGCCAACCCCGTATCTTATAAAATCCAGTGTACTTTTGTTCGCGCGTGGTGCTCGAACAAAAGTATGCGCGCGCGCTGTTTTTTTAAAATGTACCCCTCTGAGTTTCCGGGGATGAAAGCTTTGAAAATGCAGTGGTATTCCTATCGATAAGTTTCATATACACCGTGGTGTTCAATTTGTTATTCTGCATCTGAATCATAATATTTAAATACGGTATATGTGTATAACTAGATTGAATAGTAAATCTTAAATAAGGATCATACATATTCATGTGGTCCCCAAATTTAATGAGCTCTGATTCCTCCCCTGTCCAGAGCCAAAATAAATCATCAATGTATCTTTTGTAAAAATGAATATGTTGAAAAAAACCTGATGGATATAAATATCGCTCCTCGTAAGATGCCACATACAGGCAAGCCACTGAAGGCGCGAAAGGTGAGCCCATAGGGATCCCTTTTTTTTGTCTGAATCTTTGTCCCTGGAATTGAAAGTAAAATTGAAATATTACAATTTCTGCCAATTGCATGATGAGGGATTTTCTACGACCACTTATCTGTAGCTCTACCAAAGAATCCTCAATGATGTTAAGAGCGACTTGTTGAGGGATATTCGTATATAAGGTTGTGATATCAGCAGTGACCTATTTGCAATTATCCGGTACAGACCCTAATTCTTCAACCATACTAATGAACTGGGTGGAGTCCCTAACATACGATTTAATTTTCTTAACTAATGGCCGGAGTATATGATCTATAAACTTGGCTGCTGGTTCAAAAACTGACCCGATGCCCGATACTATGGGACAACCTGTTTGTTTTTTTTAAGGGATTTGTGTATTTTAAGGGCAAAATATATGTAGGGAGTACTGAATGACACTAGATTAAGGAACCTATGTTCCTTCATAGATATGCTTTTCTCCCACAATGCTGAATCCAAAATATTTGTAAATAGGACCTGTATCTCACTACCCGGGTCATGGTCAATTTTTCATAAAACACTTGATTATTGAGTTGCTCCCATACTTCTGATTCATAGGCTTTTGCATCTAAAATAACCAGGGCTCCACCCTTATCAGCTCCCTTGATCACTATATCTTGATCCTTTTGCAACTGTTGGATCGCTGCTCTCTCATCCTTAGATGTATTATATTTGACCCATTCCTTATGAGACTCCAATTCCTCAATTTCATTTATAACCAGGGATTCAAATGCTACAATTAGAGGGTTAGGGGGTTCCAGGGGCATCCATCCTATAGGCCTGACTAGAGCATTTTTTATGGGAGCAGTTTCTTGTGGGCCGAAAAAATCCCTCAGTCTTAAACTTCTGAAAAGTTTTTTCAACTCTACCTGAATTGAAAAACTATCATGGCTCAAGGGTGCAAACTAAGGGGAAAGAAGCTGGTATAGGTAAAGCTCCAGACCAATTTCCAACCTACCTAGTCCTACCAGCTGTCGGGGAGGACCTACAGGGACTTCCCTGTAGGTTGAGGCAACCTCCCCACAGCAGCAAAGGTCCATGTATCTTACAGGTAGCTGAGGCCATGGACCTAGTGGTCATACCTTCACTTCAGGCCATTATGGGCTTGGCCTGCATTCAGGAAGAGCAGAGCAAGCTGAATCAGCTAACCATGGCCTTGGAAAAGCTGGAATACCATATGGACTCCCTGAACCCTGCGCCAGCCTCTTCATCTGTGCTGCTTCTCCTATTAATTGTATTTATTTATTTATTTAAGGTTTTTATATACCGGCAATCATGAAAACATATCTTGCTGGTTTACATGAAACAGGAGTGTAGTATATACATCAAACTAGAACTGTGGTGACCGAAGAAGCAGTTACATTTAACAAGGGTAGCAGAACTTGGAGTAAGAAGGAAGAGAGAGGAAAGAATAGAAATGATTAAACAATATACAAATTAAATACTATATACAAAAGGCATGGTTAAGGGCTGAATGTTTGATGCCACCACAGTATGCAGAGCACTACACCAGTTTCTGGCACCACCCCACTACATTAGTGATTGCAAGGAGTGCTCAGGTTTTGTCATCCAGTACCATATGCAGTCCCCATGGACTGCCCCAAGGTTCTCTATATCCTTCTTCTGCTTGGTGAACAGCATTGGTGTGAGCTTCTCCCATATGGAAAAGGGAGGACCCCTGCTTCTGTTGGAATTTCTCCAACAGTTCAGGCTAGTTTTTGAAAAACTTGGATGGACCTCTTCAATGGCTGATAACCTGCTGCGGATCCACAGGGGATGCACACCCTGGGCGAGTACGCTACTGAGTTCCACACCCTTGCCTCAGAACTACACTGGGGGAGGACAGCATCACGGCCATATTCCTAGAAGGGCTGTCGGGAAGGATTAAGGATGATTAAGTGGCCAAGACATCCCCAACTCACTGGATGCTTTGATTTCTCTGGCTGGCCATGTTGATCGCCACTTTCAGGAAAGGGTTAGAGAGAATAAGCCAACTCTGTGACCAATATCCTTAGTGCTTCGCTTCCAATAGTCTTTATCTCCAGCACCCACTTCAGATACCAGAGGGCAGA
Organism: Rhinatrema bivittatum; assembly: GCF_901001135.1. Taxonomy (NCBI): domain Eukaryota; kingdom Metazoa; phylum Chordata; class Amphibia; order Gymnophiona; family Rhinatrematidae; genus Rhinatrema; species Rhinatrema bivittatum. The sequence goes on along the minus strand of NC_042617.1, from coordinate 225,168,698 downwards.
AGAACTCATGCAACTTGGCAGAAGTAAACTTTCTCCAGAGGAGAAATTTTGCAGGAGATAGATGGGTTATGTCTATACTGTTCAGGCTAGGGGCACATGGTATCAAAGTGCACAGAGAAGCAGGGAAACTTGTGTCCCCAGAGTTGTCTGGGGAGACAACTCTAGATCGTATGTCTTCCTCCCCTCAATTACTTGTAACTGTCTTGATCTCCACAGGGAAAATTCAACTATTCACAGAGGCCTTTCTTGACTCCGGAGCTGGAGGAAATTTTATAGTCCAAGTCCATGTTTGCCAATACCAGATACCTACTACTCTTCTGAAGTATCCCGTGACTATTTCCACCATCTATGGGGATCCCCATCCTAGCCTGTTCACGGAGATGACCCTGCCTGAATCCCTATATACAGGTTCCTTCATTCAGAAATCATTGCCTTCCATTATTTTGGGCCTGCCTTGGTTTCAGCAGCATCAGCCTATAAATTGACTGGGCCACTTGGGACTAGCCCAGTGGAGTACATCTTGTTCCACCACCTGTCTGGCATGCATTCAGCATCCAGTTTGTCTAGCCAGGGTAGTTAAGGTACCTAAATTTCCTCCACAGCATGCAGGCTATATTGATATATTCTCCAAACAGTGGGCAGAGATGCTACCATTGATTCAGCCTTTTGATTGCGACATCGAGCTCCTCTGTGACAAAATGCCTCCACGAGATAGAGTTTACCAGAAACCAAGACCATGAGTTAATATATTAAAGAAAATCTGGCTGGGGCTTTATCCATCCCACCTCGTCTCCTGCAGGAGTAGGTTTCTTCTTTGTAGCCAAAAAAAGATGGTACTCTCAGATCTTGCACTGATTACAGAGACCTTAATGCCATTACACACAAAAAAAAATTGTTCTCCATTGCCATTCATTTCAGAACTATCTGATCACTTACAGGATGCTAAAATCTTTACCAAGCTAGACTTAAGCAGAGCCTAGAACCTCATTCAAATCAAAGCAGTGGATGAGTGTAAAACAGTCTTCAATACTCGTGATGGACACTGCCAATACCTTGTTATGCCCTTTGGGCTCTGCAATGTCCCAGCTGTATTTCAAAACATGGTCAACAAAATCTTCCAGGATCATCTTTGTTCCTATGCCATGGTTTACTTAGATGATAGTCTTTGGCTTCTTACCGAGAACATGTGAGACAAGAACTTCAGAGGCTACAGGAGCACCACCTCTTTGCAAAACGTGAGAAATGCCTCTTTGAACAAGAGCAACTTCCTTTCCTGGGCTACATCATTTCTTGTACTAGCTTCCTGATAGACCCAGCAAAATAGAAAACCATCTTGAATTGGCCCCAACCAGTCAGCCTCTGGGCCCTACTACCTTCCTAGAATTTGCCATTTACTACTGCCAGTTCTTTCCTGGGTATTATATCCTAGCGACTCTACTTACATCCTTGACCTGAAAAGGAGCAGACACCCAGAACTGATCTCAGGAAGCCATCTATGCCTTTCACGTGCTAAAACACGCCTTCTCTCAAAGTCATTGCCTGCAACATCCAGAATCTGAACATCCCTTCATTATGGCGATAGATGCCTCTACCCTTGATGTAGGAGCTGTCCTCAGTCAACACAATACTGAAGGTACTATTCTTCCATGCTCCTCTTTTTCCAGGAAGTTTGCCCCGGCAGAAAGATACTACATAACCGGAGATCATGAATTCCTGATAGTAAAACTTTCACTGGAAGAATCACGACAACTGCTAGAGGGTGCCAAGCACCGAATCACCTTCTACATGGACCATAAGAATCTGAAGTACCTTCAGCAAGCCCAATTTCTTAATCCCAGGCAGGACTGCTGGTCCCTCTTCTTTTGCCCGTTTGATTTTGAGCTCTGCTACCGACCAGCAGTTGCACTGTCTCTCATCACGGACAGACAGTGCAACTGGCCCAACTATTAAACCATTGTGAGCACATCCCACCCTCCATTTTAAGTTCAAAACCTTGTGGAACGTATTCCAGCTTGCCATCGCTAGAGTTTCTCAATTTCCATTAGTCACAACAAAACGAAAAAATGCCGGCATTGGTATAGGGCAGCGCCTCCCCTGAATGCAAAGATCTCATTCATGAAAATTAAATTTGTATTAGGTAATGACTGCAGAAATTCCTGTGTCAAACAACCGAGGTATATTGTGCCAAATTCTAAGCTTGGCTTGGTAAAGCAACGCAAAACAGATTTGATATTGTATAAGTGCCGAGCGCACTGGCACGAACTCCCTCCTCCGAATCGACACTCTGGATGAAAAGTCTTGGAATATCAAAATTCATTGGTCTTGATAACAAATCTCCTTTTTTCTTATGGTAAGCCTGTAATATCAGCACTTTGTGTGTATAGTGCAGAATCTTTATGATGACCATCTGGGGTTTATTTTGGCCGACGTTCGGGTTAAGCATATGATGGTCCTGCTCCACATGGATTCAGCCCATCAAATCCTGCAGACCTAGCTCTGCAGGTAGCCATTGCTCCAGAAATTCCGGCAATTTTGCATCTGCAATATACTCAGCAATACCCTCAAAATGAAGGTTGAGGAGTAGCTTAGTTGTTGGAGCAGCGGGCTATGACCCAGGGAAATCAGTGTTCAAATGCCACTGTTGCTCCTTGTGACCTTAGGCAAGACACTTTACTCTCCATTGCTTCAGGTACAAAGTTACCCCATCTTTCATAAAAAAAAGTGTTAGTAACGCATTGATAATGCCCGTGATAAGGAAAAGGGGCGTTTTTATGGAAATTTTTGAGTTACCACTTTGCACGGTGCGGTAAACTTACTGTGCCTTGCAATAATCCCTATTTTTCACATCCTGCGCTAAGAGGAGAGAGGGAGGGGGAGAGAGAGACTAACTATCTACAAGGCCCTCATAGTAGGGAAGTATTTTTATCTCTATAGGAGAGCCACCTAATCGGTTGAGGTGAGGTGTTGATGTTGGTTTCTACTTTTTTCTCTCACCCTAGCTTGATGGACTCTATAACAAGGTACCATCAAGCTAGGGTGAGATAACATAGTACAAAATTTCATCTTTTTGAGACTTTCCTCACTCCAAATGACATCAAATGTCATTTGGAGAGGAACACTTGTAGATAGTTAGTCAAATCTTAATCAAGGTGTACTATGCTATTCATCTCTCTCACTCTACCAACACCTCACCTCGACCTCTTAGGTGGCCCTCCTATAGAGATATAAATAGGTACACACAGTAAGGCCCTCCCCAGTGACTCTCTTTCTCTCTACTCCACTCCCATCTCCCTTCTCCCTCTCCAAGCCCAGAAATGGTCAAAATGCAATTCAAAAAATGTATCGCTAATTTTGTTATGGCCATTTCAATCATATCGCCCAGCTTAAAGCTAGTGTTAAAATCATGTGATAGCATGCGTTATGCTATTGCACAGTGTGATATTGCCCCTAATTTAACTAAATCCCGCCCAAACTCCTCCCCAATCCCTCCCCCTCATAAATTTGCATTTGCGCCCCATGCTACTATACTTTTCGCATGCGTTAACACCTTAACGCATTTTGATGAATGATGCGGTTAGGTTGTAAGCCATGTGGGGATAGGGAAACACCTACAGTACCTGAATGGAATCCACTTTGATGTACACTTTCAAGTGCCAAAAAGCAGAATATAAAAATCTAAATAAATAAAATCACTGCAATCTATTTTCAACATCTTCGATTTTTTTCATCTTGGCCAGCAGCTTTTCAAGTTTCACAATCTTAAGACAGTGAGCTGTCTTTTACAACTGCCACCTGGCCTTCAATGGTATATAAGCGGGAGTTGAATTCAGCGACTAAAGCTGCCACATCAGCAATTTAATCAGAAAGTGCTTCAAATTTCGTGTTCAATACCACAACAACAGCGGCTGTGAAATCTCAAACTGCAGCGTCATTTAATGTGACTGCAGTAGTGGGTTCTTTTACTGTGGCCATTTTTACCTCAGAGAGACATGATCTATGGGTAGACATAACCCTTGGGAACTTTGTAATTTTTCCATAAACTAGAGGTCACAATCCTGGTTTAAAAACAGGGCATCTGTATGCCAAATCTATCTGGATGGTGTTAGATGAAAGGGGAAGGAATGTCTTCCCCTGCTCATATCACATGACACCCCCACCCCTCCCAAGTACGTGTTTTTGAAAATAGCAACTTCTATGTATAAGTGTTAACCCATGCCCTGGAACGTTCCTATCCTGTCCCTTTTTACACACACACACACACATATATATATATATGCATGTGAAAGTGGATAGGCGCACGTTATTTGAAGCTCACAAAATATGGAATATGTATAGGGGCTACATATGCGCATATGTGCTAGTCTGTATGCACCTAATGTTTTGAAAATTAACCGGTGATTAGGATTCTTACCAGTAAATATCTAGGTGTTCCGCCTAGGCAAACTCACACAATGACTCTTATTCAATGCAATAAATATGGTTTTGTTATCCAAAGGCAGACCATCTGGAAACTCCTGTTATGGTTAAGCTGTGTTTGGGTGGATCCTTGGGTACTGAGGCAGATGACCATGCCCACGGGGAGGAGCCCCGTGAGGAGCCACAGTACTAGGTTAAACTCAGAATGCACAAACACAGTAGTTCTTTATTATACAGTTTGAAGAGGAACACCAGAGGTGGCAGTAGCGAGGCAGTCTGGTAGTTGCAGTCTCAGGGACCTCGGCAGAGGGAGCCCTTCTCACCCTGTTGGTATCAGAAGATTCTGAAGCAGGTTTCCAGCAAGAAAGTACTGTGGATGAGATAGACTGAGAGTTAGAGTACTCACTAGGGGGTAGATTTTAAAAAGTACTCCCGCGCGTACTTTTGCTCGCGCACCAGGCGCCAACAAGTGTTCGCCGGATTTTAATAGATACATGCGTAGCCGCGCATATCCTTTAAAATCTGGGGTCGGAGCGCGCAAGGCTGTGCAAAATTGGCAGCTTGCGGGCATTGAGCCGCAAAGCCTGCCTCCGTTCCCTCCACCCCCCCCCCCCGCACCTTCCCCTCCCTTCCCCTACTTAACCCATCCCCCAGGCCTATCTAAACCCCCCTACCTTTATTGCAAAAGTTACGCCTGCCCAAGGCAGGCGTAACTTGCGCGCGCCGGGCCGGTTGCCGGCGTGCCATGATCCGGTCCGGAGGCCGTGGCCACTCCCCCAGGCCGGAACCAAGCCCGCAGCCCCACCCCCGGAACACCCCCGGATGATGTACTGCCGCGACATCCCCCCCCCCGACACGCCCCCCCCAGAAAAGCCCCGGGACTTACACGCATCCCGGGGCTTGCGCGCGCCACCGAGCCTATTCAACATAGGGGAACTTGGGGCAGGTTTTCGGGGGGTACGCGCATATCTTACACGCTTACCCCTTTGAAAATCTGCCCCTAGGCGTTTGCTATAGGTATGTGATTCCACCAGGTGTGTAGAAGGAAGTGCAGGCACCGAGGCAGGGAGAGCAGGCCTTCGAGGATTGAGTACCTGTTCCCTGTAAGGCACCTGAAATAAAGCAGAGGGCCCCCGAGGAGAGGATACCCAGGTTAAGTGTTACCCCGAAGGGCAGAGAGAGCCTCCAGCAGCAGCATGGAAACGGCAGAGTAGCGTAGACAGGAACGGATTCAAGTCCTTGCTAACTCAACGAGCTAGCAAATTAGAATAGGTTATATACCCGGATAGCGTGACGTCAGCAAGGGGGAATGCCCCCGAGGTTCGTGCCAAGGTTGGAATAAAGAAGTGGGTGGGGTGTACGTGCACATCCTAGTAAGTACCTGGGAGGAGCATGGCAGGAGGCTGCACCATAGCCATTCCGGGGACGCCGGAGAGGTCGGCTTGTAGACACGGCGGTAGCCATCTTTCCTAGGTAAGCAGGAGGAGCCATGAATAAGGTGAGACAAATGGGGCGAAGCCATCTAGCACTGACGGACGCAACAGTACCCCCCTGTTTCCTACCAGGTCTAGGTTTCAGAGAAAGAAATCTATGAAAGTCTTGTAGCATCTCTTTATCCAGTATATTAGCCAATGGAGTCCAAGAGTTTTCTTCATGTCATAGCCTTCCCAAGATAGGAGATATTCCCATACTCTGCCTCTTTTTCTCACATCGAGAATAGAATCTACTTTATATTCGATGTCTTCTTCTGCATCAATTGATGTGACTTCAGGAATCTTGTTGGAGAACTCACTAAGGATCAAAGGCTTCAATAGTGAGACATGGAATGCATTGTGGATTTTCAATGCAGATGGTAGCTTCAGGCTATAGGTGAGATTGCCTAGTCGACGGAGAATAGGAAATGGTCCAACGAAGCAAGGAGCGGAGCGAGTTGAGAATAGGTTAAGTCTGAAATACTTAGTTGATAGCCAGACTTTGTCACCAGGCTGATACTTGGAGCCTTGCAGTGATGAGTATCATATCCCTTTTTAGCTCGAAGTCCTGCTTTAAGAAGCATATCTTTTGTCTGAGTCCAAAGTTGTTGAAGATCTTTGGCAGTAGATTGAGCTGCCGGGGATGACACTGATATTGGAAGTGGCAGTGGTGGCAGAGGTAGTCGTCCGTAAACCACTTCGAATGGTGTTGATCCAGTGGATGTTGCTGGATGAGAATTAAGGGCGAATTCCGCCCAGGGCAACAGTTCACGCCAATCATACTGGCGAGTGTTCACGTAGGCACGAATGAACTGCTTGAGTGTCCTATTCAGTCTCTCTCTGTTTGCCTGTTAGATTGTGGATCGTATGCTGAGGTGAAGTCGAGAGAAATATCACTTCTTGCATAGTGCCTTCCAGAACTTACCTGTGAATTGGGCTGCTTGGTCGGTCACTATGTGTTTAGGTAGGTGAGCACCATGGCAGTGGGTAAGCCAGGGAGAGCCACAAAGTGAGCCATCTTTGAGAACCGATCAACAGTTACCCAAATTGTGTTGTTTCCTCCTGAAAGTGGTAAGTCTACCACGAAGTCCGTGGCGATGTGTGTCCATGGTTCATCTGGCACTTGCAAGGGTTGGAGCAAACCCCAAGGCGACCAGGTGGCATCTTCTGTCTGGTGCAATTTGTACAGGCAGCAACGTATGAGTATGTGTCTTCCTTCATGGTGGGCCACCAATGAAAGTTTTGAAGCTTAGATAGAGTTCTGTGTTGGCCAGGGTGTCCTGCCAGTTTAGTCGTGAGCCCATGCTAATAATTTCTTTCTGAGGTTCTTGGGTACGATGGTCTTTCCTGCAGGTACTGAGTGAGTAGCTGCCAAAATAACCCTTTCTGGGTCAATGATGTGTTGCGGTTCTTCTGGAATGTCCTCTGAGAGGAATGAGCAAGACACGGCATCTGCTCTGATATTCTTATCTCCAGGGCGGTATTTGAGCACAAAGTTGAATCTGTTGAAAAACAGAGACCATCTCGCTTGTCTATGATTGAGGCACTGTGCGTGGCTGAGATACACCAGATTCTTATGGTCTGTAAATACAGTAATTTGGTGTTGTGTTCCTTCGAGCCAAGGGCGCCATTCTTTGAATGTCAGCTTTATAGCCAGGAGATCTTTATCTCCTATTCCGTAATTTTTCTCTGCTGGAAAGAAGTGATGGGAGAAGAATGAGCATGGTTGTGGAACTTTCGAATCACTGGCCTGGCTTAGTACGGCCCCTATGCCAACATCTAAGGCATCGACCTCAAAGATTAAGGGCTTGTTGGGATCTGGAGTCGGAGACACAGCTTGCTCGAAAAGGCATCTTTTAATTTCTGGAATGCAGCTATAAGCCTCCGGAGACCAATTTGCAGCATTGGCACCTTTCTTCATCATAGCTGTAAGCGGAACTATAAGTGAGGAGTAGTTCTTGATGAAAGTCCTGTAATAGTTGGTGAAACCTAAGAAACGTCTGAGAGCCTTTAGACCGGTGTGTTGTGCCCATTTCTTGATGCTCTCCAGCTTCTGTGGATCCATTTGAAAGCCTTGATTGGAAACGATGTAGCCCAAGAAAGGCACTGCTTCCTTGTGGAATTCACATTTGGATAGCTTGGCGTAGAGATGGTTCTCATGGAGTCTTTGCAGTACTCTTAACATCCTCCATATGAGTAGTCATATCTTGAGAGAATATCAAGATGTCGTCTAGATATATCACAACACACTTATAGAGGAGATCCCGGAAAATATCATTCATTAAATTTTGAAAGGCAGCTGCGGCACTGCACGGGCCGAAGGGCATCACTAGATATTCAAAGTGACTGTCCCAGGTGTTGAAGGCCATTTTCCTCTCATCACCAGCTCGTATGCGAAGTAAGTTGTAGGCTCCTTTCAGATCAAGCTTGGAGAAGATCTTGGCTCCCTGTAGTCTATCAAATAGCTCTGAGATCAGAGGCAGGGGATAACGATCCTTCACTGTTATCTCGTTGCGACCCCTGTAATCTATACGTGGACGCAATGTTCCGTCCTTCTTTCCCACAAAGAAGAAACCTGTGCCAGCAGGAGACAGAGGGTCTTATGGAGGTTTTCCTGAAGATATTCGGACATAGCTTTATTCTCTGCCACGGAGAGGGAGTAGGCCTGTCCCTTGGGTGGTTCAGTGTTAGGATTCAGGTTAATAGCGCAGTCATAGGGTCTGTGAGGCGGTAATACGTCCGCAGCTTCTTTTGAAAAAATATCTTGGAAAGATGCATATTGAGGAGGCAACCCCGGCATTACTAGGGTGGTAGGCATGCAGGGTATAGGAGCGACCTCCATCAGGCATTAACCATGGCAGTGTGGACCCCAGTGTAGCTCCAGTGTAGCCCAATTCAATTGAGGCATATGCTGCTGCAGCCACGGTAATCCCAGTACTATAGGGTGCATGGCCTTCTCTAAAACAAAGAAGGAGATTTTTCAGAATGGAGAGCACCAGTCCGTAGACATACTGGTTCGTTGAGCTGGATTACTTCACTCAGTAAGGGCTCTCCATGGATAGACAACAGAAGAAAAGTAGTCCAAGTGCCTGTAACTAAAAACTCACCTGAGCTAAAAAATTCTAACTTATCCCTAACAATTAAAAAGCAGAATGAAAATACAAACAAAAAACAAACTTTGAAATGTTTGTATGCTAATGCCAGAAGTCTAAGAAGTAAGATGGGAGAATTAGAGTGTATAGCAGTGAATGATGACATAGACTTAATTGGCATCTCAGTGACATGGTGGAAAGAGGATAACCAATGGGACAGTGCTATACCGGGGTACAAATTATATCGCAATCACAGAGAGGAGCACCCGGGAGGAGGTGTGGCGCTTTATGTCAGGGATGGCATAGAGTCCAACAGGATAAACATCCTGCATGAGACTAAATACAAAATTGAATCTTTATGGGTAGAAATCCCTTGTGTGTCGGGGAAGACTATAGTGATAGGGGTATACTACCGTCCACCTGGTCAAGATGGTGAGACGGACAGTGAAATGCTAAGAGAAATTAGGGAAGCTAACAAAATTGGTAGTGCGGTAATAATGGGAGACTTCAATTACCACAATATTGACTGGGTAAATGTATCATCGGGACATGCTAGAGAGATAACGTTCCTGGATGGAATAAATGATAGCTTTATGGAGAAATTGGTTCAGGAACCGACAAGAGAGGGAGCAATTTTAGATCTAATTCTCAGTAGAGCATAGGACTTGGTGAGAGAGGTAACGGTGGTGGGGCCGCTTGGCAATAGTGATCATAATATGATCAAATTTTATTTAATGACTGGAAGAGGAACAGTGTGCAAATCCAAGGTTCTCGTGCTAAACTTTCAAAAGGAAAACTTTAATAAAATGAGAAAAATTGTTAGAAAAAAACTGAAAGGAGCAGCTACAAAAGTAAAAAATGTCCAAGAGGCGTGGTCATTGTTAAAAAATACCATTCTAGAAGCACAGTCTAGATGTATTCCACACATTAAGAAAGGTGGAAAGAAGGCAAAACGATTACCGGCATGGTTAAAAGGGGAGGTGAAAGAAGCTATTTTAGCCAATAGATCTTCATTCAAAAACTGGAAGAAGGATCCAACAGAAGAAAATAGGATAAAGCAAAAACGTTGGCAAGTTAAATGTAAGACATTGACAAGACAGGCTAAGAGAGAATTTGAAAAGAAGTTGGCTGTAGAGGCAAAAACTCACAGAAAAAACTTTTTAAAATATATCCGAAGCAGAAAGCCTGTGAGGGAGTCAGTTGGACCGTTAGATGATCTAGGGGTTAAAGGGGCACTTAGAGAAGATAAGGCCATCGCAGAAGGATTAAATTTATTTTATTTATTTTTAATTTTTATATACCGGAATTCCTGTATACAATACAAATCAATCCGGTTTACATTAAACAATAAGTTGCCCTGGTTGGGACAGTCCAGCCTGGGCTTATTACAAGGAACATTGAGAAGTGACCATAATAAATTAACATTTAACATTAAACAGAACGTGCGTTCAACTTTTTTTTACAAAGAACTATAGTAGCGACAACCGGGCTACCAAACATTATACAAGAATACAATTATATATTATATGATTTGTCTATGTTAAGATCAAATTGCGATTAAGAAGGTGTAAAATTAAGAGTCTGTGATGTTAGTGATACGCTGTAATGAAAGGATCTGAAAGTCAGGAGGAAGTGCTTAGTTACACTCTGGTGATTGGAAAGCCTGACTGAAGAGCCAGGTTTTTAATCTTTTTTTGAACTCTGGTAGACTGGGTTCGAGGCGTAGGTCTGGTGGGAGAGCATTCCATTGATGTGGTCCCGCAGATGAGAGTGCTCTTTTTCTTAGTGTTGATTTAACTGGGGCTGCGACTAAGGTGCCTTTGTAGGCATTTCTGATGGGTCTGGAGGATAAATGTGGACGAAGAGGAGTTAGTAGTGATATAGGTGCGACATCATGGATTGCTTTATGAATAATGGTTAAGGTTTTATATAGGATTCTCTGTTTGATGGGAAGCCAGTGGAGACTGCTCAAGATGGGGGTGATATGGTCTCTTCTATTCGTGTTAGTTAGGATTCTGGCAGCGGCATTTTGTACCATCTGTAGGGGTCTGATGCTGTTGGAGGGGAGGCCAAGTAGGATTGAGTTGCAGTAATCGAATTTAGAAAAAATAATGGATTGTAGGACGAGGCGAAAGTCATTGAAGTGAAGGAGTGGTTTTAGCTTTTTTAGGACTTGAAGTTTAAAGAAGCAGTCCTTGGTGGTTGTGTTTATGAATTTTTTTAGGTTAAGTTGGTTGTCAAACCATGCTCCTAGATTCCTGACGTCTGCAGAGAGATTCTTGTTTGAAGATGTGGATTGTGAAAGGCTAGGTGTAGATTGTGCCATGCTAGTAGTGAGGGTGTTTGGGTTATGTGAAATAAGAAGCATCTCTGTTTTGCTGGAGTTTAGAATCAGGTTCAGGTTGGAAAGTAGTTGTTTAATTGGTTGAAGACAGTTCTCCCAGAAGGTGAAGGTTTTTTGGATTGATTCTGTGATGGGGATGAGGATCTGGATGTCATCTGCATAGAGGTAATGAGTAAGCTTTAGTTGTGAAAGCAGATGGCAGAGGGGGAGGAGGTAAATGTTGAAGAGGGTGGGAGAGAGGGATGAACCTTGTGGGACGCCTTGGTCTGATAGAATGGGGTCAGATTCCTTGTTGTTAATTCTGACCTTGTAAAACCTGTTTGATAGGAATGACTTGAACCAACTTAGGGCTGTGCCTTTTATTCCTATGTTTGATAGTTGGTCTAGGAGTTGTGAGTGATTTACCGTGTCGAACGCTGAGGATAAATCTAACAGAACCAGTAAGAATGACTGTTTTTTCTCAAGGTTCAAAAGTATTGTGTCCGTGAGAGAAAGTAAGAGGGACTCTGTGCTTAGTGATTTACGAAAACCGTATTGTGCAGGGGAAAGAATGTTGTGATCCTCGAGATAATCGGAAAGTTGTTTATTTACACCTTTTTCCATCAATTTGGAGATCAGTGGCAGGTTTGCAATGGGTCTGAAGTTAGATGGGTCCGTGGGTGAAGCAGTTGGTTTTTTCAGTAGTGGTTTGAGGATTGCTAGTTTTAGCTGATTAGGAACTGTGCCTAGGGCTAAGGAGGTATTAATGATATCCGCAATTGGGTTTTGCAACTGTGCTTCGGATGGCAGTGAGCAAATTAGTAGGAAGTGGGTCTGAGGGATGTGCAGATGGTTTAATTTTTTTAAGTAAGTTTTCGATCTCCATGTCGGATGTGGGCTCGAATGACTCTAGTCTAGCATTCTGGGTGAGTTAATATGTGCTTGGAGGTTTTTAAATGATTTTATGCTTGGAGGTTTTTAAATGATTATTTTGTGTTTTTAAATGATTATTTTGTGTTTTTAAATGATTATTTTGATTATTTAAATGATAAATTTTGTGCTTGGAGGTTTTTAAATGATTTCTTTGCTTCGGTGTTTACTGAAGAGGATGTTGGGGAGGTACCCGTAATGGAGAAGGTTTTCATGGGTAATGATTCAGATGGACTGAATCAAATCACGGTGAACCTAGAATCACCTGGACTGGATGGTATACACCCCAGAGTTCTGAAGGAACTAAAAAATGAAATTTCAGACCTATTAGTAAAAATTTGTAACCTATCATTAAAATCATCCATTGTACCTGAAGACTGGAGGATAGCAAATGTAACCCCAATATTTAAAAAGGGCTCCAGGGGCAATCCGGGAAACTACAGACCGGTTAGCCTGACTTCAGTGCCAGGAAAAATAGTGGAAAGTGTTCTAAAATTCAAAATCACAGAACATATAGAAAGACATGGTTTAATGGAACAAAGTCAGCATGGCTTTACCCAGGGCAAGTCTTGCCCTCACAAATCTGCTTCACTTTTTTGAAGGAGTTAATAAACATGTGGATAAAGGTGAACCGGTAGATGTAGTGTACTTGGATTTTCAGAAGGCGATTGACAAAGGCTTCTAGGAAAAGTAAAAAGTCATGGGATAGATGGCGATGTCCTTTTGTGGATTGCAAACTGGCTAAAAGACAGGAAACAGAGAGTAGGATTAAATGGGCAATTTTCTCAGTGGAAGGGAGTAGACAGTGGAGTGCCTTAGGGATCTGTATTGGGACCCTTACTTTTCAATATATTTATAAATGATCTGGAAAGAAATACGACGAGTGAGATAATCAAATTTGCAGATGACACAAAATTGTTCAGAGTAGTTAAATCACAAGCAGATTGTGATAAATTGCAGGAAGACCTTGTGAGACTGGAAAATTGGGCATCCAAATGGCAGATGACATTTAATGTGGATAAGTGCAAGGTGATGCATATTGGGAAAAATAACCCACGCTATAATTACACAATGTTGGGTTCCATATTAGGTGCTACAACCCAAGAAAGAGATCTAGGCGTCATAGTGAATAACACATTGAAATCGTCGGTTCAGTGTGCTGCGGCAGTCAAAAAAAAGCAAACAGAATGTTGGGAATTATTAGAAAGGGAATGGTGAATAAAACGTAAAATGTCATAGTGCCTCTGTATCGCTCCATGGTGAGACCGCACCTTGAATACTGTGTACAATTCTGGTCGCCGCATCTCAAAAAAGATATAATTGTGATGGAGAAGGTACAGAGAAGGGCTACCAAAATGATAAGGGGAATGGAACAGCTCCCCTATGAGGAAAGACTAAAGAGGTTAGGACTTTTCAGCCTGGAGAAGAGATGGCTGAGGGGGGATATGATAGAGATGTTTAAAATCATGAGAGGTCTAGAACGGGTAGATGTGAATCGGTTATTTACTCTTTCGGATAGTAGAAAGACTAGGGGGCACTCCATGAAGTTAGCATGGGGCACATTTAAAACTATTCGGAGAAACGTTCTTTTTTACTCAATGCACAATTAAACTCTGGAATTTGTTGCCAGAGGTTGTGCTTAGTGCAGTTAGTATAGCTGTGTTTAAAAAAGGATTGGATAAGTTCTTGGAGGAGAAGTCTATTAAGTTCACTTAGAGAATAGCCACTGCCATTAACAATGGTAACATGGAATAGACTTAGTTTTTGGGTACTTGCCAGGTTCTTATGGCCTGGATTGGCCACTGTTGGAAACAGGATGCTGGGCTTGATGGACCCTTGGTCTGTCCCAGTATGGCATTTTCTTATGTTCTTATGTTCTTAAGTCACCTTCTTTGAAACTCTCCCTGCGACTCATTGGGTGCCCATCCCGGTCATTTCCCAAGCAGGACTAGTCAGCTATAAACTTTAGCTACCTATGACTCTCAGAATTTATAATGTTTTCCATGGCTCCTTTCTGAAACCACTAGTTCTGTCATGGCCCTCCTGGCTCTATACCTAAACCTGCCAAGGTGACCTTTGAGTGGTCCTGAAGTCATTATCCAAACTTAATTATCATTTATTGACAAAATGTTTCTTATAAATACCCTGTTTCCCCGAAAATAAGACAGTGTCTTATATTAATTTTTGCTACCAAAGATGCACTAGGCCTTATTTTCAGGGGATGTCTAATACCGTAGAGCTGCTGGCTGCCCCTGCGTCAGCCATGCCTCACCAGTGTGCTGTCAGAGAGAGGTAAGAGTGTGCAGCATTCATGGTAGTCAGCTTCGGCTGACTCTGCTGCTTTTGAACCTCTGCACACTGCTTGGAAGGGGTCCCCCGACTGGTACTGCCAGCAGCCTCAGTTCCTGCACAAGTTAAACCAGTTCTAGCTACTCTATAGACAACTGTTTTTGGTCATACCAGTCATTTCAGTGGCCCTGTGCCAGATGGTGCCAATTACTGTAGTGACTCTCTTTCAAATGATTTCTGGGCTCCAAGAGGCTCCCATGTCAAAATGTGGACATAGGAGCAGCCTGTGGTGTGGGAATCCTCTGTAGATTGGAATGAGTGAGGCCCCTGTTGTTGACAGGGATAAAAGGCTGGAGCATAACACCTTTGGTGCGCCACTCAGAAATTTCTAAGAGGATGTAGAAGTTAGGTCACAGTGGCTGCAGAGAGGGTATAAAGCAAGGAACACTGGTCTTTTATTTGATCCATTGCTTCCTTGACCTTATTCCAAAAAGATTTCCTTCTTTACAGGGCATGTCAACAAGCCTATCCTTGCAGAGGTCTGAAGCAGGCAGTCATAAAAGTCTGCTCCAATTCCTGTGGCAGAGGCTCCTGTCGCTATCATAAAAAACATTGTACGTCAATCTGACAAGAGTTTTCTGAACTCCTGACCCTTGCCCACTAGTGACTCCAGTTTGCAGAATGTCTTGCAGCACTGGCCCATGAAGAGTTGATGGGACACTATACAGGAAATGAGCACAGCTTTCTAATAAATCAAGTCAAGGATTCTAGGCTCTTTATCTGGGGCACTGAGGAGTGAAATCTTGTCCTCTCGTTCACCTTAAGGATAGATTCTACAACAACAGGCTGGTCAAGTAGTTGTTTCTTGAATCTGGGAGCCTTTTGGTCTTCCTATTGACAGGAGGTACAAAGAGGTGGGTTTCCCCCAGTCTTAGCTGTATCTCCACAAGGACGAGCACAGCCACAATATCCTTATGATAATTCAGGAACTGTAGGATGTCCATCATTTCCACTCAGGGCTCAACCTTCTTTCCAACTTAAATAAAATGACCATAACCATTTCCTTAACAAATTGAGCAAAAGATGTCTTTTCCTTTGGAGAAGAGTGGACCGAGGGTGGCCTATAGACTCCTCCTGTTCAGAGTAGTCTTCAGATTCATAATTATAATGTCCCTAAATGCTAAGATTCTGAATTATGTGCTAATCTTCACTCGACTAACAGACAAAGCCTCTGTGAGGTGTCCATTTGACTGCAGGGTTCTAGACTCCAATGAATCCCTGAACTGTGGTAGAGCTCTCTTCTCCAGTACACTGAAGAATTACAAGGGTGCAATGGGAATCGAGGCAGACACTTCTTTAGGTCTCTGCATTGATGCCATACAGCCAGGTATTGCAAGAGTTCACAGAATTGGGTGAGTTTCATAAACACTGATGATGCTGCTATTAGCTAACCTGTGATTTACTGTCTCCTGGATTCTTCTATTCAAAAAATCCTCAAAGATTTCTAAAGGCAAGAGGGTACGATTAGTAGGAACAGTGGTCACTTGCTTGAGAAGATGCATAGCAGCAGCTAGTAGTTCCCTACTCCCGGCATCATACTTCGAAGGGGATTGATGACAATGCTTTGCCATCTTTCAATATATCAATGCCAAATCCCTTAATGCTGGTACATCTCCCTTTTAGAGATGTGGCCCTGTCTCAAACTTTCTTCCTTAGAACATAAGAACATGCCATTCTGGGTCAGACAAAGGGTCCAGCAAGCCCAGCATCCTGTTTCCAATCCAGGCTATAAGTACCTGGCAAGTACCCAAAAAAGGTAAGTCTATCCCATGCTACTGATGCTAGTAATAGCAGTGGCTATTTTCTAAGTCAACTTGATTAATAGCAGAAAATGGACTTCTCCTCCAAGAACTTATCCAAACATTTCTTAAACCCAGCTACATTAACTGCACTAACCATATACACTGGCAACAAATTCCAAGAGTATAATTGTGCGTTGACTGAAAAAGAACTTTCTCAGATTAGTTTTAAATATGCGACATGCTAACTTCATGGAATGCCCCCTAGTCCATCTATTTTTCAAAAGAGTAAATAACCCATTCACATTTACCTGATTTGGACCTCTCAGGATTTTAAACACCTCTATCATATTCCACTGCAGCCGTCTCTTCTTCAAGCTAAACAGTCCTAACCTCTTTAGACTTTCCTCAAAGGGGAGCTGTTCCATCCCCTTTATCATTTTGGTCACCCTTCTCTGTACCTTCTCCATCGCAACAATATTTTTTTTGAGATGTGGCGACCAGAATTGTACACAGTATTCAAGGTGCGGTCTCACCATGGAACGATACAGAGGCATTATGACATTTTCCGTTTTATTCACCATTCCCTTCCTAATAAGTCCTAATATTCTGTTTGCTTTTTTGACTGCCGCAGCACACTGAGCCAACAATTTCAATGTATTATCCACTATGATGCTTAGATCTCTTTCCTGAGTGGTAGCATGGGTTATTTTTCCCTATATGCATCACCTTGTACTTATCCACATTAAATTTAATATGCCATTTGGATACCCACTTTTCCATTCACACAAGGTCCTCCTGCAATTTATCACAATCCGCTTGTGATTTAACTACTTTGAATAATTTTGTATCATCTGCAAATTTGATTACCTCACTCATCGCATTCCTTTCCAGATCAAACCACTTTTTTAGGTTTAACTTAAAAGTTGCATTTTCTCCTCAGAGATGTGCAAAACAGTCGAAAACTTGGTTCTCCCATGCTTGGGAGGTGACATCTTGCAATATTTATTAATATGTACAGAAAAGCACGGGTCCTAGTACAGATCGCTGAGGCAATCCACTGCCCACTGCCCTCCACTGAGAAAATTGTCCATTCAATTCTACTCTCTGTTTCCTAACTTTTAACCAGTTTGCAATCTAAGAAAGGACATCGCCACCTATCCCATGACTTTTTACTTTTCCTAGAAGCCTCTGATGAGGAACTTTGCCAAATGCTTTTTGAAAATCCAAGTACACAACATCTACCAGTTCACCTTTATCTCCATGTTTATTAACCCCTTCAAAGAGTGAAGCAGATTTGTGAGGCAAGACTTGCCTTGGGTAAAACCATGCTGACTTTCTTCCATTAAACCATGCCTTTCTATATGTTCTGTAATTCTGACCTTTAGAACACTTTCCAATATATTTCCTGGCATTGAAGTCAGGCTAACTGGTCTGTAGTATCCCGGATCGCTCCTGGAACCCTTTTTAATATTGGGGTTACATTAGCCACCCTCCAGTCTTCAGGTACAATAGATGATTTTAATAATATGTTAAAAACTTTTACTAATAGATCTGAAATTTCATTTATATAAGAAATTGCCATGCTGAGTCAGGCCAAGGGCCCGTCAAGCCCAGCATCCTGTTTCCAACAGAGGCCAAAAACCTGGCAAGTACCCAAACACCAAGATCCCATGCTACTGATGCAATTAATAGCAGTGGCTATTCCCTAAGTCAACTTGATTAGTAGCAGTTAATGTATTTCTCCTCCAAGAAGTTATCCAAACCGTTTTTGAACCCATCTACACTAACTGAACTAACCACATCCTCTGACAAAAAATTCCAGAGCTTAATTGTGCGTTGAGTGAAAAAGAATTTTCTCCGATTAGTCTTAAATGTGCTTGCTTGCTAACTTCATGGAATGCCCCCTAGTCCTTCTATTATCTGAAAGTGTAAATAACTGATTCACATCTACTCGTTCAAGACCTCTCATGATCTTAAAGACCTCTATCATATCCCCCCTCAGCCACCTCCTCTCCAAGCCGAACAGCTCCAATCCCTTCAGTCCCCTCCATCATCCCGGCTGCCCCTCTCTGTACCCTCTCCATCGCAAAAAAAACCCAAAAAACAAAAAACTGTTAAATAAAATAAATAACTATATCTCTATATATCGCAACTTTAATCCTAAATTCCTCAAAAACGGAACTCCTTCTCATATCCACTGAGAACGGCTACCCCCCCACAAATCATTCAGCAAACTTACAAACAGCCCAAGTGAGAGATCTAGGAGCTATCATCGACAATCGGCTAACCTTAAAGCTTTTATAAACCAAACCACCAAGGACTGCTTTCATAAACTGCATGTCCTAAAAAGAATAAAACCACTGTTCCCACAACCATGACTACAGGACAATCTTACAAGCAATAATCTTCTCCAAGTTAGACTATTGCAACTCCTTATTATTAGGTATCCCATCATCACATACTAAACCTCTTCAGATGGTTCAAAACACGGCAGCCAGAATTCTGACAAATACACGGAGAAGAGATCACATCTCCCCAATCCTCAAAGACTTACACTGGCTGCCGATTCATTATAGAATACTATATAAGTCCATCACCACAATATACAAAGCTATCCAACAAATCGCTCCGCTCAACCTACAAATCCCTTTCAAAAAAACATACATCCTCCAGACCCATAAGAGAGCACTACAAAGATTATCTTCAGGTACCTCATTCCAAAACCTCCTTTCACATAACTCTCAGAGACAGGGCATTCTCCACAGCAGGACCTCCTCTTTGGAACTCCATCCCAACGGAGCTAAGACAGGAACCTTACCTCCCAACATTCAGGAAAAGACTCAAAACGTGGCTACCCAAAAAAGCATTCCCAGACTCTGATTAATCTCATAACTCACCTATAACCAACTTCCAAGAACTACCAGTATGCAAAAAAAAAAAACACTACCTCTGATCACCACTCTTATGTAAAAAACTGCAATTATTTCAAATGAAAAAATCATTGTAAACCACATAATTCTTGTAATGTACCCCGTCATACTTCGGTTAATATTACTATGTTAAAGTTCCTATCATTCTTTCTTCTTGCCCTTAGTTGTACTTATCCCTGTTTTATTGTAACTGTAACTATTTCTTTGTTTTGCACCTGTTATTTATTTTGTTCACTGTACCTTTTTTATCACTCCTCTGTTTATTGTAAACCGGCATGATGTGATACTTCTCACGAATGCCGGTATAGAAAAAACTAAAATAAATAAATAAAAATAAATAAATATCTCTCTTGAGATGCGGCGACCAGAACTGCACCACAGCACTCAAGGTGCAGACTCACCATGGAGCGACACAGAGGCATCATGACACCCTCCGTTCCATTAACCACTCCCCTCCCCAATCATTCCCAACATTCCGCCCGCCTTCCTGACTGTTGCAGCACACTGAGCAGACGACCCCAAGGTTCCATGCACCATGATGCCTAGATCCTCCTCCTGGGTGGTGGCTCCCAATATGGAACCCAACATCTTGCAACTACAGCAAGGGTTATTTTTCCCTATATGCAACACCCTGCACCTGTCCATACCAAATTTCATCCACCATTTGGATGCCCAATCCTCCAGTCATGCAAGGTCCTCCTGCAATGTATTACAACCCGCCTGTGATTCAACAACTCCGAACAATATGATAACCCCACTTGTTGTATTCCTTTCCAGATCATTTACAAATATATTGAAAAGCACCAGTCCAAGTACAGATCCCTGAGGCATGCCACTGCTCACCCCCCTCCACTGAGAAAATTGACCATTTAATCCCACTCTTTGTCTCCTGTCCCCCAACCAGTCTGCAATCCACGAAAGGACATCACCTCCTATCCCCCGTTTTCCCAGAAGCCTCCAATGAGGGACCCCGTCAAACGCCCTCTGAAAATCCAAACACACTAAATCCACCGGTTCACCTTTATCCACATGTCCACCAACCCCCCCGCCCCCCCCCCCCCCCCCAAAAAAATGAAGCAGGTCCACCAGGCAAGACTTCCCTTGGGCAAATCCATGCTGACTGTGTTCTACCAAACCACATCTCTCCATATGTTCTACGATCTTAATCCCTAGAATATATTCCACCATTTTCCTGGCACTGAAGTCAAGCTCACTGGTCTATAATTTCCTGGATCGCCCCTGGAGCCACTTCCAAATATTGGGGTTACATTGGCCACCCTCCAGTCCTCAGGTACAACGGATGACTTTAACGATAAGTTACAAATTTTAACTAATAGATCAGAAATTTCATTTTTGAGTTCCCCCAGCACCCTAGGATGCACGCCATCTGGTCCAGGTGATCTGCCACTCTCCAGCCCGTCAATCTTGCCTACTACATCTTCCAGGTTCACAATGATCTGCTTCAGTTCATCCGAATCATCAATCCCAAAAACCATCTATGGATCCATAAAGTCAAGAGGCCGCCAATGAAGAGTGGGTGACTCGCCAGAATGATGGCTACTGCCTGGAGACAATACCCTTATTCAATAAACGTACACATGCTTACTGTGACTCCAACATCGTTCTAGCTTCAACAAGCAAGAGGAAATGTGGAATAAAGGATTTGCACTCACAAAGAGGGGAGTAGCTGGCTTGTTACGGCGGTTACTACCCCAAACCAAATAAGCCTGATACTTCAATTTCAATGCATATACAGCATAGTTCTCTGCTTCAACGGCAGGGGAGAAGAAAAAACTGATACTACACACATCCAGCAGAGCTCTCTGCTTCAACGGCAGGGGAGAAGAAAAAAGGGTTCACACTCACAAAGCGGGGAGTAGCTGGCTTGTTACGGTGGTTACTACCCCCAAACCAAATAAGCCTGATACTTCACTTTCGATGCATATCCAGCATGGCTCTCTGCTTCAACAGCATGGGAGAAGAAAAAACTGATACTTCAAGCATATCCAGCATAGCTCCCTGCTTCAACGGCAGGGGAGAAGAAAAACAACCAATAAGGGCTGTATAACATAGTCTGGGTAAAACAAATAAGCATGGGTGTAGCTTGCTTATTGCGGCAGTTACTACCCCTAACTAATCAAGCTAGATATTTCACTTGCACGCATGTCCATCACTGCTCTCTACATTAATGGTGGGGGTGGGAAGGGAAATAGAACCAAGAGCTAAGAGAAACAGATAAGTATGAGAGAAAAAATGTGTGAAGCTTGCTGGGCAGACTGGATGGGCCGTTTGGTCTTCTTCTGCCATCATTTCTATGTTTCTATGTTTCATCTCCGGAACTGGCATCTCCCCAACATCCTCATAAGTAAACACGGAAGCAAAGAATTAATCTAGTCTTTCCACAATGGCCTTATCCTCCTCAAGAGCCCCCCTCAATCCCTTGGTCATCCAACGGTCCAACCAATTCCCTCACAGGCTTCCTGCCTCGAATATACCTAAAAAGGTTTCCAATATGAGCTTCTGCCTCCACGGCCAACTTAATCTCAAATTTTCTCTTTGCCTGTCCTATCAATCCTTTACACCTAACCTGACAATGCCCATGCTTTATCCTATGCTCCTCAGATGGATCCCTCCTCCAATTCCTGAACGATGTCCTTCCGGCTAAAATAGCCTCTTTCACCTCACCTTTCAACCATGCCAGTAATTCTCTTGCTCTCCTCCCACCTTTCTCAGTGCGTGGAATACATCTGGACTGTGCATCCAGCATTGCATTTTTAAACAATATCCATGCCTGTTGAACACTCTTAACCTCTGCAGTTGCACCCTTCAGCCTCTTTCCAACCATTTTCCCCATTCTATCAGTTTCCCCCCTGAAAAATTAGTGTTAGAGCTGTAGATTTACTTATTGTCCCCCTTCCAGTTATTATTTCAAATTTTATCATGCTATGATCACTATTTATTTATTTATTTAAAACTCTTCTATACCGTCGTTACGTTGGGTAACCATCACAACGGTTTACATATAGGCACAATAAAAAATATGAGTGGTATAGATTATAAATTAAACATGTGCCATCATAGTACGGTAACAATAAGGTACACTAAGCTATTTGTTTAAGTTGAGCTTATCTTTTTGGTAGAAAATTGTATAAGCGGTTCAAATTTAACATTAAAGTGCATTTGTAGGTTTAAAAAACAACAGCTGTTTGTTCGGTACGTCCTTATTAATCAATTATTTTTCTCCTTCTCTTTGTCTTTATAGAAGGGCTTGTTTAAAGAGCCAGGTTTTCAGGTTAGCTTTAAAAATTTTCAAATTTCTCTGGAGCCTTAATTCGAGAGTCATGGTGTTCCATAGTACAGGACCAGCCAGTGACAGTGCTCTTTCCCTTACTTGAGTGAGGTGTGCTGAATTGACAGAGGGGACAGTTAGTAGAGCCTTATTCGCAGATCTTAGGTTTCTGTGCGGGACATGTACGCGCAGTGCTGTGTTAAGCCAGTCGGCTTTTTCATCATGTATTAGCTTATGAATTATACATAGCGCCTTGAATTGTATTCTTTGTTCAATTGGGAGCCAATGTAGTTCGGCAAGTGTTCCAGTTATGTAGTCCCTTCTTTTTTTGCCAGTCAAAATTCTAGCAGCGGAGTTTTGTAGAATTTGCAGCGGCCTTAGCGTAGACTGTGGTAGCCCTAGTAATAGTGAGTTACAATAGTCTGTGCTTGCGAATATCAGTGCCTGAAGAATTGTGCGAAAATTGTTTAGTGTTAACAGGGGTTTCAGTCTTCTCAGGGTCATTAGTTTACCGTATCCTTCTTTTATTTTCTGTGAGATGTGCTGTTTCATGCTTAACTCAGGGTCCATTATTACCCCTAGATTCCGTACTTTTATTACTAGTTCCACGTCTTGATTATTTTTTATTTTGATTGTAGTTTGTGTTGGGTGAATGTTTTTCCGTTCAAGGTATAAGAATTCAGTTTTGTCTATGTTTATTACCAATTCCATCTGATTTAGGAGCTGTTTGATTATTTCAAGATACATACTGGCTAGTTGCATTGTTTCTTCGATGGAGTTTACTATGGGTAACAGTAGTTGAATATTGTCTGCATATAAGTAATGTGTGATTCCTAGTCCTGTTAGTAGGTGACAGATTGGCAGTAGGTAAATATTAAAGAGTGTTGCAGACAGGGCTGATCCCTGTGGGACACCTGTTAGTTTAATTTTGTCTGAAAGTGTATTTTTGATTTGTGCTTGGAAATATCTGTTGTTTAAATATGACTCAAACCAGTTTATTGTTTTATTATTGAGTCCTATTTCTTTCAGTCTACTGATTAGTATTTTGTGATTTACAGTGTCAAAGGCTGCGGAGAGATCTAACAGAACCAGAATGTAGTGTGTTCCGGTGTCAAAGCCTCTTAAGATAGTATCAGATAGAGCTAGTAGTAAAGTCTCTGTACTATAATGTTTGCGGAATCCATGTTGGGCTGGGTATAATATGTTGTTATTTTCAAGTTGGTTTGACAATTGTTTTTGTACTGTTTTCTCCATGAGTTTGGCTATAAGAAGTAAGTTGGAGACTGGTCTATAGTTGTTCAGGTTAAGGGGGTCAAGGTTCTTTTTCTGAATGATTGGTTTGATTATAGCTCCTTTCAAGGCATCCGACATTACTCCTTCATTTAGTGATAGGTTGATGATGTTGGTTTGTGTTGGTACTACAGTGCTGGCAAGTTTTTTAAATTCTGTAATAGGTATGGTGTCAATTATATGGGTAGCAGGGCTCATTTGATTTATCATTTTTTCGACTTCGTTTTGTGTTATCTCCTCAAATTCTGCCCATTTACTGACGTCTCTAGTGGGCATCTTAATTTCTTGTTTTGTTGTGATTTTTTTCTCAGGTTCTCACTTTTATCTTTAAAGAATTGGGCTACATCATTGCATTGGTTCTCTTGTAGGGTTATTTGACTGTATTGTCATTAGTTAGGTTTTTCACTATGTTAAATAGTGTTCTGGTGTTATTTGCAAATTTTTCTATTTTTGAACTATAGTATTTTTTTTGAGTCAAATATTGTTTTTTTGTAGTAGGCAAGTTGTTTCCTGTACTTTGTTAGATTATCCTTTGTTTTGTTATTTTTCCTTTTTTTTTTCTTTCTAAGGGTTCGTTTTACTTCTTTGATTTGTTCACTGTACCATGGATTATTCAGTTTTGGTTCTTTAATGCGGGCTATCTTTAGAGGATTTAAGTCATTAGCTAAAGTGTTTGTTCAGTTTAACCAATCTGTTGTTGCTTTGTGGCTATTTGTGCTATTGCCGAGTGGCCTCCACCATCTCCACCTCTCCCACCAAATCCTGCACTCCACCCTCTCCTGTTGGTTCCTGAACCAATTGCTCCAAGAAGCAGTCACCCACCACATCCAATAACTCCATGTCTCTAGCAAGTCCTAATGCCACATCCACCCAGTCAACACTGAGGCAACAGAAATCCCCCACCACCATTACACCGCCAAATTTGTTAGCCTCCCCAATTTCTCCCAGCACCTCTTCATCCATCTGACCATTCTGTTCAGGTAGATGGCAATACACTCCCACCACTATACTCTTACCCAACAAACATGGGATTTTTACCCATATAGATTCCACTGAGCATTTAGTTTCTTGTGTGATCTTTATCCTGTTGCATTCTATACCCTCCCGGACATAAAGTGCCACACCCCCACTGTTGATCCTCCCTATTATTGCGATATAATTTGTACCCTGATATAGCACTGTCCCATTGGTTATCCTCCCTCCACCAAGTCTCTGTGATGCCAATTATGTCAATCTCATCATTTACTGCTATCATTTACTCATCATTTTGATTTCCTTCAGAACCCTGGGGTGTATACCATCCAGTCCAGGTGTTTTAATACTCTTCACTTTGTCAATCAGGCCTACCACATCTTCTAGGTTTACCGTGATTTGGTTCAGTCCATCTGAAGCATTACCCAGGAAAATCTCTGGAATGAGTATCTCCCCAACATCCTCTTCAGTAAACACAGAAACAAAGAAACTGTTTAACCTTTTCGCAATGACCTTATCTTCTCTAAGTGCCCCTTTAAACCCTAGGCCAAATTATGGTCCATCTGACTGACTCCCTTGCAGGCTTTCTGCTTCGGATATTTTTTATTGCCTCTACGGCCAACTTCTTTTCAAATTCTCTCTTAGCCGGTCTTATCAATGTCTTACATTTAACTTGTCAATGCTTATGCTTTATCCTATTTTCTTCTGTTGGATCCTTCCAATTTTTTAATGAAGATCTTTTGGCTAAAATAGCCTCTTTCACCTCATCTTTTAACCATGCCGGTAATCGTTTTGCCTTCCTTCCACCTTTCTTAATGTGTGGAATACATCTGGACTGTTCTTCTAGGATGGTATTTTTTAACAATGCCCATGCCTCTTACACACTTTTTACCTTTGTAGCTGCTCCTTTCAGTTTTTTCTATTTTCCTCATTATCAAAATTTCCTTTTTGAAAGCATAATACTAGAAACGTGGATTTGTTTACTGTTCCCCTTCCAGTTATTAATTCAAATTTAATCATATTATGATCACTATTGCCAAGCGGCCCCACCACCGTTACCTCTCTTACCAAATCATGTGCTCCACTGAGAATTAGATCTAAAATTGCTATCTCTTTCATCGTCACTTAAACCAATTGCTCCATAAAACTGTCATTTATCCATCCAGGAACTTTACCTCTCTAGCATGTCCCGATGTTACATTTACCCAGTCAGTATTGGAGTAATTGTAATCTCCCATTATTACTGCACTACCAATTTGGTTAGCTTCCCTAATCTCTCTTAGCATTTCACTATCTCACCATCTTGGCAAGGTGGACAGTGATATACTCCTATCACTATACTCTTCCAGAACACACAAAGATTTGATTGTGCATTTAGTCTCATGCAGGATCTTTATCCTGTTTGACTCTATTGCCATCCTGGTCATAATGCGCCACCTCACCTCCCAGATGCTCCTGTCATTGTGATACAATTTGTACACCCGTATAGCTCTGTCCCACTGGTTATCCTCCTTCCGCCATGTCTCTGATATGCCAATTAAAACTATGTCATCATTCACTGCTATACATTCTAATTCTCCCATCTTACTTCTTAGACTTCTGGCATTAGCATACAAACTTTTCAAAGTGTGTTTTTTGTTAGTATTTCATTCTGCTTTTTAATTAATAGGAATAAATTGGAATTATTTAGCTAGGTGAGTTTTTAATTACAGGCACTTGGACTACTTTTCTTATTATTGGAACCTCACTGTTGGGATGCCCTAATTCTAATGCATCATTAGTATCTTTTGAAGTTATCTCCCTCTGAACCTTGCGCTGCTGAGCGACTGTCGGCTTTCCCCTTTGTTCTAGTTTAAAAGCTGTTCTCTCTCCTTTTTAAAGGTTGGTGCCAGCAGTCTGGTTCCACCCTGGTTAAGGTGGAGCCCATCCCTTCGGAAAAGACTCCCCCTTCCCCAAAAGGTTCCCGGTTCCTTACAAAACTGAATCCTTCTACCTTGCACTATCGTCATATCCATGTATTGAGACTCCGTAGCTCTGATTGCCTCTGGGGATCTGCGCGTGGAACAGGGAGCATTTCAGAGAATGCTACCTTGGAGGTTCTGGATTTCAGCTTTCTGCCTAAGAGCCTAAATTTGACTACCAGAACCTCCCTTCCACATTTTCCTATGTCATTGGTGCCCACATGTACCACGACAGCCAGCTCCTCTCCAGCATTGTCTAAAATCCTATCTAGGTGAAGCGTAAGGTCCACTACCTTCACACCAGGTACCAGGCGATCCTCACGCCCACCAGCCACCCAGCTGTCTACATTTCTAATAATCAAAATCACCAACTATGACCACCAACCTAACTCTTTCCTCCTGGGCAGTAGCCCTGGGAGACGCATCCTCGATGCGAAAGGACAATGCACCAACTGGAGAGCAGGTACAGGATCTTTTCCTGCTGCACCACGATGATGCTCTCCTATCATAAGACCTTCTTCCTCCAAGGCAGCACCAGGGCTGCCAGTCTGAAATTCGGATTTGACTACTATGTCCCTGAAGGTCTCATCTATATACCTCTCTATTTGCCTCAGCTCCTCCAGGTCTACCACTCTAGTCTCCAGAGATCAGACTCGTTCTTTGAGAGACAGGAGCTCTTTGCATCGGATGCATATGTACAACTTCTCACCTTCCCCCTTCCTCACCAGTCTCTCACTTTGTCTCTGCTTTACAGTCCATCCCAACCAGAGCCCCCTGTCTCTCCCCTCCACAGTCCATCCTCACCAGTCTCACTCTCTATCCCCCTTCTCTAGTCCATCCCCATCAGTCTCTCTGCCTCTCTACCAGTCCATCCCTACCAGTCTCTCCCAGTTTTTCTCTCTGTCAGTACATTTCTTCCAGTCTCACTCTCCCTCCACTAGCCTCTCTCCTTCTGCCAGTCCATCCTCACCAGTTTCTCACTCTCTTTCCCTCCACTAATCTCCATCTCACTAGTCTCTCTCTCTCTCTCTACATCAGTCTATTCTGGTCTGTCTCTCCCTCCCCCAGTCCATTCTCCCCATTTGCTCCAGATCCAGCTGTGTGGTTGCCTGTAATTTCACTAAGTTATTAAATATAAGTACATTCTTGCACATTTTGCACATTTGTGTTTTGCAATTGTATGTATTCCATTTAAATCAATAAGCATTTATTTTTTATTATGAATGAGCCTGGGGTGCATATAATTCTTTATTATTACATTAATAACCTTTTTATATATGGAAAATAACTGCAGGTAAAATGAAAGTGAAGCATGTAGGGGTCTGCGAAAAGTTTGGAGGTTGAAAAAGGTTTGGAACTCCTGACCTATATCCATACCCTTTACCAGTGCTCACCTTCTATGAAGATCAATGTTCCCTCTATATCGATGCATTGCTAGCATTCAGTGAAGCTCTGGGGCTCTTCAGTGTTGATGTCTCCAACGCAGTTACCAATGGATCAGTCTTACTTGATTCAAAAAGCTTCTCCCAGAGCTCTAAACAGCTCCAATGACCTCTGGGAGTCATCTTATGCCAAGAAATACAACCAGTGATGTAGTGTCCATCCCCACATGCAAATTACCAGACATCATGCAGCTGCACTAGGGACATTCTGAGAAGTCAATGGCTTTATGTTCCCTTCTTGTACATTGTCCAAAAATAGCTACGGTGAGATCAAAGGATTTAATTCTGACAAAAAATAAAAAGACAACTAAACTCTGTCACTAGCCAGAGAAAGTAGGCCTTTGGCTGCTGCCAAGTTGACACTCCCTGGCCAGTAAGGAGATGGGACAGGCCCTGACAAGTAGTAGTGAACACTCACTGACGAGGGCCACAAAGCATGATGTCTTCACCTGTACCAACCCAGTGGGCAGCAGGACTTGCGGCTTAAGGTTTACAATGAGACTAGCTCCATGCTAAGATCAAAGCAGGCAGTAGTAAGCAGAGTCAAGGTCCAGGGTAAGGTCAGAGCTGAGGAGACTTTCCAGAACAGCGAGATGGGGAAGCAGGGGAGCAGACCAGGGGATAACGATGAGGGCAGGAGGGGAGCAAACAGGAGAAACCAGGGGAAGAAAAGGCAAACAATGAATGCAGGAAGGAGACAAGGCAGAAACACAGGAATACGGCGAAGCAGGAGACACAAGATCACGACAAGGGAAAGCAGGAGGTACAAGTACATAGAAAGACAATAAGAACAGACAACAAGAACAGACAACAAGTGCTGGAGACCTGTTGCTCAGGCAATGGCTAGTAGCAGAGTGTTTCCTTATATACCTGGTCAGGATGTGACGTCATCAGTTAGCGCCCAGGAAGTCCTGACTGCAGGACCCATAAGAGTAGCTCAGGGAAACAGGAATTGCTAAACACAGCTCTTGGATGTAGGACAGTGTGGGACGCTATACCAGAGGCACTTGGAGGTAAGAGGCATTACAAACTCTGTGGCTCACTATGCCTCAGGCATAGCTAATGTGAAAAAGATGACTAGATACAGATAAGAAAAACAGAGAGAACCCATGACTGAAAAACCATAATAAAAAAAAAAATTCCTGATGGCTCTGAGGAACTGAAAAAGTGATGACCATTGTCTCCATGGAAAATCAAAACTGAGAAGGCCTCCATGCATATAAAACACTGACAGAGGAAGTCAGGCACATGTTCAGTAAAGTGTTTTGAAAGAGAAGAACTTGTGGAGCTTGTGAGAAGCTCTGACCAGATTCCACTGGTCAGATATCACCCATTCTTGAGGTCTACCGTATCCTGCTTGTCTTTAGAGAATGTGAACCTAAATTAATTTTGATTCAAATTTTAGGAAAAAAAATTCAGGAACATGGTTGAGGACAATATTCAGCCATTGTGTAGCTCGGCAATTTATTAGAAAACATTTATCTGACTAACTTAGCCTAGATATTCAGCGGCGCAGCAGCATCGCTGACTATCTTAAACTTATCCAGCTAACTTTAAGATAGTGGTGCTGCTGCTCTGTGGCCTGACCAGAGTTAGCCAGATAATGTATCCAGCTAATTCAATTCCTCCCCATTAAACCCATTCCTTGGTCTTGACTTATCTGACTAAATACTTAGCTGGATAAAGTCACTTATACTGCTGATCATAGCTGGATATTCAGCGGCGCTACTTAACCAGATAAGCTGAACTTATCCAACTAAGTACTATTCTAGTTCCACATTCAAATCCTTTTTTATTATAATCATTCAGTGCAGAAAGTAAATCTATATAGGTCTTACTTTGTGTTCTTTTATTTTTGCTCTTTTGAAGATATCCAAGAAGTATAATAAGATCTTCAATAACTCGAAAATACTGAGGACCTGAGGAACTGCATGCATGGATTGTTACTGTAACCAGCAGCTGTTGAATATCATCAACAAGTAACTTGTAGTCATTCAGGGAGATACTGTACAACAAAACACAGCAAAATCAGATTGATTAGTGAAATTAGAGGAACTATTTGATTACAAAAATAATAAACAAAGAACAGATATAAGCAATGGGCAAAGGCCTTGATGTGCCATATGCACATTTTTATATGTGCATACTTTTTGCGCAATTCCTAACTATGCTTAGGAAAAATCTGTCCTACTTTAAAAATTCTGAAGATACAGTTATTTGCAAAAGTTTAGGCTCCCCTAGTCAAATTGTATGTTTCAATTAATAAGTTAACAGAAATTGACAAATTCACCATGGTACAAAGTTAAACACATGTCTAATATGTCTCCAAAATTAACATAATACTTAAAGAAACAGGGGAGATTCTCAATCATGGTTACAGTTTACTTACTTTCATTTCAGCTGATGCTTCATAATAATCATCACACTCCGCCTTGCACAACTTTGGTAAAATAATCCTTATTTTTGTAAACCTGTTCTTTTTTTAAAATATATTTTCTTAATGCAAATAAAAACAGATTAAATGACAGCACTGAATCTAATCTTCAGTGTGTATTGAACCCAACATGAGCCGTGTGTCAAGGCAAATCTTCATTGGGGTAATCTGCCATTCTAAATGCTGCTGCTCACAAAAAAATGAATTCTTATGGTCATATACCTGCATCAATGATTCACCTCTTAAAAGGCCTGACCTATAGAATATCTAGTGAAACAACCTGAGAAATTTAAACCAACCAATGAAAATACACTTAATCTTCTGCAAATGATAACTTTTGCCAAAATTAGCTAATCTTGCTGTAAATAGAATGATTAAAAATGGAATGAATTTATTTTATTTTATTTCAGATTTTTGTATACCGGCATTCGAGACAGCAGTCACATCATGCTGGTTCACATAGAACAGGGGTGCATAGTAAACATAACTATAACAATGGTGCTGAAAAGGCAGTTACATATAACACGGTGATAAGAACTTGGCTGAGAAGGAAGAGAAAGGACAGGTTATTAATAAAAGTAAATTGGAAATAGCACCAATATTATATTTATTTTACAAATTTGTAGCGTGTTAATCCATAGACTTTAGTGGGTAACAAGAATTGCATACATAATAAAAACACAGTAACTTTCAAACAGTACAAAATACAATGCCTAAACTAAATAAACAAAAATTAAATTAAAACAGATTAAAATCTTAAAATAAAACTACAAAAATTGCTAGTCATCAAGCATAGTAAGACATAACACAATCCTTTGCTATAATCCCTTGAGATAACTAAGAATGGAAAGCTTTGGAGAAAAACAAACGTTTTTAACGTCTTTCTAAAATATAGTAGGTCATATTCCATTTTTAGTGGTTCTGGGAAACTATTCCAATGGGTGTAGCCTGTGATGCTGGAAACACGAGAACATAAGTGATGTAAGTGAACAGATTTATGTGTAGGTATCACCAATAATCTACAATCTACTGAGCGCAAATTACAAGGACGACAGCAGAAATGGTTGCGGAAAAGAAGAGGGAACAAGGTTCTTAATGGTTTTAAAAATCAGGGAAAGTATTTTAAATTGGATCTGCTGCCAGTGGAGTGTGGCCCAAACTGGGGAGATATGTGCATGTAATGAAGTGCCAGAGAACAAGTGGGCTGTTGAATTTTAGATAAAAGATAGCACATGAATTGTACTTTTTTGCAGACATAAATAAAATTATAGTAATCTAGTGAATTCATAACCAATGTTTTGAGTTATTTATTTTATTATCTTAAAATTTGACAGACTTAAGAATGGCTTAATGGAGCATAAAAGGCGGATTTTATGGAAAGAGGCCCTCACCAAAGATTGTATATGGAAAAATAAAGAAAGCTTAGTCAGTCAAAATGCCCAGGTCTCTAGCTTCAGGCCTGATAGGAATAGTAATATCATTAAATAACCATCTATCTGGGAAATTGTCTGGTTCTGAATGAGAGAATAACAAAATCTCCATCTTAATAAGATTCAACGCTAGATTGTTATCAGAAAGCCAAATGATAATGTGAGAAAAGCAACTAGAAAGATTATCAAATGCTGCACTAAGAGAAGTCATGATGGGGAAAAAATGTGTGCCACCTGCAAACAGTTTATAATGTAGAGATTACTTA